>NC_071345.1:11586250-11938125 GCF_027744825.2 Synchiropus splendidus | reverse complement strand
ATGAATAAATTCTCGGGTTTGTAGTTAAACACCCTGAAATTCTGAGGTTTTCAGCTTTCTTAATCGCTATGTTTCCCAGCGCCAATTCAGCTGATAACTGCTTTGGAATCCTGAGTGTTTCCCCAAAACGCACGTTCTTTTTGTTTCTCTGCGGATGTAGAGCGAGCCGCTTCACTTCCAGAGTTGACTCCTGCACAGAAGAACAAGCTTCGCCATCTGTCCATCATCAGCTTGGCATCCAACCTCAAGGTACTACATCTGTCTGGTCTCACTCAGCGCCGTGTTTCTTCATCAGAGACAGGTTGCGCAGCTCTGCACAGGCAGTTAGTAATCTCTAAAGATGCTACAGCCCTGAACTTTCAAACCAGAATATACAAATTGCGCTTTCCACTACCATTCACTGAGGCAGCTGGAGAACTGTTGGCTAAAAAGTTGCATTCCCTTTCTCCCTGAATGTTCTTTTTAAAGAAATCCATCACCTGCACCTTCTATGGTGTCACACCTACAGGAGCCTCTCTTGCCCATGATAACTAATTGATTCATTATCTTCACTTGCTATGTACCTTTCTTCTCAACTTTACTCTCCCACTGCTCGCCCTCGCTCCCTCCACCAATATGTCACTTTCTCCTGCATGTAAGCCTGAACTCTCTGTAATTGCTGGCTGGACCGCTTGACGCCGTCTCATTTTATCTTCCTCCAGCAGTGACATTTCAGCCAACGAGTCATTTAAGTGCAACATTTTAATGTCAACTTCCTTTAAAGTGTCGAGGTGGGATCACTCAATCATGTTGTTTATGTTGGTCGCCCTCCAGTGTCTTCCATACTCGCTGCTGCTGCAGCAGCTGGAGCTGAAGAATGTTCGGGAGCTGGAGGACCTGCTGATCGAAGCCGTCTATTGCGACATCATCCAGGGCAAACTGGACCAGAGGAACCAGCAGGTGGAGGTGGATTGTAGCGTGGGTCGTGACCTTGGTCCCAACGAGCTCCCAAACATCATAAACACCCTGCAGGAGTGGTGAGCGTCACCTCCCTCACTGCACACACACACACACAGAAGATTTACAACTCAATTACCTCCATCCACGCTCATCCAGGTGCACCGGCTGCGAGGCGGTGCTGTGTGGAATCGAGGAGCAGGTCTCGAGGGCCAACCAGTACAGAGAGAGCCAGCTGAAGGTCAAAGTTCAAGTGGAAACAGAGGTCGGTCCTCACAATGAACACCATAGAGAATGTTTTCTTTTATCATCAGTTGCTTTTGACACTCATCCAACATTTAAGCTCTCACCTGTTGTCGTGGAAACAGTGTCACCAGTGCTTCGAAGCATCCCTGCACTGGCCCACTCGTTCAGCTCCCACAAGAGAGACAACACACATTCTCCCCTTCTTTTAGAGCAGTGTACATGAGTGCTGCAGGGAGATGTTAGGCGCAATGATGATGAAGTATTTTTCAGAGGTTTTTGATGCAAAAATGGTGCGAGTTTTCATTTTTGTTGTTGACTGACAATTGACCTGTCTTCGATATGATGGTAGCAGGAGCTATTATTATTATTACTGTCCTGTTTCAATGCTGGGCTTTTTAATCCACACAGAGTGGGAGAGCCTGTTGTTATAGACCCACCATCCCAGAGATGCAGAAGTTCAACAGACAAGTGTTTAAGGTGAAGAGAGTGGCTCAAACAGCACAAGGAGAGGAGCCCAGCACCAGCACAGAAAGTGAGGCAGATGGGTTCTGGAGTTCAGAGCAGGCTAGGAAATACACTGCAGAGAAGACGTCCAGCGGACCAGTGGCGAAGATAGTGGTAACTACGCTGATGATAGTTATGCCAGTGACGGACGTAAGTCTGTGAGAGGATGATGCAGGAGACTTTGTTTTATTTTGACTCGGTTAATTCCGGAAAAAGTTGGGGCTTCACTTCGTCTTCAACTTCCCTCGCAGGTCTCAAACCTACAGAAAACCCTCAAGGCCAGTGCAGCCTCTCCGTCGTCAGGCCCCGCCCCAGCAGGAGCGGCCTCCAATCAGGACGCAGATCAGCCAGCCGAGCCTCGAGATCCCGCCTCCTCACAGGAACCACGTCAGCCAGGCAAAAAGAGTTCCAAAGTCAAAGGGTGAGTACAGGGTTTTAGAATCAGAAGCAGCTTTATTGCCATGGTCAGTGGGGATCCCACCAACTAGGAAAGTGCTTTGGAAAACGTGCAGTCAAAAACATATTAATAGTAATAATCATAATCATAAAATAAAATGAACAGAAACAACTAATAAATAAATAACCCACAAACATCGTCTGACAGCCGAGGGGAAGAAGCTGTTCCTGTGACGGGAGGTTCTGGTCTGGATGGACCATAGCCTCCTGCCAGAGGAAAGAGGGACAAACAGTCCATGTCCAGGGTGAGAAAGGTCGGCTCTGATCCGACCTGCACGTCTCTGGGTCCTGGAGACTTACAGGTCATGAATAAGCGGCAGGCTGCAACTGATCACCTTCTCAGCAGAATGCGCTGCAGTCTGCCCTTATCCCTGGCAGTGGCGCTGCTGTAACAGACGGTGATAGAGGAGGTGATGATGGCTGTGTAGAAGTCCACCAGCAACTTCGTTGGCAGACGTACTTTTCGTAGCTGCCTGAAGAAGACCATTCTCTGCTGGGCCTTCCTGATGAGGGACCTGATGGTGGGCTCCCATTTGAGGTCCTCAGTGATGGTGGTTCCCAGGAAGCAGAAGGAGTCCACAGTGAGAATGGGGGAACCAGCCAACGGGGACGGAGGAGCTGGCACTCTCCTGAAGTCCATGATCATCTCCACTGTCCTCTGGGCGTTGAGCTCCAGGCTGTTGTGGCTGCACCGGGACACCAGCCGCTCTACCTCCTTTTAGATGATGCTCATGAGCGGTAACAAGCTGCAATCTGATCTGATGTCATATTTAAAACCTTTAAAGTTTAGTTCAGAGCAGGAGGCCTTCATTGTCTGTGCCTAGAAAGCCCATCTGTTACAAGCAACCTCATCTTCTGAATTTGTAGCGCCACCATGAGTCTCAGGCGGATGACGGTGATCCTGAATTATGGTCCTGTCTGCCTTCATAACTCCTATTGAAATTCCCCCTCACCAGAGCTTCAGCCATAAGTCCACCCCGCGGTAGTGAGCTGGAACAGTTCCAGCCCACCACCACTATACCGCCCACATCAAGTCTGGACGTCTTCCAGCGTCGTAAAGATGAGACAGCTAAACCAGGAGAGCGGCGTGGAGGAGCAGAGCGCCGACATTGTCTGCATGAATGAGCCATCTTGAATGTCGAGAGGCTTCCTCTCGACAAAAGCACCCTCTTAAGAGTTTGCATATAAATGATGCTCATTGTTTAGAAACAGCCCAAAATTCCTGGAGCCCAGATGAACAATGAGATCACGCTCAAGGCAAAATGGTCCAACGCTCTGGGATGTTGTTTTTCTTCTCCATCCAAAATGAGCTCATGAAGGCAAAACTGTACGACGTCTTTTCTTTTATTTCCGATTTGTTAAGCCTTCTGCACCTGGAAGAGTTTTCTAATACCTAGTTGGGCGCTTGTTACAGCTACCGTTCTCCACTCCACCAGCAAATTAGAAGCCATTAGTCCAATGCGGATGCAGCGACCAAGTTAATTCAACAGGGAAACGCCATGTTTCCTTTCATTCGCTCCACTTTAGATGCCAGCAGCTGCTTCCACTGCTGGTGTCAGCGTTTTGTGTGTGTGTGTGTGTTTGTTTGCATGGGGTGGCTTTGTTATCAGGCACACATCAGCACCACGCTCTCAGAGCTCGCAGGCCATGTTTTCTCTTCCGCCTCCACCCTGCCCAATTACCGCCGGCTAATTCCAGGTCTGCTGCGGATTATGAAATGTCACTGGATGTGCCCAAGTGTTCCCCCCACCAAAGATCCATCCCTCCCTCCGGCAGTGCGCCGTGATGTTCACGACACCGACCCCAGTATTGATGTCAAACACGGCGTGCTTTATTCATTTGAAGCCAAGTGAATGAACTCAGTCCCCAAATTAAAAATGAGCTTTGACACATCTGCGCCGTCGAGCTATTTTGGGAGCGGGGCTGATGTTATTCTTGGAGATGTGAGCCTTTTGTTTTGCCATTATTTTGGCAAACACGCGGCCGTATCTGAACGGCAGCAGCGGTCCTGGCTTCTTCAGTGCTCGGGGTGTTTCCAGCCAAATCGTCGGCTCTAACAGCAGGTGATGTTCTCTTGGCTGAGGTCAGAAATGCTGAACACATTTTTTGGGCTGTGATCCTCCAGATGGCGTCTTGTCATCGTCTTCCTTCAGGACAACTTAGCTGACAGCCACATCATTTTACTTTTATCCTCCAACATGGTCAGTTTGTGCACCACACAAAGGAAAGGCTTTTAAGATCAGTGTTGGTGATTGCAGAAATGGGAAGACTACTAGGTTGCTCTCTGGGTTGCATTAATGTCATGGGGAATGTCATGTTTCACAAATCCTCTACATTATTGCCTTCTCCTCTCCTTGTTGCTGGAGATATGGTGTTAGCCTCTTCTAACAAGAGACTGAGGTGCCCCAAACAACCTCCTCCTTTGTCAACATTTTAGAAATATCGCATTGATTTGTGAAAAAACTTCCCAGGTAATGGCCATGGAGTGTGCCCTTGGTACAAGGTCATTTGTTAGTCGCTTTGTATGAAAGCATCTGGGAAAATAGTCTTTTATTGTGTGTGTCACACAAACTCATTTTGCATTTTTTTTTGCATTTTAGCTAATTACTAAAACGCACTCCTGCAATGACTGTGTAGTCAAATATGACACCATTCAGGCGACCGTGGTGAATCACTATTTTTCTCTTTATACTGTGAATTGTCAGTTATTTTGTCTAATGAGACACCAGGCTTTTTCCTAACAATGTTCCTTCTGTGCCAGTTTGTAAGTCGGCCTTGTGTTTTGGTTCATCTGTGCGTGGTGCATACACACAGATGAACCAAAAAAGGCTCAGCTCAGTGTCCAAATGTTGGATAGGAAGTGTCACGTGTTCACGTCATGATCACACACACGCGTGTGGTATTTTTAGAGATGCTGTGTGTTAATAAGTTGTGAAGCTTCAGCACGTGATCAGACCTTATATCAGGAGGTTGCGGATCTCTTTGATCTACAAACAGAATGGAAGTTGCTGGTGCAGCCGTGCACTGTTGAAGAATCACATTCTTGAGGGTTTGAAATGAGCGTCGCTGCTTAACATCATTATTTTTATTAGCTTTGGACTGAGGAAGCTGCGTCGAGGTGCCGTGGGACGGACAGTGTTTGGGTTTTTGTACTGCAGTCTAGGATTTTATCTAAATGTTTGTTCTTCTGTCTACTCCAGGCTCCGTGGCAGCGGGAAAATCTGGTCCAAGTCCAATTAAAAGACCAAACCTGAAGGTGGTGCCAGCGGCTCTGATGGACACTCACTGATAAACGGACTGGTTGACACTTTATGAGGAGGACGGGAGCAGCGACACTGGTCACCAATCTCAACCTGATAAAGCGAGGCACGTCTGCCCGGCTACCAGGAACATGAAGTCTTCACACACACACACACACACACACACACACGCACACACACACGCACGCACGCTCTTCACTATCGGAGCCAGCACGGTCCACTGCCTTTGCTCAGAGAAAATTGGGATTGGCTGCTGTTTGTGTTGATTATCTTCGGGGGTGGAATGTTTGTGTTCTCGAGGTTCCTTTTCCAGAGTGGAACAGTGTATATATATATAAGTGAAAATAAAATGTTGGGGAATTAAAGCAGGACTCGTGTCTCATTAATGCCGCTGTCACTTCTCTTATTAAACGCACTTGAAAGTGCATCTCTGGAGGGCGCTTTGCTAAATGTTAGCGCACAGAAGGGGGCGAGCAGTTAGCAGGTCAAGCCTTTAATTAGGGCGCGTCCCCGCAGACACTGATGTATCATGGAGCAGAAGCATGGAAACACACACACACACACACACATCTGCGCTCGCTGAGGGGGAACGGCGTTCTCACTCCCGACACAAGAGTGTTAAACTCACAGCTTCCATTTCAAAGTCAAAACTGCACCTCTGTTATGCAGCCCAAATTGCTTCCATCAGGCCGGCTGGCTGCGTCCCGCGCACGTCTCTGAGCGCCTCCACCGGCCCCACGTTAATGGCAGTAATTAGCTGACCAACATTGAGGGGCCGAGGAGGGGTAATGATCCCACCCTCGCTCTATAAATAGTGGAATGGATCCCAGCTTTTGCCAGATTCGAGCTGTGATTTTCACAGCGGCTCCGCTGACAATGTGTGTCACAATGCGCTCGTGTCATCCAGCGGCGAAGTGGCAGGCGAGTTGTTTGAGGTGCGAACGCCGGAGCTGTGACAACAGCTCTTATTTTAGATTTTAATTAGTGCCCTTTCCTGCCCCGGACACCCACCTCACCTGCTACATATGAGCCAAACCAGCCGACGGTGGACCCCGGAATATCACATGTAAAGTCTGGATAGGAAACTGAAATGTATCTTTATACATAGTTCAGTTTCTGTGTCTGCAAGGACGAAAGGGAAGGTGTTCAAAACGGTGGTGAGGCCAACAACGTTGTATGGTTTGGAAACAGAGTGGTACTGAGGAAAAGACAGGAGGCAGAGCTGGAGGTAGCAGAGGTGAAGATGCTGAGGTTCTCTCTGGGAGTGAGCAGGATGGATAGGATCAGGAAGCAGTAGATCAGAGGGACAGCACTTGTACTCAGGTGTTCAGGAGACAAAGTCAGAGAGGCTAGATGGAGATGGTTTGGACATGTACAGAGGAGAAAGAGCCAGTACATTGGTAGGAAGATGATGAGGTTGGAACTGCCAGGCAGAAGGTGGAGAGGAAGGCCAGAGAGGAGATTGATGGAGGTGGTGAAGGAGGACATGAGGTTTGTAGGTTTGAGAGAAGAGGAAGCAGAGGACAGGGAGAGATGGAGGAAGATCCCTGAAGGGAGAAGCCAAAAAAAGAAGAAGACACTGAAATATATCTTTATAATATAGGTATTTTCTTTATGACTTTTTTATGCTCTTCACATGCTCTTGGTGGTTTATTTCTGTGCACTCCAGTTTCCTCCCACCGTCCAATTCCTCTAAAAAAAAAAGAGGTGTGAGTGTCTGCATCAGATGAAGATCATGAACCTTCAGCCTCCAGTGCGAGGACGGAGGAAGAGATGAGACGGCGCAGCAGCTCCTCGCCGGCGCGCACGCCAGCGTCACGTGTTGGCATGCCAGAAGTCTGGCGGGAGGAAGGAGATTAAGATACAGGATGCTCTTAAAATCAGCCGTGTAAGCTTTATCCTGCCCCGCAGAGCTCCTGAGGGGATTCTTTCATCACCAACAAAACAGACACAAAGTAAAATGCTAGTCTTGAGTCTTTATTGAACTCACGTGGTACAGAAATATCATATTTATACAGAAATGCTACCAAAAATCACAAGGGCCGGAGGCGTTGGGGCCACCAGAACATCTCTGCTGTTAATGCGAATGGAGGAGGAAGGGGGAGCCTCAAAGCTGCTTAGAAAACTGCTGCTCTTGACTCTGTCCTACCACACTATTGAGTTCCAAACAGCAGGTCTCTAACGGGTCACAGGCAGAGTTTTACCGAGCTTTATTGACGGACCGCACAGACAGGGTTTACGTCTCCATGGCGACACGGTTCATATCAGTGGCCCTCAGGTCGCCTCGAAACAAACTGTTCAATCAGGGCTGCACAAAACTAAAACACTATCTTCACACTGTACTACGACCATCAGGAAGTTGTATTAGCTTCAACTGTTGCAGTGCATTATGGGAGCTGTGGTTTAAAAAGGGGGGTAACTCACTCTGCGGCAACTCTCTGCCAACATACTTGGCGGCACATGCTGATGTTTTTGGATGAAAGCATGAATGCTGAATGACTAGAAATGTTCTCGATACTGGTGACATCGCAAAGCTTTGGTCATAATGTCTGTCACGCTGTGGCTCAGTCGGACACTATCATCACTTTGTTTCCTTTGCTAGTGGGTCTCTTACCGACTGAAGAGAAAAACATGGCTCTACAAGGCAAGAAAGCAACTTGGGGAAATGATGTCAAGACAGTTTTTTAAGGATTGTAGGGCAGATTTTAACGTGAGGAAGAAGGGCCCGGAGGAGGAAAGCTTTAAAACCAACAAGAACAACACGGACGGAGAGACAAACCACAGCAAACTCCAGCTGCAGGTCGTGCTTTTCTTGTGCAGCCCTGACATAAATGTTCACTTCAAATAAAGGTCCTGTCACTTCCCCCCATCAGGTTTCATTCCCCATAAACCACCGACCACCGCTGGGACTTTGGAGTGGCTTGAAGGGGTGATGATGTTCCACTTCCATAAACACCAGTGTCAGGATTCCTCCACAAGCTCGTATATCTCCAGAGGAACTTGGACCCTCCCCTCCAGGTCTCACCTGAGCAGAGGCCGTGACGAAGGCCCGCCGCACCAGCCGGAGAATTACGACAACAAATCATCAGGAAGGAGGACAAATCGACGGATTTGCATTTTCGGCGCCTTAAGCAGAAAATAAACATCAGCTTTTGGAGCGTGACGTGTTAAACACATTGCCTGCAGTCAAAGACGCGTTGCCAAATGCAGCGCTGCGATTGGAGCAGCAGAGAATGGAATTATTAACCCCTCACACGCCACGCACGAGCGGAGAAAAGGACGCTTTTGAGGCCACGTTTTCACACTTCTATTTTAAAACCCTTTTGGGTCTTCATCAAAGCTTCTGCATGTAAACAAGTGGAGACAGTTTTAGATGCTACAAACACCAAACTAATAAAAACCAGAACTGCTCACACCTAGAGTTGTCATGGTTTGTTTACACTCACAGAAGTGCTGTTTGGGGATCACACACTTGGTTTTGCCTAATCTGAAGGTACTGGCTCCAGAAATATGTTTTATATGATATTTAATTCAATGAAGTATCTTTAAAAAGCGCAAAAAAAGACAAAATGGTAAAAATATGTCAAAATTCAACCATCAACAAAAGTGCATATTTAAAAATAAAATTATGAAATAAAAGTGAACAATGAAAACAAAAAGATACTTGTCATAATACTATCACATTTAAATATTTCAAATAAATAATGAAGATGAACTGCAGCTAAAATTAAAATTCTATATGAATTTAAAGGTAAATTCTTAACATTTTAGCAGAAATTAGCGATACATTTAAAAATGAACCTTTTTTTACCATTTTAATTGTAAAAACAACTAATATGTTAATTTAAATAAAGACAAATATAATGAAAATAAAAAAGAGGCCGCATAATAATGTCAAACTTTACCTTCATTAAAAAAATAAAATCCTTGTTAAAGGAGTTTCCTCATGATGAGGGGCGTAAAGTCTCGTATGTTTCACGCAGTCGCGTCTACTTTGCTACATTTAAGCATCTCCTTGTAAAAGCAGTTTTCTCGAGTAAAACACGAAGCACTGACTGACTTGCTGGACCTCTGAACTGGACTTTGTGTCTCTGGCTGCCAGTCTAGGTAGGTCATGTGTCACAGAAGTGGATGGAGAGCTGTGCGTCACGATGCTAAATCACTGGTCTTGTTTGGCGCGGGGACAGGGACACGGCGGCGAAGCTGTGTGGAGCAGATGTGGAGGAATCACAGGTAGAGGAGGCGAGGCGGAGTGTGATGCTGCACGGCTGTTAAACTGTTTGTTTGTGAATTAGTCATGGCGGGCTGTTTTGGCTCAGCCCGGGGCCAAACCCAGTCGGTTCCATAGAAGCAGAGCCACATGAAAGACAATTTAGCACAAAGAGGGGCGGAGGGGGAGGCGGTCAGCGGGGACATGAGTTTTGTCAGGGAGGATACCTGCCGCCCCGGAATTCATTTCACAGTTTTAGAGAAAACAAAATGGCGCCGGCGGCGAGCCCTCCGGCCACGCTGGCGTTCCTCTGCAGGCTCCGTGGAAGGAACAGAAGCGTCACCTCAGAGGTTCACCACTGGAATCCTGACAGACAGGAGGAGAGAGAAGCCAAGTGAGGCGACAGAAGGAGAGGCCTGCAGCTTCGACTGGGACGGAGGACGGCGGAAGGAAGCGAGCGGGTTAGCTATCTTTATTGAGATTAACTTTAAACACCCCTGAAGAAGAGCCTGCTGGAGTTCACGGACGGCGGCTGGGCGGCTTTTCGCGATGACTCACCAGCGGAGGGAGTTGAAAAGCTCTGAAACGTCTCAGCAGCCGCAGCGCTCCTCAGAGAATAGGCTCCAATTATAGTGAACGCCACACGCAAACCGGGGCTGCTGCTCACTGGGGAGCTACGCCTCAGTCCTCAAGCAGGCCAGATCAATGTCGCACAATTATTCTGATATTTGGCGCTGGGTTTTATCGGCGCCGATCGATCGCCATTTTGCTCTTCCCTGTCCTGTGACTGTGTCAAACTCAAGTGTGATGAACTCCAGTCGGACCATACGGCTCAAGGGAGGTCCGTGACTCATCACCCAGCTACACAGGGCAAGAAGCAGGAGACAACTGAAACTGTAGTGACCAGATTAACCTCTGCAAACCTTCAACCTTCCTGCAGTGATGCAGCAACGCAGTCCACTCCACCACTGTGCGTTGAGAACAGTGGTGGAAGTTTTTAATCAAGGAAAGACGACTTCAGTCCCGAATCCTTGCAGCGCTAACATTTTTGTTAATAAAATATCTTAGAATAATTTGTTTCAAGTCCAGAAGTAGGTCATCAAACACTAGATTAGGAAAGAAATGCAGATTTTTAGGTCATGTGACAGGAGATAAGAGATATAATGGGTCACTGGCAGACTCGAAGTCTCTCGCAGTTTTAATAAAATTACTGGGTTCAGCAAAAGTTCACTTTTTAAATGACAACATTCAGGAATGCATCGGGGTTGTTGGATAGAAATGAACCTACTCTATTGTGCTGTGACTGGTGCGACACACAGATGAGGCCACATTCAACAGGTGGCTCTGGATGGTTTCCACCTCCACCACTGGGTCACACAGGTCGATGTTTTGTTACTTGCCATGTTTGTGCAAAAATGAAACCCGTGCAGCGTCTTATTCCAACTTTCACCCTCCAATAACATGATTCCTATATATCCTATATGGTGCATCATAAATTGAAGCTTAACCTTCATGTCAGTCAAACCCAACTTCAGTCATGTTTGAGTTCAGCTGCTGCTCTGACAGATCTTTGAAGTTGTTTCTCTGCTACAGAGTAGGCAGCAAGTTAGTAGGTAAAACGTGGTGATCTTCCCCAAATATGCTCTCAGATCCTTCTTCTTAGCTTTTATAAGTGCAACAAAGATTCTCATATATATCGTTCAAACATTCTTTTTTCCAACCTCTTCATCTGCTGGTATTCTTCAAAATCTTGCCCCAAGTCTGTACTCAGCTCATACTGAATTTACATGTTCTTCCAGGCTCAATAGCTCCTGGTTCTGATCTGGAAGCAAGCTCTGCAGACTTGTCATCTTCTCAATGTTCATCGGTCTTACGGTACGTTCATACCAAACGCGATCTGGTGCTACTGTTCGAGCTACACACGAACTGTTGCCAGCAAACGCCTTCCACCCCCACCATCTCTAGGTCATTCTAAAGGGGGGACGGGTCTTAGTGGAAAGTCAAAGTCCTTGTAGAAGTATGTAAAAAGTGGAATACGGATACGGATACGGATACGGACGGAGGCTTTCATTTCGACTGTATTTCTTCACATTTCAACTGTATTTTCTTTCCACAAAGCTTATGGATATGGTCCAAACATAGCAGTACCAGTGGAAACCATGGGGGGCAGTGTTGCTGTTCCTACCCAATACATAGCGCTAATGAGACAAGACATAACAAAGGCGGAAATTCTCCGTCCTCCGATATATTGATCAGCCTCACCAACCATCGCCTCCTACAACGCTGCCTCTGTCTCATCTTCAGTGCAAAAGGACATCATCAATGCTTCATCCACAATCGCCATGTTGGTTTTGGAGTTTGTTGTTGTTGTAAACTTTTGACTGTGGACTGCTCCCCCTGGTGGATATATTGGTGAACAGCAATCGCAACATAAAGAACACATGAAAGCATGTGATCAGGGACGGTAACATCTGAAACGGACGGGTACAATTTTCTACATATAGTGAGTAAAAACGTGCCGAGGAACTCTACATTGACATTACACGAAAATCTCTTTCAACGCACAAATTGCATCTATTGCTAAGGTACGTCGCCATCATGACTTGGTGTCTGATGATATTGACTTGGATCTCTTTTAATATTGGTGATGTTTCCTAATTTTTGTGGATCACCATTTTACCACCAACACTGGTTGGTTACCTTTTTTTCTTCTGAATTTTTCAGTCCTTTTTCCCACAATTCTTTTATGGTGATGGCTCAAGACCCTTATGGCGACCATCTTGTTTAACGGCTTATATCAAACCATATTAAGGTAATCTGAAAACATACATGGGGACAAAGGTAGCTCTCATCCAGAGGTGTGTTTCCTGTCTGTGGTGTCTCCCATCTCCCGCCCCATGTAGCCGGGATAGGCTCCAGTATGAGCCCATAACTCAGCAGTAGGGATTCAAACATTCTTTTGTCAGTGACTGTCACCACAGCTAAGCTAAAGAGATGCTATAACTGTTAGAATTGGACAATTTTGACTCCGAAAGTAAGAACTGCTTTAGGTTCAGTCTGGTTTTGTTCAAGGTTTCTGCATCCTGAAACAAGGCTGTGTTGTGTCGTTTGTTTACAGCATTGCAGACGCGGTGAGGCGACTCATTACCTCTCCCTGTCGGTGAAGAAGGAGGAGGAGGTGCTGTGCAGCGTCTGCCGGCTGTCCTCGGAAGCCAGGGAGCGAGGGAGGCCGCGGGAGAGTGGGGGGGCCACGCCACGGGAGAGAGGAGCAGGGTGATGTGAACAGCTGCGATCATAACTGGGGGGGGAGAAAAAGAGGGAGTCAGTAAAGTGGGGGCGACATTGGGGAGGAAATTGGAGGGAGACATTTGAATTAAAGTCAGGAGAGGACGGGGAAGTGGTGGTGCGGTAAGAGGTGGAGAGGCAGAAGCGACGAGTGAGACGAAAAGAGGTTTATGAGGACACTGTTCAGATGAAAAGGGGGAGGAAGCATAAACTATTTGAAGCTCTTTAATTTCGTAGACTAGGAGAAAGTTTGTGCACTTATCATCTTGTTACAGCGTTTAGAGGGGACCGTCTCAGGGAGGGGAGGGAGGATGGAGGCTGAGAGGAGTGGTGCGTGAGGTGAGTGAACGAGACGGGACAACTCAGGGGAAAGGACAGAGAGGTTGAGGTGAGAGAAATGTGTGACTGGGTCAGGATAAGGCGAGGAACGTTGAGGTGGGTTTGATAGCGGGAGGTTAGCTGAGGTGAATGGAGATAGAAGTTTCAGAGAGAGAGACGTCCAAAGAGTTGAGGTGGTGTGGAAGAGGGCTGTGGAGGGTTGGAAAGGGGCGGCAGACACGAGGAGGGAAAGATAAGTGAGAAGGATGTAATGCAGAGGAGAGATGAGGTGGTGAGGCAGAGAAGGTGCGAAAGCAAGGTCAAGGAGGTCAGAAGAGAGTGGATGAAGGGAGGACCAGCAGAGTGAGTGAAAGAGACATGTTGTTCTCGAGGAGGTGGAGAATGAAATGCAGCTTGAAAGAGGGGGGAAGGGCAGGGAGAAAAGTTGATATTGAAATGATATTCTAGGGAGGAAAGTAAAAGAAGGGGAAGAGGAAGGAAGGAGAGAGAGTGGAGGAGATGGGGTGAGAGTTCAAGGGAAGACTGGGAGAAGAAATGAGGAGCGAGAGAGAGCGAGCAGATGAAGGAGGAAATACTACTGCTGATATATTCGGGCCGAGGGAGATGCAGAGCTGATCACTGCTTCTTCAACAGAATTTAGTTCATTAAGGTGATGCAAAAGTTGTTCCCTGCTGAGACATATCGCCTCATACCTCACCGGTGAGACCAAAACAGAGCACTTACTGGCAGCTTCTGAGCCGCGCAAGATGAACACGGAACACAGTGAGCTCAAGTGTTCTGCAGCACCAAAGAGCTAAACGCAGGACTGCAGCTTCTGTCTGGTCCTTGACCTTGGGGCACTGGAGGAAGTGCCCCTCTGGCAGCAGATCCTAGCGTACCGATAGGATGGCTTTCTATTTGACCAATACAAGTCTGTGATTGGCTGAATAGCAGGACAGTTATCTGTTGTAAGAAGCAGCTTGAATCTCACATGTGACCACAGAAAGCTGCCAGCTATGTTGGTGTAGGTGCCAGTGAGAAGAGCAAGGAGTTCCTGCTGCCAACTTTCTCCTGTTTTGGATGAAGACCAAGTTGTCACTGAGAGATTCCTATATATTCTTGGGAAACAGCAGAAAACGTCTCTAAGTATTGAACCACATCCACTGTTCGAAACTTATTCGTGGATGGTTTGGGTCAGTAAACCTGCTTCCTCTCTTCATACGTAGGAGTTCAGTTGCTAGTAAAGAAGAATTCTTTCATAGATAAGGCAGTTTTTTGTTTAAAGTGAAAAGCTTTAGCTCCCATGTAGATTAGAGAGCATGACAGACAGACCTACTGTGTGTATGTCCAGTGCAACACAGACCGGATGTAGAGCAGAGACAGGGGCATGTGTGATTATGACATTACACTTGAAAAATGCACAGAAATGCTGTGTTTTGTCCAATTTAAACTAAAGATTCTCTACGTGTCTCATAGGTATCAAAACTCTACTTTCAATTCTGATGTACTGTGTCTCAAGGGACAAGAAATACATCAGAAATGAAATAAAACAAATAAAATAAACAAAAAAAAAAAACAACGAACAAGACAAAAATGTCAGAGACAACAACAATGTCATTGTTTTACTCTTACTCTAAGGGGGCCACATAAATACAGTCAAAGGGCCACATTTGGCCCCCGGGCCGCACTTTGCCCAGGTCTGATGTAGTGCCTCCTCACCTATCAAATACTGGTCCATAGACGGCAAGTAAGCAGAGCTGACGCCCCAAACATTCTTCACTGTAGCTTTCAAACCCTTTTTCTGGTTGCAACTCTCAAAAGTTGGTGATAAGAAAACTTATCACCAGCCGAATGTAATGACTCGGGTAAATCCCTTCATGTGACTTTGGGCTATTTCGAGGCTTTTGGCTTTAGTTATGAGCAGGAAAAAAGATGACGTCAAGCGGAAGACAAAGGCGGCTCGCTCTAATGACTGTGTGGGAAGTTTGAGAACTCTGGTCCACCACTCGACGGTGGAAAGTCTTAAGGTCAACTGTCACCGGCGCTGCTGAAACGTCAAACTTTTAAATATGTGTAATCACACAGAATGTTTGCATGGCTGCGCTCCCGAGGGCTCGGCGGTATGTCTTAGTCAGGCGGGGACCGACAGACACTCCTCATTTGCTGGGAGGTGCGGGCGACTCCAGTGGGCTTCTGGGATAATGCAAGGCTGAGTGAGGTCCATCCAAGAGGAAGGTAGCCCTCAAACACTATTGTTGTTATTGTGTTTCTTTTTTTCCCAACATGAATCCATATGCATATTTGTGAATCAAAATATGAATGAATTATTTAATCATTTATTTTTCATTTATTCAAAAGCATGTTCTGTTTTGTATATGCTTCACTTTGCCTCTGGATTTCCTGTGTTTCTTTCTTGCTTTGATTTGTCTGACAGATAATGACACCCAGCTGGAACCAATGACCAACTCGGGGCACCGGTGCACCTTCGTAAGCTTCCTGGCTCCATGTGGCGGTCCAGTCACCTGGGCTAGTGGGAGCCGCTGTCAGCATGATCCGCATTGTAGTTTGCATATACAGCATGAACTTAAAATTACACCCAGAAATATCTATGACCTTGATCCTGGCCTTAACCTTCTTTAGTGATGGATAAGTGAGGTGTTTCGACACAATGACACACTGTGCTGATACTGTGTCACTGAATACTGACACCTGCTGGACATTAAAAATCCCTGCAGGCAACCTGCTTGGCAGACTGAATTGACGCTGACTTGATGACCTACTTTAAGTCTTTGCATTCACAATGTATTATTCCACATCTTTAAATAATGTGAATATCAGTATCATAATGTGAAAAACGTGAAAATGATGTAAATGAGGAGGCTTGTGGACTTAAAACTAAATCGAGAAATTAAGTTTTTCCAATACATTTTCAAAATTAAATTATGCCTTGAAATTCATTTGAAGACAAGTCGAAAATCTGAGACAAACTGGGTAAAGATTGAAAGAAATACATTGTTGTTTCCATGATGGTCGCAGACGACTTTGCGCTTGGAGCGAGAGCTCAATTCGTTCTCACCGTATTCTCTGCCTGCACGTGTCGAGTTTTTCCACAAAGTGAATTTTCTGTTATGTGTGAATTGTGAATGAGTTTTGACCACCACATCCACCTCTGTTTGCTTGTGTTTGTTGTTTCTGCCAGCATGTACTATTCCACTGAGGTTTCTGTTCTCATTACTTCTGTGTTCCTGTTTCCAACTTCCACTCTCATGTAGCAAAACAACCTTCATGCTTTTGGACATAGTTTGTGTCTCATAGTCCTCTTTAAATAAAGGAGGGATGTGAGCAGGTAGACTGAGGACTGCAGCAACTAAGACACTATCAATCTGTTGAGGGGGGGATTTAAGCCAAAAGAAAACTTTTCCAACTGATGTACTGTGCTGGTTTTGACCTTAACCACCCCAAAAACGCAAAAATGATTTTTTAAAATTCCACTATATATTAAATAATACACACAGTGAGTACAAAAATTGGGTAAAAAAACAGTAAGATCACCCTGGGTCAATATATGGGCGTGTGGACTGGTGCTCTTAAAACTAGTACTGGACTTAAATGACACACATATGAGCTCTTGCAGGTCACTAAAGGTCACTAAAAGTAGTTTGACAGGCCCAGTTATCGCTTATAGAGGTAAACAAGTGTGGGGACAGAGCTCACTAAGGCTGACTGGAAAGCACCTGACATACAGGTGCTGGCAGTGCCCTCCGGTAAGAGGAAAGTTTCAAAACAAGTTTGTAGCAATGTTGGTTCATCGCGTGAATTTCCACTGTACTTTATTAGCAGCAACTTATCGAGTTGTCTGTCAGAAAACAGCCGTGATGTGTTCACAATGTTCTTCTCTGGCAGCATTACTGACAAACATGCAAGCATTTCCTTGACACACATCTCCTTTTTTTGACACTTTCTGTCCCTTATACGAATCAGCTTCATTCCACTCACGTGTCAAACAAAGTAGCACACAGTTCTTAACACCCCCATTAGGTGCTGCAGCATCAAATCCAGAACTGTGAAACCCTGTAACAGCTTCTTCTCCAAACTGTCAGACTCTTTAATACACTGCTGCCACCCACCATTCTACACACACGCGCTCGTCTCAACACCCGTCTACACACACCAACATATGATGGACAAAGAAAGCAGCCGTTTTTAATTTACACTCCGGCACTGCCACTCATCCCGCCGCATCCTCCCGCCTACAGAGGAGACGGCACACACCTGTCAGCCTCCTCATTTGCAGACGCACATCTTCCTCAGAGCTCAGGCTGCTGTTGTCCTGTTAATTGCTGTATTTTATGGTTGTGTTGCCATTTTAAACACAGATGACATATGTCTTTTAGCTTTCAATTGGATGTGCGATTAAAAAACAATGCTGGTTGGACTGAAACTTCTACCACTCACATGCACATCAACGGAAACTTAAATATACTGTTTTCATGGGTTTCCATATCCTGCAGCCTGAAAACATCTTCAGGGTGGACCCCATTTTGTTCCCACAGGTGCCCCATGAATGACCCTAACAATATAAATAAATAAAAGTGGACATTACTGACTATGGTTGAATCCACTCATGTCATCTTCAGCTGCTGTTCAGAGCCTGGATGTTGACCACAGTCAGTGTGAGCGTTGGTGGGACGATCTGTTGACCTCATTCTTCGGTACAGTGTGTTGCAGCACCCAAACCCAATGGGGATCTTGGACCTCTTTGTAAAGTTAATTCCCGGTGGCGACTTTAAATAGCAAAAGCTAAAAACCTCAAATGTCGGTGGATTAAACCCACACAACAGGAAGCTTGGCTCTCCCTGCCTCTGTGAACCAGCAGCAGATAAAGAGCGGCAGCAAATGTGAGCAGACCAACCATATACTCGTCCGATAGCTGGCCACCGACTCTTTTAGAGGTGAGTACATCACACAGCACATATGCTGCTCTGCTGCAGTAAACTGGGCGCTGGCCAATTTCCACTATAGGCCATCATCATTTCGTCCATCTGAACACATGGTGGTATTTACACATTTATGACACTGATGCACCAGAGCCAGTCCGTAGCCACACACAGAGAGAGAGAGGGTGAGTGGGGCGTGGGGGGGTTATTATTCCCACTCAGCCCGACACAGTCTTTTGGCAGTTGCTTCCTAACATCACATTATTTTAATAAAATCCTGGGTGATAAAATTCCATTTTGTCGTGTAATGATATTGAATTGGGGAGTCATGTTTTGCGCCAAATAATACTTGGAATGCAGAAGTGAGTTTGTCATTATGCCCTTTTTAATATTTCACTGGTCTATTGATTTATAGTATTGAACATGTGGTGGTGTTCAAGGATTCATTTGGGTTGTATTCTTTTGGTTTTACAAGCATTTTCACTGTCCGGGTTATGAAGGCAACACGCTACAGCTGGTTCATCGTTCAGCCTCCTTCTTCACCTTGACTACGACAGCTTGTCTTGCTCATGAAGCCTCAGCTCTGTGGCACTTCAACTGAGACCCTTGTATTATAGTTGTGTTCACAAGAGCTAAAGCAGTCTTGGTCCATAAATATTGGCTTAGAGATGAAACCTTCAAACCTGTGATGCAAACTTTAAAATGGGTCATAAAGAAGTGTTTTGGCAGTGACATACATCATCATTCATGGATGATGTCACTCTGCTACAGTCATTGTCACAGTTCCACGTCTTTATTCCATTCAAAAGCCACCTACTATTGTGCTGCCCTTTTTGCTGGATAACAAAATGTTGTGGAAAAACCTGACAATGTGTGCCACGTCAACTCCACTCTCTATTTGGGGGAACAGTATTTGGGTTTGTAGACAACGCACTGTGTCCTCTCCATTCATCAGAATATTAAAAAAAAAAAAAAAAATATATATATATATATATATATATATATATATATATATATATATATATATATATATATATATATATATATATATATATAAATATATCCTTAAGGCTAGTTATGCTCCTTTTACGTACAAAACTGTACCCGTCCGTTTCAAACAATGTTACCATCACTGATCACATAAGTCTATTTGTTCTTTATGTATTGCTGTTCACCAATATATCCAACAGGGGGAGCAGCCCATCGTCAAAAATTTACAACAACGACAAACTCCAAAACCAACATGGCAACTGTGGATGAAGTATTGATAATGTACAACGAGACGAGGAAGCGGTGGTGGTGAGCGGCGGTGAGGCTGCTAGATATATCGCGACTGGAGGACAGAGAATTTGCGCCATTGTTATGTCTTCCTCATGTCTCATTAGAGCTACGTATCGGGTAGGAACAGCCGCACTTCCCCCATGGTTTCAGGTAGTACTGCTCCGATTGGTCCATATCTGTAAGCTTTGCGTAAACGTGCAGAAATACGGACGAAATGAACATAGAGCAGAAGGCTTAGTCCGTTGAGTCCAGCTCTCACTTTCGCATCGTGTTAATCTGAGACAAATACAGGGACCAAACAACGCCCTGGCATGGCCGTGAATTGGATGCCTTTGAGTTCGTATGGGGTTGTTGCAATTTCCCCGGTAATTCCAGTGATCGCATCCCTCGACCACAGAGTGGCTCCCCTTACAAGAGCCCGCCGCCGTACCAGACTTCAAAAGGCTGAGCTTCACCCCACTCACCGGGGTTCACCTCTGGAGGCAGATTTGTCAATTTAAGGATTCTGTTGTTGAACTTCAAGCCGAGCGGTCAAGGAACTGGCTTTTGTTCAGTCTCGTCATGATAGATCCATCAGCAGGAGGCGCTTCCTCCACAGCGGCACCATGAGTGAAGTACGATTTAAGTCCATTTCTCGGAGAAAGAGAGAAATGGGTGGGCTTATCGTGTATCAGCTCACAGGGAACTGGAGGATTATCGGCGGATCTGCAGCCGGACTGGCAGGGCGTGCGAGGCGGGAGACTGGCGCGGGAGATAACAGGACTAGTGGCTGTGCAAACACCATGGTGATAGAGCGATGACAATAACTGTGAGTGGAACCTAAAGGAAGCATTACTAGAGATGGCGGGGAGGGGGTCGACACAGGTATTCAGAGAAAGAGAAAAATCCCTGGCAGGCAGAGAGAACAAGTGGGACGAGGCGGAGAGGTTTAGAGAGTGAGCGGTGAGATAATGTAACACTGTAGGGAGCTAAATTGAGATTAAGAGCTGGTGAGAGAAGGAATAAAAAATGAGAGCAAATTATAGCGATTCAGGCCGTAAAATGAAAAGTTATATTACCAGAGAGGAGTGTGAGGCTGATGAGGAGTTTAAGTGACATGAATAAAGAGACAGCAGTGGTGGTGGGGGGGCCCCCGCGGTCAAATAAACACACTCTTATTGGTTTGATCGGAGCGGCGTCGAAATGCTCCACTACATCACGTAGATGAGTTCCCGTCTCCGACTAATGGGCAAAGATGTGTGCAGTGGCTCCTCTATTGATGACCCCTCCCTCTGTTTACATCCGCTGAAAGGTTTCACAGCCGTGGATTATTACGGCACGCTGACACCAGCCGAGACGGGTTATTGCAGATGCCTGAAGGCAACGGCTCCGTTTTATCCGCGTGCTGACACTGAATGTTTGATCATTGTGACTCTGGAAATAGCAGGTGAAACGCATCTGTGCAAGTTGTAAAGGAGGCTGATCATTTATACTGATCGACTGGCGCTTGTCTTTGTATTCTGTCAATCTGCTTCGAGTCTTGTTCCCCAATATTGAATAGTTATATCAGAGGTGGGCAAAGTGTGGCTCGGGGGCCACATGCGGCCCTCTGCCTGTGTTCAGGTGGCGCTCATGAGTTTAAAAGTTAAATTCCTATTTGAATTCCAAATGAAATCATTCATTGTTATTTAAGATATTTCTTCCTTTTATTTTACTTTCTGATTCATTTAATGAGTGTTGACAATATTTTGTTCCTCAAACTAAATAAAAGAAGCTGAAAAAATACTTGTTTGTGAAATCATATTTACATGAATTATGATTTTTACTGAGAATATTTAAAGAGAATGAAATTATATGTTCAAATAACATTGGCTAACCACATAATGCCATGGTTCAATTACATGTTCCCCTGTTGATGATTTTTAATTGACAAAATTGGTTTCATTTCCAATTATATTGGGTTTTACGGCCCCTTACATCAGTCTCAGGAAAGCACCTGTCCATGATTTATATGAATTTTTTTCCCCCATCAAATGGACTGTTCATTTGTCTCATGTTCTCAACTGGCCAAGAGAAGCACCATCACCCCTAAATGACAGACTGTGACCCAAAATCAAGAAATGCATTGAACAAAATTTAATTCAATATATTATATAAAAGAAACAAAAAATGTAGCTTGAACGTACTGTATACTGGAGCAACTTCATTGCAGTTTCAAGTTCTTTTCTGTTTTCCTGTGTACAAGTGAAAGAGGCTTCCATTTTTTATTTCTTCCTTTGGACAAATGCAAGTGTGTCGAAATTTAAAATGGACAGTATGGCGTCGCAGTAGTACTCAGTTAAATTATCATCAAATTCATTTATATTTATTTGATCGGGATTTATAGCATTTTAATATTCAACACGAGAATGGTCAAATGTAAGTGGAATCTGTACATTCATCATGGATGTTTTGGTTATGTCTTCATATTTCATAAACATTCTTGACAGACACCTTATTTACATCAGTTATTTAAACGTATAATGAATTTATCGAAACAAGCCCCACCCTGACTGACAGGTAAAGGTAACTCTGACATCTTTGTCTGGACAGGAAATCTCTATCTAGACCGATGGCATGGCCATTCAGGTTAAGGGAAGTACCGTGTTCAGCGTTGGTAAATCCAGGGTGTCAGCTGACCTCATCTCTGCTCTGGGTGCAGCGCCCCCTCCATCCAAGTCTAGATACTCACAGTGTTTTGTACAGTCAGCACAAGGTGTACAGTTTTTCATCCCCCTCCCATAAATCTAGAGCCGAGTATACCTAGAGCAGCTGACCTTTTGCCTTGCTCTGGAGTGCAACCTTTACGCTCCCTGGCAAATTGGAAGCTTTTTTCCTGATTAACCTGACTGATAAATGAGTTTCTGAAAGACTACACAGCGGTTTAGTCCCTGTCCACTGAGGGACCGCTGGGTGGAACCCTTACTTTGGTTATTACCCTTTGATTTAACTACGGGTCCATCAATCTCTTTATTTCTTTCCTTGATAGTGATGTTGCAGCGCTCTACAACAAGGTTTTAATTATTCATTCCTAACCAATTTACTGTAGCGATACTATTAGTTGTTTGCTGGGTGACGTGGCATTCATGGGCCTCTACACTGCAGTCCATTAGCTTCCACATTTGCCCTCATTATAACACCAAAGATGTTAAATGGAAATTCCTAGCACCGGCAAAGAACAAAAACAACAGCCTGGATATTCATAGTAAGATCCAAGCGCGATGAAAAAAATACCTCTAACCTCTGATATTGCTTTATTGAATCCAAAAAGGCTTGTTTCCATCATGCAAGGGTTTTATTAAAAGATATTTGATCCCGTGACTTTCAGTAGAATAAAGAGGGAGGATGCTGCTTCCTATCTATTAATAGATAGACGCGTAAAACATGTATTCATCAGCGGTCGTAATACAGACTGTGCTGTCTGATGGTGCCATGGGTTTTACCCCACATTCGTGATGGGCTGATGAGGTTTCATGAAACAGTAGGAGCTCAGTAGATGGCGCTCTAGGTTTTAAAATGATCGGCAAGTTCATTGAAATGGGTGTTGAAATCCAAAGATTTTAAAGTAGACAGTGCCATCTAGAGGACTATTGAAGGAGGACACTGTTTCATGAAGCCTCATAGGCCCTTCACTTCTCTGCATCTCACACCTCTTGACACCTGAGCTGCTTCTTCTATTGGTCCCCTCCACTTTAAACCAGCCAATCAGAACCATCCAAGTTTTCCCTCATTTTTTTCTGCTTGCTTGGACAGGCTCTGAAATGGTGAGTTGTTTGGTTATCACTGGTGACAAGTATTCTTTATTCTGTTTGTGTGTCACTCTACCTCGCAGTAGCGACTGAAGTATCTCACCAGACCAGGCCTTGGTGGCCTACAGAACTGTCTGACTGCTTCCTGAAAGGCAGATTCACAGCTGCATCTCGCCTGCATCCAACACAACTCCAACCCATCCCTGGTGGCCTGTGGAACTCCCAGTCTGCTTCCCAAAAGACTGAGTTCTGAATGGACCATGGTCATGCCGGGAAACTCATCCCGAGACCTGACGCTCTTCTGCCTTCACCCATACAATGAACCCATCCTTTGAATTTCACTCTGACTGACAAATTCTTCCTGTATCCTGTGCTCTCAGGATCCTTTTTGGAAACTTTCCGGCTTCAATGGACATTCTTCTGAACATGGATGACAGATGTCCTCTGAGATTCATGGCTTCCAGCACCTCCAATCCAGCTAAGAATTGAGCTCTAGACACTCAACATTTCACTTGTTTCCATCAATTCATCTGATGCTTGTTCTGTCAGTCTAATTCATTCCATGATGTTGAAGAGGCCTTCACATCTGCTCCATCTTCAGTTTGTGGTCGAGGTATTGATGTACCATCCCTCTTTTTGGGGTGTCCTACCATCTACAGTGACTGATGCTGGTCTCTAAGAGAGTGTAACCTGGACAGATGGCACAAACTTGAGGTCCAGACAAACTAGTTCTCCTTGTTTTCCTTCATGAGCCTGGACCCCAAGGAGGTCAGGAAGCTTTAGTCCACCTGGAGTATCTGCTTGTCTGGTGAGATAGCATCCTGTTCAAGGGCTTCGCTGCTGACAGTCGACTGAAATTCCTTCATCACAGATTGGAGCTTTCTGGTGAAGCATTCTGATGTTGGCTGTGATGCACCTCTGGCCTCTGATGGTGTCTCATGCTTCATCTTGGTTCCAGGGTTGACTCCCACCATATTCATGCGGTCTTGAAACATTGTATCTACTGTTGTGGTTCTTCTGTTTTTGAATCTCTTCTCTCGTGAAAGTCTTCTCCGGTCCCTGTTGCGTCCCGGTGGACTACTCAAATTTTCAAATAAATGTCAGAGTATTTTCATCATTTTGCCATTGGAAAGTGGCAGTGAAGGTCAGTTCATCCTTTCTTTCTTACTCCTCTGCAGTCTCTCATGATCCTCGCTATTTGTTCAGAGGTCCAAACACTCTTGACAGAGAAACATTGAGCCAGAGATGATCTAACTGACCGACAGGTTCGGTTTGAATACTTTCATTCTGTTACTATGGTGAACTACCTTCATGTGTTTTAACACCAATCACCCAGTACTCAAGTATAAATCCTCGCTACTCCTTGCAGTTTTTTCTGTACTGCTGTGTTTGATAGTTGATTCCACAGTGTTGGTCAAGTGCTTCAACTATTGTCTATCTGGAGCAGATAGTCGATGTTCTGGTCGCGTAATACCTCGGGTTCTGAACATGACAAACACACACACTAATCTTCGTGGTACATAAGTCTGAGAAGTCGGTGACACTTTGATAGTTGTTCCTCTAGACTGAACATGAGAACAGTCCAGGTTTCTACATGTACATGTGTAGCCATCTTTCTTTTTCACTCTCCACATCATTGAGCAGTGATATCAAATGTATGGGACCCTAAAACTGAGCCTTGGTGAACTCTACTCTTGTGTTTCTGTTCTGGTTTTGCTCCGTGTACTGAGGTTGTCAGAAAGTATTTTCAGTACTGTACTGTTCCACTTGAGCCACAGCAGGTTTGGAACACAACAAACTCATGAATTCAACCTCTGAGTTCTAAACAGGGGTTTCACAAGAGCTTTGAGTCTCTCTGGTGCTTGGAGCTGCGATAAAATATATTGACTACCTTCATCCTCTCAGAGTAATCTGCACTAATGGGCCACCACAATATACTGAAGTCTTGAGCTTTGATCCCACATTCAACATGTCCTCTCCCTCCTGTCCCTCCATTGGCTTATCGCCAATATACAGCCAATATTTACCATAGTGCTGTTTTCCCTCTATTATTTGAATGTCACATACACACACCCTTATTGCTTTGTGTCCTCTTTCCACACCATCACCTCACCACTACGTCATAAGCAAACATCATGGTCCATGCGGATTACTCCCTGACCTCATCAATCAGTTACCAAAACTAATAAGAGCTGAGCTCCAACTTAATCCTTCTCAGTGTTCCAGCGAAGCTCACCACTGTCCTCATACATGTTCTGCGCTACCCTCAAGTACTCCTCATGATCCTGACTCCCTCAAACTTCCTCTCTGACCACCACTCTGAACAATTTGATGCTGCCGTCAAGAGTCATATTTAACCTACTAGAGGAAAAAAAAAAAAAAGTATCGCAGCTGATGAGAAAATTGAGAAAATTCATGAACAAAATTCTGAATAAAATTGATATGATCAAACAATGTCAAAAATATCATAAAATAAAATAATGTATTTCATTTTCAAAATAAACTCTAAATAAGATTAGTCTCTTATACTAATCATTTTTCCAATCAATTTTAAAAACTGCCTCGACAGTTGCTCTATTGAAAAGTTTTTACTCTTGTGGGGGTTGCATCACTTTCGTGGCCCTCACGGCCCAAAGGTGTAAAACAAAAAACTTTTAGTGGCCCTCCAGGAGGCGCTCGCAGCCCAACCATGGGGAATCACTGCTCAAATTTCCCAGCCTGAGACCAGTAAAGTGAATCTATCTTTGAAGAGAACGCGCAACTATGTACAGTATCTGTTTATTCCATCAGAACTACTCCATACCTGTTGCTTCATATCAACGGTCTGGGGCCCAAGTACTGAGCCCTGCTGAACTCCAGTCTCGCTTTTCTGTTCTGGTTTTGCTTCCTCTCCTTCTAAGGTTGTCTGAATATATTTTCAGCCCTGTACTGTTCCACATTTGAAACACAGCAAACTCATGTTTGCTCATGTTAACAAGGGATCTTCACAAGGCCTCTCTGAGACTTGGAGGAACAACAAAATAAATGTATTACATTCATTGTCTCATCATCTCTTCGGACCTGCCGCTGTCACAAGTATAGGCTGTTTTGCTGTCTGTATCGCAGCGTGAATTTTAATCTGACTTCAGCTCAAAATGCGTGAGAAAAGGCGAGTGTGGCATGAGAGGAGCCTTATTTGCGTGAGAGTCAGCAGCCCTGAATAAAACCAACATTTTCATTACTGGAATTGACTGTCATGCCTGGCTTGGGTGAGTACTCCCCTTAAAAATGAGGTGATTTGAGTCCACACCGCCATTCACCGTCACCATCCTCACAAGAGTACACACTCTGAATTCTGGATCCGTCCGGCGGCGAGTTTTAAAAAATGAATGGAAGAAGTCAAGTGCACTCATGGTGACGTTCAGATATGGCCGTTTCAATTGAGCGGTGTTTACAATGTTTCAGCGCATAAATTATTCATCCTGTCAGGCGGTGTTGATGAGATCGTTGCTACGCTGTATTTTGCACGCTTAACTGCGTAATGTCCAGTTAACCATCTTCTCATGCTGATACAGGTGATGCTTTGAGTGAAATGCTCACTTTCTGACACGGCAGCTGAATCAAAATGATTCCGAGCTCCCTCCTCCAGCATCTCTGCTGATGCTTACAGCACCCACATGCTTCAGCTCCAGCGTCACTCTGTCACTGACTCGAACAGGTTACCTGCACTGGATCATAAATTACGAGTCTTATATATTTATTTGTGACTCTTTGCAAATGAAGGCACTTAAAATCATAAACCTAGGAATAATTGATATGTGGAAAAACAAAGTGGTCAAACAAATCGTTTTTTTTACACAAGATTTGAGTCTGTCGATGACAATGTCACCAACACTCTCAAAATAAACTACTTTTAAATCATATTCTCCAACCATGTGTCCATCAGGGTCCATCAGTTCATAGCTGGGGGACACCCTGGACAGCTCACCAGTCCAGGCAGAGATAACCAACCAAAATTAGCCCATGTATGTCATGGATTGTGAGAGAAATCAAATGACTTTGATCCTCCTAAATTAGATTGAGAGTCTCAAAGGTCTGGCCAGTGGGCCATTTGCAGCCCTCAGGATGCACTTTCGAAGCCCACCACTAGGTGTCTAATTTTAGCCAGGGATGGATGACATTTTGGCTTTACCTTGGAAGCACCTTTATTGCAGTGCAAAACTACTGAATCACTGGAATGATATATGTACAGAAGGATATAAAAAATCATACGAAGTCCAGTCAGTCCTGTAGTGCATGATGGGACATTTGGGGGATGACTTGTGGTCTCTTTTTAAGGTGTCTGTTCTATAGATATTCAAGATCCTCACATTGACATGAAGTGGAATTAACCAAAAAAAAAAGTTTCCAGTTTGAGACCCCTGGTCTACACGACGCAGAATCTTGGGATCACCTCCTCCATCACTGTGTTGTTACGACTGCAGAAGACGTGTCAGCAGGACATCGCAGCGAGAATCTAGGATTTGTTTCATCTATGATATTGGATGTTTGAGTCCACCCTCAGCCACGGTCTTAATTGAACAGTATCTTCTGCTCTTCTGCTGTCATGAACCTCTACTGACACCAACTTATGTACAGTTAATTAAAATGTCCTTCCAGTTTTGTTTTTTTAAGTTGGACCC
This sequence comes from Synchiropus splendidus, assembly GCF_027744825.2. Classification (NCBI taxonomy): domain Eukaryota; kingdom Metazoa; phylum Chordata; class Actinopteri; order Syngnathiformes; family Callionymidae; genus Synchiropus; species Synchiropus splendidus. The sequence continues at coordinate 11,910,264 of NC_071345.1, read as the reverse complement.
GTCACAAAGTTCTGATATTGTACAAGGCAATAAACAACATACTGATTCAGTCACTGCAAAAAAGCCCCATCACACTTTCTACTGTAAAGTTGAGCTTCCTACCACAGTTTGGCCGTGATGACGACCGCCATCAGGATGAGCAGCGAGGAGATGGTCACGGTGACGTAGAACTGGGGGTCCACTGCAACACACACGCACACACACACGCACGCACGCCGTTACTCATCATTCCATCTCTGTGTAATATCCCACACATAAAAGGACGAATCAATGAAACCATTTGAACGTGAAATTGGATGAGCAAAATAACCCCCCGCTCCACAACAACAATCTGGTGAGGGGTTCCAAATATCCAGTTTGACAGCGGACAATTTATCCTGAAGAGTGACGGCAACTTTATTAGTGCAGAGATGGGTGACGGTGCACTCAGCTTCAACATGCACGCGCCCACCTTCCTCAGGCTCGGACTCTTCAGCCTCTGTTCCTCCATCCTCCACTCCGTCCCGGTTCCTGGAGCCTAATGGCGACTCCCCGCCGGGCCGCATGCTTGAGTCAGCGAACGGCCAGTCCTCTGAGGTAACAGTGCTGGTCTCCAGCTGGTTCCCATGACGGCGCTGGTGGTCTGTTTCCTGGCTGGAGAGGAAGTGGTAGGTTTCATCCTCCAGAGGCTGAGTGGGTCCCCAGACCACCACCCAGAGAGGGGTGGGTGTGACCTGAGTAGTGACGGACAGCTGGACTGACAGGGCGTCCACCTGCTCCTCGGCATCAGCGTCGTCACGGTTGCAGGTGGAGGGCTGTGTCACCAGAGCGACCAGGAGGATGGAGATGAGGGCAGTCGGTCGTGTGACAGGAGAGATGGAGCTCCGGGAGGAAGGCGACAGAGAAGTTTAGACATCAAATTCAGCCCACAGTCACTCAAGACATCAAGTCCCCCGCCGCTCATCACTCAAGATGACATGCACTTCTGAAACTATTCATCTTACCATCTCCCCATCGCTTCGCCGTGTTCACTCAGACCCCGCTCCTCCGATCATCTCGCGCTGTAAGACAAGACAAGAAGGGGCTGGAGAGTGGGAGACAAAGGAGGAGGGTCCAGCTTCTTCTTTCATAGCAGCGGATAAATAGAAGCATGAGGCATGCCAACAGGAAATCTACCGCATATGAGAGGAGTTTTGAATATTTGCCGGCAAATAAAGAAGTGGTCCTGTCGCTCACACACTCAGCAGCACACACACAAGAGGACGGCACATACATCATCATTAGAGGCATCACACAGACAGCCAGTAACTCTCAGTGGCACTTTACGCGGGGAAGGGAAACTTCCCATCTACAACTATGCAAAATGGCAAAGAAATGTCAATAAGAAAAACACAAAAAAACACCACAGAACACACACACATGGACGCATGTCAGATATCATGCCTACCTCTGGCAGTGGAGAGAAGGAATGAAGGAGGGAGAGAAAGCGGGGAGATACAGAGTCCAAGAGAGAGAGGAAAAAGCATTGGTTGCCGTAGCGACTGAAACATGTAGAGTCAGTTCGAGTAAGAGAGGAGAGCGAGGGCGACCGGGGGAAGAGCCTGACAGAGAGAGATTTAAATGCTAATTGTGAGAATGCTTTCTGTTTTTTCCCCGCCTCCTCTAATCAGTTCAATTAAACAGACGAGGAGGGGAAAAAATGAATTTTAAAATGATACAAAGGACGACATTAATAAGCTCATTTGGAAAGAATTGAGGTGGTTAAAAAAAAAAAAGAACTCTTTAATTGTATTTACGGAAACAGCAAGGACACACGGAGGAGGAGGAGGGACACATTAAAAGGGAGGGAGAAGGGAGTAAAGGTGGAGTAAATTTGAATTTGTGTTCACTTGAAAAAAAAAAGGTTAGACTGGCAGGAAAGAGCACTGGAAGTCTGGCAGAAGACAGCCAGGTCAGTGGAAGTGACATGGGGGGAAATGAATGGCTCATCGCAGAACGTCCTGGTTCCCTTTGTTCTTCAAACAGGATGACAAGATACGCTTTTGCTGCTGCAAATGAAAAACAATCCTTCTGAGGGAGCTAAAATAAATTCAGTCTTACAGACTCCTAATTTAGGGATTAATGAATGTTTATCACCGTTAATACACTGTAATTACATATCACAGACGCATAGCCGACACCTGCAGCATTATATAACATGGTTGACTTCCATCATTTCAACTGAAAAGGAGAGTTTTTTTTATCATTTCAGCAACTTATTTGCAACTTTCTCTCATTTCCCATAGTGATAATGTTGCTTTGTGTAACCTTGTGTCTGAGTGAGGCCCTTAAGTTGTGTTGTGTGTTGAAGCCTCCTCTCTATTGTAATCTTGTCGTTTCAGGGTCAGACGCATTTTCTTGAAAAGCCTCATTGTTGTTTAGGTTTTTCATCTTTTCCTTTCATTTTCTTCTATTTCATACTTCAAAAAAAGAGAAATAGCAATACATCTTAGAGAATGCTGCTAGTCTTGCTAATATTTAGCTTTATTTATTGTATTGTTTAGGACAGAACCCTTGTATAAAAGGAATACATTAATAGGTTTTGGGTCACCTGAGGGCAGAATATCTGACCTCCCTCAGCAGTTAGCTTGTTAGCTTCAACTATATTTGCAAAGTGAGTGTTTCAATGGCATTTCATTTTTTTCAAATGTGTTTTGAGTAGTTTCTGAGTGAAAATTTCTGGTCTAACAAAAGTAGCAGAAGGAAAAGCTAAGCTAAAGTAGTTTGCCGTTTGCATCGAGAGCTCTACTGCCGACATCTGAGGTAGCAGTTATACAGTGAGAAACTACATTTAAGCATAGCTTTGATCGCTGAGTTGGAAAGAAATAGTCATTGAAAAAAATAGGTTTTCACTCAGCTGTCCATGATGCTGCTTGAACATTTTCATCAACAGCTGGAACACTAAATAAAAGACAAGTCGCGTGATGACAATTTCTTTATTAAAATTATAAAACTACAAATGTATGTAAATCAATACAAACAGATGAACAGTTACAACCCCCCAATTGTTTGGGCAGGTGCCTGGTGTCTGTCAGACAAACAGTGAAAAGCTTTGTCATCAGCAAGACACATGGAGTGGCGCTTCAGAAGCTAAAATACCATCAGGCATGATCCAGCAGGGGAGATTAGACTTCCTCTCTTTTTTTTTTTTTTTTTTTTGGACACATTCGATTCAGTCACATCTGTCCTTCGTGGATTTTGGAAGTCCTTGTCTGCACTGAAATGAGGCTCAGTAAACTTTACAGATTAATAAAACAGCTCAGCTCACAAAAGTTCAAACGTGCAATGACAATCTGTGAGCGTGAGCCGGAGGGGTGACAGCTTTATTGTAATATTTACATCAAAACAATCTGTCGTGCCCACGCTATTTGTCTGTCCTCCCGCTCCCTCTCCCCGGCATCAACACTTCAGTCTGTCACTCCCTCCTCTCTCCTCTGCTGTCATCGCGCTCCCTCTTTTTCATTTCCGCTCGGTGGCTGCGGGCCGTCGTGCCTTCAGCTCGGCGGCACGTGTGAAAACCGGACTCTCATTGGACGACGCAGCGCAGCCACGAGCCGGACTCTTCCTCCTTTGATCTGTCGCTGTGATGAGCGTTTGGCTCCTCTGTGTCGTCGTCGTCGTAACCTGAAGTGAACACACAAACATGAGAATTGTTTCATGACGCGCTGGGTGAAGAGAAGAGGTGCTAAACCTGAGTGTAAATTGGTACCGTCTGTCTCTTCGTCATCCTCTTCCTCTGTGTCTCCCTCAGATTCCAAAACCGAGTCCAGGCGACTGTCTCTTTTCACAATGACGTCACCCCTGACACAACACCGCCGCCGTTAATTAAACACATCGTACCAAAGACAACGTGTGTGTCGGAATCTATTTAAACCTTCAGCACATTAAACTCTCGGAGTCGCTTCACAATTAGCTCAGAAGTTGACCCCGGAAAAATAATGAATATGCAAATGAGGAGCATAATTGAGCGCATTAGCTTCAGAAAATAAATAATGTGGTTTGACTTGGAGGTGTTGACAGATATTCGCCCACCTTTGCTTCCCAGCGCTGGGCAGCTGCTCCCAAACGATAAGGTCACGACCTCCGGTTACCCAGCGGTGATCGCCGCTCCCTGTGGTCCACGCCGCAAAACACAGTATTCTAGCAGCGTCCCGGCAGGTCAGGGAGGCCAAGTACCGACACTGAGGCAAAGAAAATACTGGAGAGAAAGAAAGGTGAAAGGTCGGCGCAGAGAAATGAAATGTTTGCCACTCAACGCGAGTCACAAAACTTTTTCAGCTTCAAACGGAACGGCGTCAAAAGCGTCAACTCAAAAGCACCTAAAACATAGACAGCGTTCATTCAAGTTGTTTTTGATTCTTTCACCTTTTTAACCTTTAATTTAGTTTATCTTGCGACTCACAGTTCAGCGCGCTCTCTCCATTCGCCAGATCATAGCAGGAGCCAATTAGGAGCCCGGCAGCCTGATGAACACAATCTGTTACCCCGGTGACGCTGCTGTGGTTGGTGAGCCTGGACATGGTTCCTATGATAAACAGACAGATGTTGGGTGGAGGGATTATGCTAATTTCTCGGCAGTGGCCAAGATTTTCCACCTTTTAGTCCATTCCTGACACAAACACAATTCCTCACCGGTTCCCCAGTGAAGGATTTTGAGCCAGGCCCGACCGTCCGCCAGCAGGACCCGCTCCCCCCGCGGGCTGAGAGTGAGGCGGCCCCCTCCACAGCCCGTCACCCGACCACTCCAGTGGTGCAGGAGCCTCAAGGGGTCCCGATCGGAGCAGCGGTTCTCCCACACAGACACCCCTCCCTCAGAAGAGGCGGTGAACACCAGCGGACCTTGAGACTACAGAGAGCACCGGAGACATCGTTGTCATGGCAATATGAATCATTAACAAGACACGTCCGATGTTCCTTACAGTTGCCCAAATTCTTTTATTCATTTCAGTTGGTCTGAGATAAAATCCTTTTCATTAAATGATGGCGCTTCTTTCATGACAAACCTTAATGCCGTCATTAAATAATATGAATCTTAAAATAGCTCTTTTCTCTGTGGCCATTAGCATTTCTCTGATGTCTCTCGAGGAATATTCTAGTTGCTTTTGTCAAACGCTCACTGCCACAAATAACGTAAAGACTGATTTAATTTACTGAGAAAACTAATGCTTTTATTAATGATCTCATTGCGCTGCATTAATTATGTTCCTATTTCCTCCAGTGATTTAATTTACTTTGTTCAGGTTTATAATTTGATGCGTTATCATAAACAGAATTGTTTGGCTCATTGTTTTCACTTATCTTTTAATGTATTAGTTATTTGCATGGGATCTATAAAACTATACTTTTATAGAATTCAATTGTTTTGTTGTGTATCTTACACTACATCTACATTATATTATATAAATGTGACATTTCAGAAGCTACTTTTATCTTCCTATATTTGTTCATGTTTTGTCTGCAAAACCAACCAACACTCATCTCCAATTGCATTGTATTTCTTCATCATTTGTTTGCTTTCATGTTACAGTTGAAACTTGTTCATAAATAACAATCAAAATGCATGCATTTCTGTTTACTCTTATTCAATATACATGACAGAGAGTATTTATTTCATAATTAATAAAGAACTACATTACTACTGTCTCTCATCTAAAACACTTTTAGCGACATTTCTTAAATGTATTTTTTGAACACTCTCCTTGATAAATGTCTTTTTTTTCTGGTGGAAGAAAAAGTTACTGCTGGGTATTAAAACCTAGTTCATCTCAAGGCATCGATTTTTGTGTTCAAAAGCAACAAATGAGGAAAAAAAGTGTGAGAAAAGAAGCAGATATGAAGCCATTGATTTCTTGAGAAAAGCCTTCTTGCTATATTAATAATTAAATGTTCTCCAACTGTATTTGGCAGCATAAAAAAAAACTCCTCCTCCAAAATAGACGGAGAGCAGAACGTGAGCAGAGGGGTGAGTGACCCGCCCACCTGGACGGAGGTAACGGCTTCCTGGTGAGCGTTGATGGACTGGCAGCTCTCAAAAGTGTGCCAGCTCCAGGCTTGAACTTTGCCCCCGTCTGCGAGGAGTGACAGAGTGTGAGGTTAACGCATGCTGACGGGAGACTGGCAGTCATTACTGTTGGTCACGGTCGACCCACCTGAGCCCGCCTGGATAATTTGTGACTCTCAATCTCTGCAATACAGCCTGATGGATCAGCGCTACAGTGGCTGTCAGACACAGCCGCATTCACACAACCTTCGATTGGTACTGAATACTTATCATGTGTGCTTGGCTTCCAACGTGGTTTTGTAGCATCAGTCAAAATAATTCTTATACAACTGCAAGATTAATTTAGGGTTTGACTACAGACGAATCACATGAGCTTTTTGTGGGTGTGTCCCACAAGCTTATGTCATATCAAACTCAAGGCTGACTGCTACTTCAAGTCCGTGCTGTTATAAAATCTGGCCCTTGACCTCAGGCAAGTAAAAACTCTGGCTGAGTCTGGATCAAAGACAGTTACAAGCCATGCTGCAACGTGATATAAATCAATGTCTCGTATAACACTTTAAACAGGAATGAAAAAAAAACCAAACTGAGATCAATTGAAGAATGAAGTAACTTTGCAGACCCTTTACCTCCATCTCCTGCAAACCCCCATCCCTGGTATAGGCCTCTTTAAAGTTACGTCCATTTTCATTGTAAAAGCAAGAAGAAGATGATCATTTTTGCTCCATAAAATATATCTATTTGACCTGGCAAATAAATCTGAGCTTGCTGATGACATCATGCTATGCACGCTCATGGTCATCAATACAGTTTAGCTAACATGGTGGCACTCGACGGTCGATGCAGCAACAGTATGGATTGATATGAAAAGTTGAATAACAGCTGGTGGCTGTGTCAAGTTATCCTGACACCATGGAGGTAGAAGAACGACAAAAAATGAATGTAGACCGCTGGCTACATCAGTATTTACTAGATGTGAAATTACTTTTAGAATGTAAAATCTACCCCTCTGGAGATTAAGTCAACAAAAGGTCCCAGGCTTTCTACTGGTGTTGCAGCACTTGAGATGGGTCAATTCAAAGTCTTGGTCTGGTCAAAAAATCGACTGCAGTCAGAGGCGAACATGCCGGACTGCGGGCTTGTTGCCAAGACCAGTGGAGACCACAGCTGCAGTCATTTATTCATACTGATATTTTTTACAAATCCAATCTCAATTTCCGTCCAATTATGTCTTTTGTTTTTGAAAAACAGAGCTGTGTCGAGCAAGCTCTGAGTGCAACGTTCATAAAATCTATAATTACCAGGGAGGCTGTGGATTAGGGGTTATGACAACTGAAACGAGCAAATGTATTTCAACAACACTTTTACGGTTGAATGGAAAGAAGCTTGTTAAGTGGGGTTTGATTTCGGTGTTTGGAAGGTTTGTTTGGATTCAGTCTCGTCCCCTCAAAGCCTCGGTATGTTCTGGTCTCAGTCTTGGGTTAGGTGGTCTTGACTATTATGTGACGGTCGATCCGAGCCGATGGTAACAATAGGCTTGGGTGTATATCAAAGGTACGTTTCAGAAAAAGAAATAAAGGCTATTCTGCAGCGTTCAGTTGTTGCCCATGGTCCTAGTTTGGGTGGTGTTTACTCAGTCCTGTCAGAAACCATTCATTTCAAGTCATTTACAGCGCTGGTACAGCACTGCCCAGGAGGATCTACCCTCACCGTCAGAGAGCCGAGGGATCTCATTGGAAACATGTGCTAAATGCTGCTAACAACATCCATTTAATTACCTTTAAGTGCTCATCTTCTGCCACTCCTTCAGATGGAGGATCAATTAAAATAGCCAAGGGAAGAAATGCCTCGTGGCTTTCACTCCGCGAGAATATGCTTCCAAACATCAAGGTCAAGATGAAAATCAATTATCTTGTTCATTCAGTTTGTTGTTGTTGATTCCACAATCACAGGTGAAGGTGGGAAATGGATCAGAAAACCAAGAGGCTTGCCTTCTGGCTCAGCTTATTTTTCAGCGCAGTGAAGTCGACTCAGTAATAATCTTGGTTCTAAATAACAGATCAATAACCCTTGCAGTCACATCCTCAACCTTTCTGATGAAAGCCACGAATGAATCATAAAGAAAAACTCACAACGAAAACTTCGGTCCATGATAAATAAAAAAAAAAAAGAACAGGTGATACAGCAGCAAGTTAAAAGAGAGAACCTGTTTCCTTCACAAACTTCAGCAGGAGCAAGTCATATCCTCCTCCAGTGGTAGTTACAGAGGACAAGAGTTGGTCCACCGCTCTATAATGGACTCTACAAGGATAGCAAAATCTCCCTTAGCAGAGTCTCATAAGAAACTTTCTGACTTCCGAGAAAATTTGGCTTAAACTGTCACTTTTCACTACAAATATTGATTTTGCTTGAAAAAAGCTGAACATCTTATTTCGAAACTTTATTCAAATTATTGGGTTCAGCACAAGCAGCTGAGAGAAAAATATATATTTCTGCCCTGGTGGAACACAGACGTCAATTATGAAGTCTAAAAAGTTCAGCTGAAGCCATTTAAAAGTCGATAACAGCACCGACACAACACTAAAAAGAAATAGGCAGATAATATAACAGTATTTTCACACAACCTCCTTGGACTGTGATGACCAACTAAAGTGCCGTTCTGCTATTTAATGATGAATATGATAAATAGAAATGAATCACAACCTTTTATTACGATTCTATGAAATGAAAATGAAAGGTCTTCCTCAACAGCTTAAATAGAAACAAAAAAAGACTGGCAAGAAAGAATGAAATCCAAGTTACTCAGCTCCAACTGAGATGTGGAACGAGAATATCTCCCAGGAAAGATGACCGTGCCACCTGGAGGATTGCACTGAGGTCATCAATGAGTATGGAAAATGAAAAAAGTCAACAAAAAGGCTGAGTCCTGTGAGCAGATACTTAAACCCTCCAAACCGAGGGCAGCCGCGAAGCTGCACATAAGTGTGGAGACCAGGCCTGAAGGGGCAGGTAGGATATTGCTTTTAAATCACCTCGGAGTCGTTTGTAGTGTTTTTGGAAGCTACAGGGACAAAAACAAGAAACAGCCAGCCTGGTGTCCAAAACAAAACATGAAACACAAGGCAGTGGGGGAAGTCAGAGCTCAAGAGGAGAAGCTGCACCCACAGACCAGTGCTTGAACTGAACAGCGAGAGACTCAGTGGAACTGTCCAAATGTCTTATTAATGTAGTGACTGGAAAGTATTCCAATGCATTAAACAACAAAAGGAAAATACAAGCTTTCGCTTTACTTTAGCGGGAACTTTACGACCTATTTTCATACTTTTATCAAATCATATAGCACAGCTTTATTACCATCAATTTAAAATTGTCAAAAACTGGGACTTTTCCTTCAAAAAAAAGCAAATAAAAGTAAAAACCTACAATATTTCCTATCATAATCACGATTCTAAATGTTTCAAATGAAGATCATCTAATGTGACACATTTCGATCGGAACAAAAGTAAACAAAGGGCATTTATACACAGCAATGTAAATTTCATGTTATTTTGGCATCTGGGACCATAACATTTGAAAATAAACACGGTATCTCTCAGAGCTCTTCTTGACAGCATCATTACTATTCCAGACACAGCCGTGATAAAATACAATGTCCCGCTACAATTATTATGACCAGTGTGTCACTGGCTTTTAAGTTTTGCAACCTGGCAGAGAAACACACCTGAACCGGTAATGATGTAGCCGTCTCCCTCGGGCACGAAGCAGAGCGCCGTCACGGCGTTGAATGTGTAGATAGACTTCACACACTGCCCTGCAGGAGTTACAAGAAAATACTAATTTAATTGACAGGACACACACCAGCAGTCACACAGGCTTACATTGATTACCGTGTGTGCACACCAGGCAGAGCCCTGAGGCTGTTTCCACCTTATAGATGCAGATTTGTGTGGCAGTGTTGGTGCTGTTAAACGTACCGACATTAAGGGCCCAGACCTTCACGCAGCAGTCGGCAGAGCCACTCAGAATAAACCGCTCCTTGTCTGATAAAGAAAGAATCCAGGCTGGTGCAAAAAGAAGAGGACAGATATTATGACCGACAAAATGCAGAAGCGACATGTAGCAGCTAATTCAGGCTTACTGTTATTACAAGCACATGAATTGAAAAAGTCGGTGCCACGGGATGATTTTCAAGATAACAGTGTTGAGCAGCAGCTTTTTTTTCGGGTGCTCAGTCAGCCGTACTTCAAAGTTTGTTTCTTGTTTATGCATGTTATTACTGCCCAGATGACCACTGGCGCTCATGTAGGCACACTTTGACAGTGGGGAAATTACAAGATGTTGAACAGTATAAACAAATTCTGCTACATACATACAGTCAAAAGGGGATGTATCCATGATATGGAGCTATTGAAAAGGAGCATTGAAAAACGGAATATTGGCTGAAACATTTTTGTATTGAAGTGGAAAACTAGAATGGACAAAAATGATTGAAATTGAAAAAAACAGAATCATATTCCTATTTTTCCATTTTTGTACATTCTAGTTGTCCACCTCAATAGAAAAATGTTTCAGCCGATATTCCATTTTTCAATGCCAATGTAAGCTGGCCCCGTTCTAGCCCCATATCTATACACAAAATTGCATTTTGAAACCGAAGTTCTGGCTCTGTTTTTCTGGATGCAACAGATCAACAGACTGCTGCAGTAGTTTTGGGGAATAAAGGGGGGGTTCGGTGGCGGTGCGGGGGGGTGGGGTGTTTGGGCGGCATCTTCTGTGAGACTATTGTGCGGGATGGTAAAAATGGTGTAATTGTGAATACGAAAGTGAAGAGACAAAGCTGCATAATTTCTGCTCGACGCATCTCAACATGTGTTTTGGAGTCGGGGGAGGAAGTGTGGGTGGCGAGCAGGAGTTCAAGTGATGGAAGTCTGCTTCTCTAGACTGACGCTAGTCTCTCAAGTGTCTGTCTCTGACTGGGCTCATCTGATGAACCGCTCCTATAATTACTAAACCTGAGGACTCCAGGATCACACAGCTGTGTGTCTGCGTTTGATCGTGCGAGTTGTGTGGCTGTAAGATCATGTTTGCGTGAGGAAAATCAAGTTTTTTTGTGGGTGTGCCTTCATGGCGATGACTGGAATCTATGAAATATTCCTGTTCTGTATCATGTGAATGTGTATTTGCTTGTGTTTCGGCATGTGATCCGGTGTGTGTGTGTGTGTGTGTGCTCACCCAGCTTCCTGCAATACTCAGGAGGCGGGGCTGACAAACAGGTGATACCACCAGTGTGACCCCCCAGGTTCTTGTGCTCTGTTGCCGTGGGAACGTGCCACACCTTCACAGTCGTGTCCCGGCTGGTGTGAAAAGAAGAGGAGCGATGGAGTGAGAGCCACCAAAGCCTCTTTAAACAGCAAGCACAGCGATGAAAACAAGTTCACAAGTTTGAAGTTTTGAAACCACCAGAGAGTTGCGGCGAGCACTCAGGAAGAGAAAGAAGTACAAGTCTGGGAGCAAGCTGCAGCATATTAGTGGACACATTAGGTGAAATGTTCACTTTCCATCGCTATTATGCAAATGTATATTTTTACCTTCCAGAAACAACTAGGTTGTCAACGGCAACGACGCACGTGACGATGTCGTTGTGACCCTCCAGTCGCCTCAAGCGGAACTTCGCCTTCTCCCAGGATGCTCTGAGGGATGTAAATTCAGCATCTGCGCCTGCAAAAACAGGAAGGAATGTTGTTCAATTAGCGGTGTTGACTCATCGGCACCACGGCCTGCTAATCTACAGACTTCTTTAATATGGATTAGTCTACTGCTGTGAAGCGTGGGGCGATTTAGCTCCAAGGTTGCAAAATCTGGGTTCGCTTCTCAGGGAAACCGATGCAGCCAAGTTGGTTGTAATGAGAACCAGTGTGAGTTTGGAAAATGTTAATCTGATTAATGTTAACCATTTAAACTAGCACAGGACTCGTTCTTGCAACAGCTGCCCTCAGTTTGACCTGAGTTTAGATAGATAGATAGACGGAGTGACGGGAGGACAGATGGAGGGACGGAGGGAGGGATAGATAGATAGATAGATAGATAGATAGCTAGATAGATAGATAGATAGATAGAGAGAGAGATAAAAAGAAAGAAAGATAAAAAGAAAGAAAGATAAATAGTTAAAAGAAAGAAAGAAGCATGAAACAGACAACTTGCAACAGCTGCCCTCTGTTTCACCTGAGTCGAGACAGACAGAAAAATCAAAGAAAGATAAATAGATCCACAAAAAGAAAGAAATAAAAACGGATAGATAAAAAGAAAGAAAGACAGATAGAAAAATCAAAGAAAGATAAATAGATAAAAATAGATAGATCTTTGAACTGTTTTGCTTAAAGACTGACTTCAGTTGGTGGTGGTTCCAGACAGATGCCACCAGTGAGCCTGCTTCTGGTGCTCTTCCAGGCTTGTCCACAGGTGTAGGACACAAAACTGTAACAGGATGGAGGGACTATTTCCTCTCGCAATTCATCATAATTAAGTCAGTGTGTCCAGTTCTCATTTAACAACCTACGAGGAAAGCGCTCTAAGACAGTACAGTTTTTAAGCACCAAAAACAGCCGGATTCCCACATAACAGTTTGGGACTGAAGATAAGGAGACAAGTCCTTTCCCAAAGGTGTTTTGTTAAATCATATTGTAATGGTCGACATTTCCTCACCAGTGTCTCTGTGGCTCCCTTCACTTCTACTCACTCTTCTGTCCGCTCTGCTGTTCCGTGTCGATGTCGGCGCGGGCCAAGCAGCCACCTGAGGTGTCTCGGTGGTGATCAGACACAGTGGCCTGATCTGCCCGGTCCTTTACTCTGCTGCTCCCAGCTGCTCCACACGCCTCTTTGGTTCTGGCAGAAGCTGACGTTGCCTTGGACTTCTCTTCTCCCTTGGGAATTTTTGGTGCCGGAAGAGTTGGTGGTGAGGCGACGTCCTCGCTGCAGAAACCAGAGCTGAATTAGTAATCGAGTGCATGTTAAATGTCAAGGCTTGCTATTACTTTTTCCGCCACATTGAGAATGCACATAGAATAGAGATAGTTATACCAATAACACAAATATGATTTGTTGTGAGAGTGAGTTGGAGACTGCTCCCTGCATTGTGAGCTGCCAGGGATCACATGCAGAGACAGACACATGTCTGTGGCGAGAAGCTCACAAACTCAGTTTCATCTACAAGCCGACTGAGTTGTAGAGAATTTGATGCGGCAATTATTTTCCTAAAGTGCACCCAGGGGCCTTTTCTTTCCTTTTTAAACGCAGGCTTCGAGAATGATGTTTACACAGGCCGTCAGTGGAAGGTTCTAATTTGACAAGATTTGACCCCTAGTGCTTTAAGATTGACACGCAAAAGAAAATCAAAGGCTTCAAAGCACATTTTGCTGCTTTTGATGAATTACAATTTTCTCCATTGGCCCTCTCCTCGCCAGTGAGTCTCCCCCTTCGCTTACTTACACTTGTCTTTTCATCTTCTCCTTTTTCCCGTCTCCCACGATCCCTGGAGTGTGCTGCGGGCCAGAAAGCTGAAGCTGAAGCTCAGCCAATCTGGAACGCAGCTCCGCCTTCCTGGAGATCTGAGAGCGGAGAAGACACAAGCTGCTAAATCCACAAGTTGTTTACGAGCAACATCGTCTGTCTGTGTTCATTTGGGGGAGTAACGTGCAAACAGACATGCGAGGAGGAAGACTTTGGATCTATTCCAGAGACATTACAGAACGTTTAAGCGATTATAGCCACCTAGCTAATATTTTATTGACACAATTCTGAGGAACTGTAGGAGGGAAACAGACATATTCATGGAATCACAATGCGTGCAGGATACAAATGGGTCGGCTAGCTGAACCCCAGTCAGGAGTTTGTTTCTGAAGTTCCACTATTTCACTTGTGATCTCTGAAAAAGACCCAATTAGGTTGGATCAGACCGCACTTTTGTGGGACTGCTGTCTGAGGATTGGCTACAGATAATGACAAATAAAGAACATTTCCAACTGCGACCTTTACTTGAGTGGTAAATACCGAGGTATCTCATCTTATCCTGCCACCATTTGATCATTAAATGAGCAGCTAAGAACACGAAGGCGTGACAGTAAAACCTAGAGTGTCTCTGTGTAATAATATCCCTGGGCTGGATTTAAAACGTTCACCTTTGTAATTTTCATCTGAATCCACTTTTTAAATGTCAAAAGCATGAATTCTCTTCGGGCTGCTGAAAATAACTCTCTCTCTGTCTTATTATCATATTATTGAATTATCATCAGTGATGCATGACTGCGGGCAGTCAAGTACAACTGAGACTCAATCTGATTGCCAGACTGGATAAATGAGACAGAAAAAAGGCACGAATGTTGAACCCTGATAAGACTTCTCTCTTCTGCCATTTTGATCCTCAATAACGCTTTTTAAATTCATTAGATTTTTAGATTAGCGAAGATGGATCAAAAGAGTGCTGCTGAAAAGAAGGTGGGCTGTGCAGCAGTGAAACCATAAAAGGCTCATATTGATAAATAAATAACACGTTCAAGGCGGTCTAGAATCCAGGCTGCTTTGGTGTCTGAATTAGGACTTCAATTAGAGTCACTTTATTTTTATTTTTTCTTACACATACACACATTTGTCAGTTGAAATTTCACTTAATTATAGCAGACAATATGAAGGTATTTACATGATGACTATAACTCTGCTCTTTATGACCTTCTGCTTTTGCCCATTGGGGATCTTCCTAAGCCTGAAAGTTCACTTGACAGTAGCTCCTGGACTTGACTGTGCAGCTTTGCCCAAACGTGTATGGTTCTTGTCAAACTGCTCTTGGAGTATGGGGCACTTGAGCCTCTCTGAGGTCTCTCAGCTTTGAGGCCATTCTTGAGTCTGACTTTAGGAATGTCATTTGTGCATATTTAGTGCATATTTATCCAAAGCCACTAATAATTTATCAGCATGTGCCCAAAGACCTTGCCTGGAGGGCCCACACTCGCATGCAAATCCACTGCTTCCAGATCAATAGTCATTGTTCCTTCTGGTCATTTTACAGTATGTCACCCACAAGAGCTTCAAATATGTATAGTTTAAACTCAATGCTAATCTATAATGCAACATGCCACAGCTCACCAGGAAGTATTTGATAGATAGATAGATAGATAGATAGATAGATAGATAGACGGGCGGACGGACGGAGGAACGGAGGGAGGAACAGATAGATAGATAGATAGATAGATAGATAGATAGATAGATAGATAGATAGATAGATAGATAGATAGACGGGAGGATGGAGGGAGGGACGGAGAGAGGGACAGATAGATAGATAGATAGATAGATAGATAGATGGGCAGACGGACGGAGGGAGGGACGAATAAATAGATAGATGGGCAGATGGACGGATGGAGGGAGGAAGGGAGGGACGGATAGATAGATAGATAGATAGACAGATAGATAGATAGACGGACGGACCGACGGACGGACAGATGGAGGGATGGAGGGAGGGACGGATAGATAGATAGATAGATAGATAGATAGATAGATAGATAGATAGATAGATAGATAGATAGACGGGAGGATGGATGGAGGGACGGAGAGAGGGACAGATAGATAGACGGGAGGATGGATGGAGGGACGGAGAGAGGGACAGATAGATAGATAGATAGATAGATAGATAGATAGATAGATAGATAGATAGATAGATAGATAGATGGGCAGATGGACGGAGGGAGGGACGAATAAATAGATAGATGGGCAGATGGACGGATGGAGGGAGGAAGGGAGGGACGGATAGATAGATAGATAGATAGATAGATAGACAGAGATAGATAGATAGACGGACAGACAGGCGGACGGATGGAGGGACAGACAGTCAGACAGACAGACAGACAGACCGACAGACAGATAGATAGATAGATAGATAGATAGACAGATAGATAGACAGACAGACAGATAGACAGACAGATAGATAGATAGACAGAAAGATAGAACTCAATATCCCTTAGCATTTAGATTTTCTAGACTGATTAGGTTCAATTTCGATGTTAAACTTTCTCAAGCAAAAGCTCGTCTGAAGTTAAACTAATATTCTCCTGCAGGCTTCTCTGTGCAGCTGGTTTGAATACATCTGATGCTGTTTTATTAAATCATGAAGATTTCTCTGAGCAAGACCTTGCTTCATGTAAAAAGTGGGTCATGCTGCCAGAATGCTAGTACAGTACTCAGTTTGAAAGAGGACTGTACTTACACTTAGAAATGCCCATTGAGAAAACCTAAGAGAGACTACATTACCATATTTGGCTACTTAGGTGTGTTTACATAAGACATCCTTTAGTATCATATGCCATAGTATTTGATTCAACAGTCATTTAGCATAATTACAGAATGACATTTTGTACCATCCAGGCCACTGAAGCTGCCAATGTGTCACATCTGCATTTGTAAACCAAAATTCTGTTCTAAATGTGCACACTTATTATTTCATTTCACATATTCCATTATTTCCTCTGGCATGTCAAGGGACAAATAACTTCCTCTATACATTTATTATTCATGACAATAAGAAAACAGGAAGACATTTCTTGTTTTCAAACATGATAAAAAGCAGTAATCTTCAATAGGTGGCGATGGATGGCCGTGCTATTTGTGTTGCCTATTTTGTATATTTCTTCTTCTTCTTCTCCGCTGTATTTGTACGAAAAACCTAACATTATGGAGATTTATATTTCTTGCTAATGATTCTCTTAAAGTCTAGAGGTTTTATTCAAAGGGTAAAAGACAAATGTGAAATGATTTGTATATTTACGAGCATTTCATATGCAAGTACACGTGGTACTGACATGGACCATGAATCGCGTGTGCATGATGTTGATGAAACAATAAAATACTGTTGAAAAATGAAGCACTCAATTTCCTGCTCAGTTGTCTCCAAACATAGATTAAAAATTACATTTGACTTCAGTGTAGGATCACAGTCCTAAACTATGTCTATGTCTCTATCTTTATCCCGCACAAAGCATCCTCATGTTAGCAAATAACACGTTTTATCACCTTTTTTTTTTTTTTTTTTTTAAGTACAACATAAAATCACATCTACTTTTTGCCCAAATGGGCCACAAAATGCATTATACTCAAAGTTTACTTGTATTGAATAAAGTAGATTGATCAAAAAACCTTGAGTTTTCATTATGGGTGTTAAAAATATATTATTTCAATTCAGGCACAACCTCTCTTTTATCATCAATTTCATTTGGTGAAACTCTGTTCATCCCTTGCATTTAAATATCCAAGAGATGAGGAAAAAGTACAACAAAAATCTGTTGCTCAGCAATAAAAAAAATAGTTAATTTCAGAGTACTTCTATTCAATTTATATATTAGGGACACGTTTCCAATATTCTGCCCACTGCAGTACAGTATACCACATTATCTGTAGCTCCAAAATATTCACTAACAAACTGTAAAACAACTCAGCAATGTTTGAATTCCTGGTTTTGGTTTGTGTAAATGGAAGTAATGAGGGACCTCAATAAACACATTTTGCTATTTACATTGATTTCACTTTACACACCTTCTGTTTTCTACATTTGTAATTTAATCAAAAACTCTGGAAGCAAAGAAGCAAGCAGACAATTTGCGACATATGTGTTCAGAAACGTTTCATTTAAATCAATGAAAAAGGTGCAAAATGTAAAACCAGGTTAAAAACGGAAAGATCTGAGTTCATATAGTGGACAGAAATGTGTCAGATGTTGGTGTACCTTATATCTCTCCTCTGGTGTTAGACTGATTTTTATTTCCAGATTTTCAATCTGCCTTAACTTCTTCTGCAGCTTCCTCACTTCCCCCATCTGAAACGCCAAAACGGACGGTGCGCACTCGTTCCGGCAGTGAACGTCGTGATTTAAGCGTTGGATTTTAACGCAACAGGAACGAATTTAATAGCTAGAATGTCTTCAAAAGATCCAAACAGGGCAGCTGGTGACGAGCCATGACGTGTCGCCGGATGTTGATATGGTGAGGTATACAGGGTTAGCTTTTCCTACAGCGTCACCGAGTGGACACTTGGTGAACTGTTTTAGCCATGCGATGATTTATCGTGTCTGGAATGGATCATTTTAGGAACTCAGACGATCTTGTATTCGGAGCAGTATTTTTTTTTAAAGATCGTTATTGAGTCATCAACAGAAAATTAATACAGGCATTTGAAATAAATTAATTAAAGAAATGTAAATACTTCACTAAGCAATGAAACAGAGAAAATAGAAATGTGTTTTGTAAAAAAAATAAATAAATAAACAAATTCGGGAAGAATATAGCTTTGTTAAAGGAAACTATCAAAGATTGCAGTGTTCGTATATGAAAAATTACCTCTGGCTACAGGACTCTCACTTTTGAATTTTTTTGTCAATATAATGAGGCAAATACCAAAATAGATCGAAAGGAGAATCTGTTCAGTTATAGGCTAATTATTTATTACATTATATGCACGATAATATCAAACAACAGGTTTTGAGTGCCCAGAAGTGACGTCATCAAAAAGCACTTCTTTTGTCTGACGACGTTATCCGGCGGAAGTGAGGCTCAGACGAAGCAGCTGCTTCACCGGAGGTTAAAAAAAACTTGAAAAACGAAGAGATTAGAAAAAAAACTTTCATTTGTTTGCAGTGTTTTCCTGACACGGGCACTCCCGGCGGCCGCAGGAGTCCATGCGCGGCACACCAAGCCTTCTGCACTGGTAAACGCGGTCCTAGTTCTTCTCAGCGCCGCTAACGTTGCTGTTTGTCGCTAAAATAACATGACTATGCAGCCGGAAGTCTTTGAAAACGGGCTGCTGCTTTTACCGCTCGCTGCAGTTTCTTTCGCACAATATCTTTCATATCACCAACCATTTCGTCAGCTCCGACGTTAAGATTTGTCTCGTTTTTCTAGGGAGCATCACGCCAGGCCTGTTAAACTGCAATGGCACAATGAGCTG
Source organism: Synchiropus splendidus (assembly GCF_027744825.2). NCBI lineage: Eukaryota > Metazoa > Chordata > Actinopteri > Syngnathiformes > Callionymidae > Synchiropus > Synchiropus splendidus. Next base: position 11,891,267 of record NC_071345.1, on the reverse strand, counting down.
AAATTACGACGTTTCCCTTGATATACGGCCACTTATAAGCGCTCTGTTGCATCATATGTCTAAATCGATCACGTGCAGGTACAAACGAACTAGTTGTTTTTGTTGTCTAATTGTTTTTGGATCCAATCCTCACTGGATATATCAGTGGGGCTAAGGTCGATGCTAAAAAGGCAGGTGCCAGTTTTCCACTGGCTGCTGGTGTGGCATGCCGTTCTTCTCGCTATTAATATAGGCGAGACGTGTGTAGTTAAAATCCTTCATTAGGAATGAAAGTCTGGTGGATTCCCATGGTCTTTCCAGGTTTCCATTCGAAAACCTGAAATGCATATCATCTGAACTAGTTGTGTCACCTCCATCTAGTTTTTTCTGAACAGTTAAGAGACCATGCATCTCCATGCTTCAACCTGACATGGAATAGGCAGATCATCAGGGTCTCTCTTCTCTAAAATGGCAGGTGAAGATATATCTCTCATACACAAGAGAGCGGCTATTAATAATAATAAGCATTTGGTATATCCAATACAATGCCGATTAAAAAAATCTTCATATAATTCATGACCATACCTCCCATTGTAAACACTTTGTCCTCCAGTAGAGAGTCCAGACACTGCTGTCCACTCAGTTATGCCCTGAGCTCTAGCTGCTACTGATGCGACACTCCTGACTACCATGCACCTCCCTTCCAATGCCAAACCCAGGCTGTCTTCTGCCAGTATAGCAGCTTCCATGGCTCCAATTACTGGCACTGTTCTCCATCACTTCCCTTCTGCTCTGTTTGTCCCAGTGGCTAGTGATTTAGCACAGGCATGTCTCGGTGCCCAGTCAGTGTGCAACACATGCATATGGTTACTTCTTCACTACTACTATACTTTATATGTATTGTTTTTTTCATTGTTGCTGTAGTTGTTACTCACACTGTGTGAGGAGTATAGTTGTGCTGATTTATTGTGTCAATTAGAAAAGCCTGTTCTGGTATGTTCTTTAGATTTAATATCATTATGTTTTTCAGATATAATGGAGGACTCTCATTTTAATTCATCTTATTTCTGGTCTGGTCTGCCTGTACCCACCGTGCAAGGACCGGTAAGCACTCTCTATATTTAGAATGAGTCGTTATTTATCTAGTTGTTTTCATGGTTGATCTCACCACTTTTGCACTTCTCAGATTGAGAATGCAATGTTCCTAAACAAAGTGAAGGAACATCAGGAAAAGAGCTCTACTTCGTTCTCTTCCTCCTGTGCACCCCACTACCAGACCACTCTTCTCACCATCCCGACTCCCGGGTCCAAGTCAGATGGAGGAGAGCAGACAACAACTATCACACACCTCCACCCTCCTCACAGCAGCCCAAATGTCACGGTACTGCCGGTCCCGTCCACAGGCATCATGACAGCAGGTGTGAAAACTGATTATTTAATCCATTTATTTTTGTTCATTGTGTGATGTATTTTAAAATGTCTTATCTGTGTCTATCACTTTTCCATGTAGCTGGTCTGGTCATCACCACTCCTGCTGGAACACTTGTAAACCCCACTACATCTCAGTCCTTCATCCCTGGTAATCCAGCAACAACAATAATGGTTTCTACGCTCCATTCTCAGGGTAGGAAAAGTGAAGTAAATATAAATGTATGAAAATGGGGTAGAATATGATACAAACATCCTTATTATTATACTTGTGTTACATAGAGACCTCTCGAGCACACCACTGTCATCCTTGGCCCCAAGACCCCAACAGATTGCTTACTTGACAAGTGGACCATTACCGAAATAGCATACTTGTGACTGTATCATAACCTCACCACTGGCTCAGGGCCTTTGTAAGGATTGTTATTCAGCTCATTTGTTTACGCCATCATCCCAGAGATCTTCCTGCCTAAGATCACATCTAGCTTTTGGGACCCCAATCCCCCAGACCGAGCATGAACGCTCCCCTTAGCTCTATTCCACACAAAAAGATTGCTTTAACTTTCTTAAGATTAGATATCCTTTCACCAAGCTCCTGCCTCAGGAGTTGCTGGTATGCTTTGCCACATCCATCATCCCATCTGTTTTGTGCACCACCATCACCTGCTTTGGTTCAGCCTCCGAGCAGCAAGATAACGCACCACTGGGGATCGTCCATACCAGAACATGACTTGTACATGTTACCGCATTACCGCAGATGCCTCTCGCCCAGTTTCTTCACCAAGCAGTTCCGCTGCATTGTAGTTTGAAGTATTATTACTTGTCTGTATTCCATTTTTCTAAGTATAATAAGTTGGAATTGATTTGGTCTCTCAATATGGAATTTCAAAACATTACATTCATCTGAACAGACATTACCCCTTTACAGTATTGGCCATTCATCCTGACTAATAGTTTAGGTGGTGTAAAGCTATCCTCATAAGAATCTTAAACATGTTTTTATTTCTGGCTGAAACATAATTTGACCATAGTATATATTTGGCTGCCATCTAAAATTGCATTTTTCTATGTGAGATCTAATCTCTACCTCCAAGCGAGTGCTGTGTTTGTGCAATTTCCTATGAAGTGTTTCTTCTCCATGGGGCAGCATAGCATTAGAACCAGATAATGAGCACCATGAAATGTAATGTTTCTTTTCACACAGAATGATAACTCATGACTCACCCATCAAACATTTTAACATTTCTTTTGCTTTTATAGAACATAAGCAACTCGTTTTACAATATGCCACTGGTAGCCAGGCAATGTTTTCCATTACTGTTAGGTGTTTGTGAATATCTGAAGTGAGAAGACAAGTTAGTCGACTTTTAGGGGAAATTGTGTCACATTATTGTCTGATGCAATACACTTGATGCACAACTTACCAGGCCTCTAATCTTTGACAGTGTATGATTGAAGAATGAGACCGTTTTTACAATGTTAACTGCTATAAGCTCATACTATCTGCTACATCATCTGCTTTAACCATTGGGTACAGCAGGTTTTTGTGTAATTGATGGCAAGACTGCAATAGGTTAACTCCATCAATGCTGCTATCAAATGACGCCCTCTTAGGGCCTTAACTGCTGTTGTGATTCCCTTTGTAGATAAAAAGGATGGTGGTGGGAATTCTCATGTTCCGATGACACCTGGTGCCTCGAAAAGAGGCAGAAAACGGAAAGTAACCGTGTCAAGTCCCATTCCTGGTGGAGGACCAGGAAGTGAAACACTCATTCTAGCTCATATGACATCTGACAGCAATGTGAGTGACTCTAATATACAAGAGACCTCACCTTTATTTCTTTTTAACATGATATTTTCTTTTGTGCAGCAGCGGACCGGAGACCCTTATGATCTGTCTAATGAAGACGAAGATCTGGTACCAAAAGATAGCACTAAGACGTACAGGTAAGATGTTAAGTGTTTGGTCTCCACTGCTGGATTTGCACCTCTGTTTCTTGTCGAATCAGTATGTTTGACTTCAACTGTAATAGATGCCGAATGAGTTGCTGTTAAGTAGAAACCGCTTCTGAACTCACAGCATGTTGTGGCAGAAAGAGCTTGCTTTATAGTTGCTGGTCCTTTCCAAAAAATGGCTTTGGAAACCAAAACATTTAAACATTTAAAAACACATGTGCTTCACAGACATTCCATCTACACCTGCTGAAACGCCTTCCCTCACTGTCCTCTTCGTCCTTTATCAGCATGGTCTTTTGCACTCTTGTCTCCTGCACTAATATCTCTAACTCCTCTGCCTTCGCCTCCCCTCCCCTCGTGTCCCTAAATATTCAATTTGATCCTGCTCTGTCTGTCGTGGGCTCCTTTACTCCTCCCCCTACTAATTTATTTCTATCCTTCCCTTTTCATAATCTTCCACTTTCTTTCCTCTTGTTCTCTTCCTTCTTGTTCCATCATCCCCCTTCCATTCCCTTTGTCTCTCCCCCTGTAGGTGCCGGATGTGTGCGGCGACCTTCTTCAGTAAGTCAGACATGCAGATCCACTCCAAGTCGCACACAGAGGCCAAACCTCACAAGTGTCCTCACTGCGCCAAGTCATTCGCCAACTCCAGCTACCTGGCGCAGCACATCCGTATCCACAGTGGGGCCAAGCCTTACACCTGCTCCTACTGCCAGAAATCTTTCAGGCAGCTCAGTCATTTGCAGCAGCACTCACGGTACTGCAGCTTCACCCTCCCAACCCCTCCTCATGTGCCCCCTCCTGCCCCCTCCTGCCCCCCTCCTCTGAATGTGTTCTGTCATGACACTTTTTTTTTGCAATAAACCTCCAGGGTTGTGTGCAAAATACCAATTATATATTTCTAAGAAGTGCACATGTAAATAGTTAATAAAAAGTGCCGTAGCAGCCGACTAAACATGCAATATAATGCTATAACAGTTGCTTGCAGTGCTCATTCCCACTGGCATGTTTGTTTAACCACACCTCAGTATTTTGGTGTTTATAGCATTGAAGGCAATTCAGCAGTGTCAATCAAATTTGAATCTCTGTGCCTTGTTGTTCGCTGTAGCACTAGTTCGACTGCTCCAAATCATTCACTGTTGAAATTGATACAAAGGATCAAGGATACATTTCTGGTTGAGAGATGGTTTTATTCTGCACTCATAAAGGAAGTTAATCTCCCTGACATTTTCAGCTATTGAGGAGCTGTTTTGTTTGAGACTAAACCCTAGACTTGACATTGGTCTTCATCCGTGCCTCACTGTTGGTGATGCAGCCATATATCACCACGCAACATTCTAGTGACATTTGACAGGGGTTGGATGTTTGAATAGACCACTCAGCGTGCCTTGCAACATCAGCTGTGCCTCTAACTTCTGGAAACTGATATTGAATGAGACAACAATCTTGATCCAATATCTGTTTACATCATTGATCAGCACTTTTTCCCCTGAAATGTCATGTCAAGTCCTGTCACTGTTGTCATTGTCACCTTGTGTTCAACTCTATTCTGCGTGCAACTCCCTCTGCCTCACATTTCTCCTGACTGCATGTTCAGTTCTTTCTCCTTTGCTTCCCACACAGTCGACTGAATCAATACGCTCTGTTTCAGAAAGCTGAACGGCAGACAGATTTAGCTTGATGCGGTTCATTTACATGCTGGCTTTGTGCCTGATGATCAAACAGTTCAATATATTTTGGTTCACTGCATGTTTACAAAGGCAGTCGGACGTTTGAATTGTTCCTTTTGTGAATGCTTGGAACCCATACGTGAGTGACTGTTGAGACATGCCAGAATTTTAGACAGTTATGAATGACAGTAAGCATGACTGGGTTGGTCACATTCTTGCTCTTCTCTATTTAGGAACCACACAGAGTCAAAGCCACACAAGTGTCCCCACTGTACCAAGTCGTTCGCCAACTCAAGCTACCTGGCTCAGCATATACGCATCCACACTGGAGTGAAACCATACACCTGCTCGTATTGCCAAAAGAGCTTCAGACAGCTCAGTCACCTGCAGCAGCACAGCAGGTAAATGCGTCACACAGTTGTTATTTCTCTGTCTGAGGTGGCATTGTGCTCTGACGTGGCGCAGTCACCTGAACACAAAGATGACACCTTAAGAGTAGCACTCTTAATAAATATTTCAGATCTGATCTGATTTGATTCTATTTATTTTTCAACATGAAGTGCCAGGATGTGAACTGAATGGCCTGAGGGAGGAGGAAAACGCAAATAACCACTGTGATCCAAATAGGCGAAACACCAATAAGAGATTTATAGTGCGGTCAATCCAAGTGCACAGGGAAGCCAGTTCTTGTTGTATTTGGTGTTTGCGTGTTATGCACTTCCACAGACCAGGGGTCACAGCTGTATATTATACAACACCGGAAGCACAAAATAATGTTCAATAAAGCAAAAATATAGAGGGTATCGTAAACTGTGTAAACCATATGCCATGCTTAAGCATTCAAATAAAAACCATATTTTCCAGACTATAGAGCGCACCAGAATATTAGCCACACCCACGAAATTTAAGAAGGAGAATAGATCTTTTTCGTACATAAGCCACACCGGTCCATAAGCTGCGGGTGCACTGGTGCCTGCCTAAAATGCCTCTAAAGCAGTTCTAGTTTTGAAAACGGGGTCCAACATCGAGACTGACTCATGAAACAATCTCAGCAATGTTCTGAACTTGAATCATGAGTGACCGCTGGTTTTATTTAAACTTCACATGACAGACTGAAAAAAACCTCCGCAGTAGACACACTGTTGCCAAGCGAGCGGCGAGTTGGCAGGGAGGTAAGGAGGAGCGGACGCATCACAAACCACGGGCGGTGCTTCATCAGAGCGCCAGCTCTCACATGTGATCGGTTTTTGTTCAGCCTCTCATAATCGGTGGCCGATCGATTGGAGCATTCCTAGTAAAAAAAATCCATATTAGCAGCGTTGTTGTAAAAGCCACAGGTTTCAGACCGCGAGAAAAAAGTAGTGGCTTATAGTCCGGAAAATACGGTAAATGTAATTATTGGACTTCTAATGATATACTGTATATCTGGAATATGTTTTTCTTCTCCCAATTTTCTTTCAGGATTCATACTGGAGACCGCCCATATAAATGTTCCCATCCAGGCTGTGACAAATCCTTCACTCAACTTTCAAATTTGCAGGTGAGAGACTAAGCTCTTCTGTATCGATAGTGCTACAAATTCACTTGACATTTTCCAATAAATTTGTCACCTATGTTCAGTCGCATAGACGTCAACACAGCAAGGACAAGCCCTTCAGGTGCACCAACTGCTTTAAAGGATACACAGATGCCACGACTTTGGAAATCCACATGGCCACACACACAGTGAAGCATGCCAAGATTTACTCGTGTGGCCTCTGCAATCGCTCCTACACATCGGTAAGTGTGGTCCAGCATTGATTCTCCTTCTGCTGTCGAAATATGCAGTGATATCTTGTGTGTTGCTGTCCCATGTTCACTCTTTTCTCATCCTCACAGGAGACGTACCTGCTGAAGCACATTGAGAAACACAATCCTGACCAGATGACAGCTGCTGCAATTAAAAGAGAACAGCGAAATCAACAGAGCCAAAACTCAAGCCAGGTTGGAGCTCAAAGTCGAGTGGAGGGCACAGACGGTGTGCCAAGTCGAGGAGAGGGGGGACAGAACCAGGGCAGCTACAGCCAAACGGATTCTATTTCTTGCCCCTTCGACCTGCATCAATACAAAACGGTGTCTGCGAGCGACATCCAGTACAAACCAGTCCCAGTGTCTGACATCACTTCCCATAAAGACCTTTGCCTAACTGTGTCAGCATCCACCATTCAAGTGGAGCACCTCAACTCCTAGTGGTGATAGGAGGCAGGACTCGTTCTCTAGATAGCTTATTTTTGGTTTGTTTTTAAGATATACATTAATCAATTGAAGAGTCAACAGGAAAAAAAAGCAATAAGAAGCTTGACACTACCACCATGAACCTCAGTTGTAAACAAACAGCATCATGAAGTCTCACTTGTTTACTATAGCTTCATATGGACTGCGTGAGCGTTCAAGAAAAATATGATGCTTTTGACCACGGCATCTTTCTCCATGTTCTACGATGAACTCATCTGTAGCAACCGAGGACACTGTCCTTGACACTGTCGTGAAACAAAACTTTTAATTGTAATACTTTCATACTGAGACTTTCTTTCCTACATCAGTGTTAATATCTTTTACTATATTGTAAAATACTGTGTGTTTTTTACATGACATAAGGGATATGAGAAATTTCCTTTTCAGGAATTGTAAAAAAAAAAAAATGCTTATGCACTCAATGTATGCTTCCATTTATCATAGGGTCTGTTGCCATTTAGACGTGTACACAGGACTTCATGAGATGAGCTGCTCATGTTGCGTGTAATCCTATTCTACTGCATCCTGTGTCTCAAATGTCCCTCGAGGTATTTCACTGTCGGGTTAGCAAAATTTGACTCATTTACACTTTCAAATGCATTTTTTTCCCCAGCTCATAGTACAATAAAACCAACTGAGGTTTTGGCTGCTGCTTTTCTTACTGTTCCTTGTTCATTTAGAATTATGTTTCGTGATTGCAGTTTGTACTGAGCTGGCCAAAGGTACCTTTCAACGAACCCTTCTGCTCTGAATGTGGGATTCTGACAAGGATATGGAGGTTGTTGAAAACCCTGAAGAACATAAACTGACCCAGTGACGGTGGCTTCTCATCGCCGGCTTCTTTTACTAATGCAAATGCAGCTCTTTTGGAACGCAGTGGAAAGTGGCAAAAGAAAACCCGACGAAAAATATCCGCTCACGTGCCAATTCCGTGGCCTCCACAGAAGTAGAAGAGGAAGATAAGTGGCCTGATGCGTGTTTTATCTGATCTTACACACATTTTCCACTCTTAAACCTGTGTTATCTTTAGATTCATTTCGTCTGCAACTCTCCACTAAGGCACCGTGTGCTTAGAATTTTAATGAATATTAGTTTTAATGTAAATCACAAGTTTTTAAAAACATTGGATGTGTAACTTGAAAACTGAAATGCTACAGACGTTTGTCTCGCGTGTTGAGTTTGCTGGAATGTGCACATTTGACTGTTGTTTACAAAGATGGACTCTACCATCTGGTGGCAGAGAATTCTAACCCATCTTGTCCGTCTTATGCCACGCAGTCCAGATAATTAAGAACATTACTAGTAGTTTTTGGAAACTCTCTTGTGAAGCACTTTAATACGATACGGAGTTAAACTGTTAAATCTTATATGTTGTGTTTGTTGAAGTCGAAGTGCACCAAATGGTATCGTCTGAATTATCTGCAGTCCCGCAGTGCACTAGTGAAGGGGAGTTCGACTCCTCTTGGCGATTCAGATAATTCATTGCACACAATGCTATCGGCTCTCAAAGTAAACGCACATCTAAATGTTTGAATCAATTGGATTATTTTTGTTAAGTGTTTGCTCGCATTTTCTGGGGTGATTTAATTATCAAGCTTTTCTTGTTCAAATAATTTTGTAGACCACCGTTTTATCATGCATAGAGCAATATATGATTTTACATCGTCTTGGAAGCATCTTTTCTTTGGACCAAGTCATTAAGATAATGATGAATTTAATCCTAGCATTGTAATAGTTTCACTTTCGGTGCGTGGTGGATTATGTAATCGCATACGTAGTAAAGCGTTGCGATGAACCAACTCGTTCACCGTCGACACATGACTAGGTTGTGTCGTCACGGAGAAAGTGTCGGGAGTCGAGAAACTTCACCGTGCGAATAACGCCGAGGGAGGAAAACGGTGTGTCGACACACCACGCAGCGTCGGCGTTATTTAAAGATGCCCCGGAAAAAGCCTTTCAGCAACAAGCAGAAGAAGAAGCAGCTGCAGCTGAACCGTGAAAGGAAGAGAGGTGAGCATTAAACCGTTAGCGCTAACGTGCTAGCATTAGCTGCTTTGCCTCTGATGTTTCAAGTAGGCTTTAAAAACTGTGCGTCCACATAGTGGCGAAGTAGAAAAGCACCACAATTAGATGTTGGTTTGTTTTATTATTTTAGTGACAACGCCACTGTATCAAGTAGCCGCGCGATATAACTTGTTCAGTGTAAACAGTTAAACTGATTTAACATGGAGTCACAGAAGAACTGCAACATTGCTATAGTTGAAACATATGTAAAATGGGAATATGTGATGTAGCCTGTATCACCCAATATGTGACTCCTTTCGACCCTACATGAAGGTACAAATACGTGCTCGCAAAATGTTATTTAACGTCGCTGTGTTCGAGCTGCTGTCAAATTTTATGACACGTTCATAATTGTAAGACTATATTGTGGAAAATGCTCTCACAACACCTCAGCATACTGCAAGTGTTGCACAATATTCTAACAATCGAACCACCATAGCTCCTCACTATTGAAGCCCATGTATGATGAATATATAGAACAGGAATGCATATTGATAATATATTTCCCTCAATCTAATGTATGTTCTTTACCGACGCCATTACATTTAAACATGACTGAATGTATTCTATTATATGTATACATTGTCTACTCAGCAATGCCCTAAAGTAATAACAATATATATCATTTTATTCTTGTTAAACTGTGATGTTGTAAACAAATTAGAACACAGTAGGTTTTATTGTACCAACACATAGTGATGAAAGTTTTCATGTTGTCATGTGAAAGGTCTTATCTTGAGCTCAAGAAAATGTATCTGGAAAATGTTAGCCACATTTCCTGTTTACTCATGGAAAAGGCCCTTTTGTTTCTAACAAAAAATCGTCACAACATTCTGAAATGCAGATTATTTTGGAAAGTTTCCAAGCTTCTGAGTGTCAATAAACATGCTACATGTAACTCGTTCTAACGGTTGGTTATGTCTCACCCTTGTCATTAAGAGACTTGGATATTATTTTTGGTGCACATAAAAATGTTTTTTTTTCCCTCAGCTGACTAGTTGAGTAGCTGTTGTCTCGAGGATTTAAACACAAAATGGACCATCAAGTGTTCTTGATACAAGTGTCAAGATGATTTGTGGACATGCAGTGGAATCCAATGCAAGCAGAGCAATAACATGCACACAGAGGCAATTGCAGGCAACAATAACAAAAATGGACCGAACAGTTGGTCGACTACAGTCCAAAATGTCCCCCAAATATCAATATGTAGTTTGGTGAAAGAGCACACTAATGTCCTGCAAAATACATAATGATTTTATCATGTTGTGAAGTTTGGAATTTAAAATAAATGACAAGTCTCTGACCTTGACATCTGTCCTCCAGATGAAACAGGTTCTGGTCCAAGCAGCCGCAATGCAAGCATAGAGCGAGGAGATCGCCAGTCAGACACATCTGACAGCGAAACTACTGATGTTAGGAGAATAAATCAACAACCTTCAAGGAAAGACACGCGATATGATCCCAACAGGTAAATATTAAGTTCATTGTTGGGTTTTTGGATTCATAACAGTCTTTTAAGAATAATACACTTGCTTTAGGGGTGGTGTCTCATCATTGCTGCAGATGGTTTCACAAGTGAAATTGCTGCTTGATGTATTGTCTTTAAATCACAATTATAAAGTTTAACTTTATAATTTATAACACAGCCTGAAACCATGTATGGCTGCATGTAAATTAAGAGGCTCCCATGGAAGGTCACCTTGCTGTGTTCTCCTCAGGTTTCGACTGCACTTTGAAAAAGAGAGTAAAGAAGATGTGGAGAAGAGGAAGAAAATTGTCAGAGAGAAAATTCTTGAGCCGGTCCCCGACAGAGAAATGGAGATGAGCATCAACGATGTCTATCCTGCAGGGAAAGGTTGTCTAATTCACCAAATGTTTGCTTGAATAAGCAAATCCCGAAGACACCATTGTTTTGTCCACCAGGTTTCAGTTTCCCTCGACGGCCTCCATGGAATTATGAGATGACTCGTGAAAACCTCCTGAAGAAAGAGGAGAAGGCTTTTAGAGATTTTCTTGAAGACCTACACTCCCGGAATCCTCATGGAACGCTGAGTCATTTCGAACACAACCTGGAGGTGAGTATCTGGATATTACATTGTATTACATTGTATTGAACGTCCTCTTGTTAAACATTGAACCAGTGTTGCTTGTTTTTTTTTTCATAATATGACATCCTTGTCTGCGCTGATTCAGCTTTATCCGTTTTTTATGTGCACCAGGTGGTCTCCCACTGTATTTTCCGCAGAGTTAAGGTTAGAGTTAGAATAATGTTGCTCCCGTCATTAGATGTTTTTTCATGCAATAGGAGGACAACCTTGTTTGACTGAACGGTGGTATTTGCAGTGTGTCTATGCTTTATAGTTCTGCAGCATGAAACAGCTTTTCACACTGAAGGTAAAGTAGAAGTTGTAAACAATGTGGAAAAAACTGTGTCTACAGTGTGAGAATTAAAGGCTGTTGTTGTAGCTCAGCTTCAGGAGAAGTTGTTTGTTGTTATTATTTATGCATGTTATTCTGGCTTTTCAGCTTCAAGGTCAATGACTGTATTTTTTGTTTTGTTTTGTTTTTTCCGTCCTATATTCTAACTTGAATATCTGGTCAGACCTGGAGACAACTCTGGAGAGTGCTGGAGATGTCAGACGTCATCCTGCTCATCGTAGACATCCGGCATCCTGTAGGTGATTTGTTTAACAAGGCTTGTGTCTTTTGCATGATTCACTCTGAAACATATTTGTGCGGATCATTTCAACTCACTGGTTTGGTATAGTCAATGACTCACTTCACTAAAGAAACTTCCATTGACATTCAAATTAATTTGCTGCTGTTTTAAAATGCTCTTTCATGTGTTCTCTGCTTCACAGTTAATGGAGCTAAAATAGTATAAATGGGTCGAATCACTAATGCATATAAGACTTAGCTATTAAGCTTTAATAGTTTAATCTCCATTGTTTTGGTTTTTGACCACGCTCTCCTGTGCTAATAGAAAGAAAAGCTGTGATCCACTACAGTCGCTCTTTTGCCTGAAAGTCTAATGCTGGCTGTGATAGAAACGTGTCGGGACATGGTGTGCCCCAGCCTGTTGTGTCATGTGGCTGGCTCAGAAGTTATGGCTCAGTCAGGCCGCTGCACTGCACCAGTGATTTCTTTCTCAATATGTAAGACCATTCTTCTGTGGTGATGGGTTTTATTCAAATAAGTGGATTGACAGGGGCACTTGAAATGCACCCAGAAGAGGGCACTGTGGCTCAATGTCCCATTTCTTGCCAGCCCATCCAATGAAGTTATTATTATTATTATTTTCCGGTTTATAACTAGCACTTTTTCACAATTTGGCTGGCCCTACTACTTGTCACAGGTGTTTACAATACATTATATACATATAATTTCACATGTTCTCAAATGTTATTTCACACTGACCAAGAAGTAAACACAACCTACAGCCACGAGAGGGCGCTAGACTCTTTCTAGCTCTTTGGACACACGACTTCGTGTTTCTTTGCTGCTATTCAACCGCTTAATTAGTGTTAATATAATATAATTAATATACCCGACCTATTCAATTTGTATTTTATGCCCTGTGTACCTGAACACCCACGAATGTGTTATGCTACCATACCAAACACAGAGTCATCATATTGTTCTTTATCTTATTATATTAGATTAGATTGCCATAGTCTGCCTTTATTCTTGTTATTGTTATCAGGTACCATTCAAGATAAGATGTTCTGGGTCTCAGAATTGGTTAAATAATGTTTTTATTCCCAAAACTATGGTACGCTTCATCATTTCTGGCACTGCTGCAACATGTTGTGACTCTCAACAGGTGCTGCAGTTCCCTCCCGACATGTACAAGTATATCACAGGTGACCTGAAGAAGCACATGATCCTGGTGTTGAACAAAGTGGACCTGTGTCCTCCGCCGTTGGTGTTGGCATGGAAACACTACATGACCTATCAGTTCCCTAACTTGTACATAGTCTGTTTCACCTCACACCGGGGTCAGGCCTACAGCACAGGTCAGGAGAGGAGGATGTTTTCTCGGCGAGTATAACGTGTTCAGCGACAATAAACCCATTCTGGTTCTCTGCTGCCTTAGTGCTCCAGAAAAAGAGGATGAGGAGGAAGGCCAGCTGGTGCAGTGCCGGAGGTCGATTAGACATCCTGACCGCCTGCCAGGCCATCACTGCGGGACGAGGTCAGCCTTTCGAAGCACAAATATGGAAGACTGCCATCTAATGTTCTTGGACTGGAACCTGCTTTGGTATCTCCACAGTGGAGCTGTCCAGTTGGGAGCAGAAGATCCAGAGAGATTCTCTGGCTCAGCAGCCAGATGACGTATGGCAGGTGGAAAGTGCTCAGCCGGTGATCATGGAGCATCAAAGCGACGCTTCTATGGAGATGAGTAGCCCGTCGGAGGAGCTCTACAAAAATGGCGTCCTCACTTTGGGCTGCATAGGTGATCTGGTTTTCAGTTGTTAAATATCAATACCAATATTAACATCATGTAACCAGTTGAGAAATGAATTGTATGTTTCCCATGCAGCGGTCAGTGCCTGTAAAAGTGGTTCAAGGAAGGAGAGTGGTGAACTTAGCTCAAATTGTCCACCTTAAACTTGATCATTCTGGTGTCTACATACTAAAATATGATTCATTCTTATTCATTCTGTTGTTTTTTTTCTAAATTGAGTTCCGCTTGTTTAGTTATTTGAATTAACAAAGTCAGAAGGGAACAGTATACATAAATATAACTTGTCGGTTTTGACCTTCATTTGTTATTTTTATTTTTTTCATTTTTTTAGGTTTTCCAAACGTGGGCAAGTCTTCTGTCATCAACAGTTTGGTGGGAAGGAAGGTGGTGAGTGTGTCACGGACTCCAGGTCACACCAAATACTTCCAGACCTACTACCTTACCCCCACAGTCAAACTGTGCGACTGCCCCGGGCTGGTCTTCCCTTCGCATGTGGACAGGCAGTTACAAGTGAGTGTTGGATCAATATTGGTCTTTTTAGATGGAGAACACCTGCTGCCGGGATCCGTCACTGACCTGGTGGTTCTTGTTTTGATTGGTCCAGATTCTGGCCGGCATATATCCAGTGTCTCAAGTGCAGGAGCCGTACAGTTCAGTGGGTTACTTGTGCCAGAGGACCCCTTTTATCTCGGTGCTCAAGCTCAAGCACCCTAGTTTAGCTGAACTTGAACCAGGCAAGCAGGGATCTGAAGAGCCTGGTTGGACGGCCTGGGACGTCTGTGAGGGTGAGTGAAGGTCTCGGTTTTATGGATGCTTTGGAGAGTTCAACTGGTGGTTCACTTTCTAGCAAGAGAACATCAATAAGCTTATACAGCCCTGAAAAAACAGTATGGGAGAACACAAATGTATGTTGTTTATTTAGCGCCCAACCTACGTGTGGACCTGGTCCTTTGTTCCCTCTCCTACCAACAAGTTAACATTTTGAAGGTGGCAGTCGCATGATAAGAAGTTGCCAATGAAGTGTTTGACAGGAAAAAAAACTAACGTGTGGACCTGGTCGCTGAAGCAGAGGAACAGAGCTGCATCTAGAAGAAGCAGCCAGGCTGTGAATGAAGGGGAAGGACACCATATAGACAGCTCAAGGAGCCACCGGTGTGACCCACACCTGGGTCAGATCAGCCGCTGATGGGTCGGCCAGATCAACTGGTGATAGGTCGGCCTCAGGCCAGGGTGTATTGTCATCAAAGGGCCGACGCACCCCGTGACCCTGTGGTGCATGACTGAGGATGTGTTGTCACAGTAACAGAGAGACACCAGACTAGAACCCCAACTCTAGCTGTGTTCAGCACCACTATGCTCCAGTATTCTTCATATTTCACGAGTCGCAAGCAAATGTTTCTGAGAACTCACAGACTTTAGTGAAACATCCTCCTCTCCCTGTCGGTGCTCTCAGCCTGGGCAGAGAGAAGAGGCTATAAAACAGCAAAAGCAGCTCGCAATGATGTCTACAGAGCAGCAAACAGCCTTCTGAGGTTGGCCATCGACGGCAGACTGTGTGTCTGCCTGCGTCCACCCGGATACACTTGCTTGAGAGGTGAGACAGCAGCTCAGCAGCTGTGTATGGAATCCATCTGCCTTTCATGGAACCAAATGTCTTTGTTTTTTTGTGTCTACAGAGAACTGGGAGTCTCACCCAGACTTGCCTGAGATCATGGGCCTGCAGGGCCGGATGACCGAGGAGGACGAGTCGAAAAGCAGGGATGTCGACGATGACGACGGTGAGTCCAGCACGGAGCCAGAAGAGGAGCAGGACCGTGACGCTGATGACGATGAGGAAGATGAAGAGGAGACGGTGGGGAATAGAAAGCAGAAGAAAGATCAGCCCCCGGGACTGAGTTGCAACAAGTTCGATGTGCTACAAGAACTTGAATGCGATTGATGACCTCAAGTTCCTCCCATTCCAGCCAAGTCTCCATTCCACTTTCCCCACAGTTCATGTTGTTCACCTTTTAACTGAGTTTTCCTTCCGATACATTTCAATTGAACTTCTGACATCCCTGACATATGCTGCTCACCTGCTCCTTATAGAGCTCCACCTTCTGCATTCAAATGATTTGTGTGTGATGTTGTTTTCTCAGAAGAAATGAGTTTAAACGTCAACGTTCTTCAGGATTTTATTCAGGAGGTTCAAGTCCTGGAAAGTTGCTCCTCTTGAACTCCACTTTTCAAGCACAAGCGTTTGAGGATGAAACGGTACATTACGAGTTTCAGTGAACTGACATCGATGCCTTGCAACAGGCATCTCAACTGCAGGCTTGCTCACAGTTACACAACACTTTGCTTCTTAAATTGGACAACTTTAGTTTTCAGTTCAAGATGGTTTTCACTTTTAAACTTGAAGTGAAAATTGTAAGTGGCCATCAACTCTCACACATAATAGCAGTGCAGTTCAGCCTTTCTGGTCCATCAAGTTGTTGATCTTCATATTGCTTTAAGTGCTTTCAACTACATGGCAGTCGGGACATGAGTAAGAGACCAAAGTTGCAATTGTAATTGGTATTATTAGTGAGAGATTCCGACATGAGTCCAAACTCTTTAACTGAAGTCACTTTAACTTCTCAGAAGTTGCACATGCTTGATGAGAAATATGAGAAACATGGATGTTTTTTTCTTGGTTGGCTGTAGGTGGCGCTGGATTCATTTTGAGGGCGTGCTAAAATGGATGCATAGGAAGCAACATCAATTTAAATGTGGCTTTACAGATCCTTCAGACTGAGCGTGAATGTCCATCAGTTTGAATCCCTCACTCCTGCATGAAGGCGCTTCAGCGACTCCAGAATGATGCCGGGAGTCTGCTACTGTCACTTTTTTGGGCTCAGCATGTTGGTGGTCCGGTACTGACTGTAGATACATTGGCCCCTGACCCCATCGTGCAGTGGGCGACCAACAAGACAATGCAATCCAATTCTCACAAAATAAAAATGTTATTTTAATATGCAGTGGAAAGTATTTTTACAGCATGATCATTTTCATAAATATATTCAGCTCCTTATGAGAATTAATTTGAGTCAGATTTTTCTGAATAAATAATTATCACAGTTAAAACTGTCTCCTTTTAATTCAAAGCCTGCCGTGTCATATGAAAGGATGGTGGGGTGTTTTTTTTTAAGTGGCTTCTTGGCACTCCAGTTTCCTCCCTTCACTTAAGTCAATTTAGAAATAGCTGGATTACAGTCAGGAATAGTGGCCCCTCCAGACGGGGGGTGGCGAGGGGGACCGCCCCTCTTTTCACTCACCCCTAAAGAAGTCCTCCACCACTGAGCGACAGTTGTACACCAAAGTACCCTAAAGGAACTCTCACCTGCACATGTGGAACAATGTCTTATTCTTGAAAGAAAACTTCATGGGCCGTCTAGATTTCTCGCTGCACTGTTTTCCCCTGGTGTCACCTTGGTCATTTAATAAAAAGTGGGGGAGTTCCCGCTCTCTTGGTGCGGAGCTGGCGGAGTTGTTTCAGATTTGATGAAATGTAAAGCACATGGACTGAATTATCGCCTTCAAAATAAAAAAAAAACAAACTCATATGTTGGACATTTGGAACGCGTCACTGAGAATCCTGCGAGCAGTTCCCAGGACTTCAGGAGATCCTTGACTATATTTATGCTCTTGGCACTGATGGAATCCTGCTGTTCTATTGACTATGACTGAATTATGTTGTTATGTTTTGGGCTGGTGAGTGGCGCTGAGGTGCCTTCGATGTTGAGTTACGGTTTGAAGGTTTTGGGAAATCCCCTCTATTTGGACACAACCATGACCTTTCTTCACGTGCAGTTGAGCACAGGTTTGTGTTCACAGTAACAAGTCATTGTGTGAGACTTTTCTCTCACAGCTACGACATAAGTTCAAGGCTCTCAAACTGACCCACAAAGAGGCCGAGGTACTTGCCGGTTTTTGTTTATTCTCATTCTACAACCCAAACTCTCTCTCCAGTGCTGTGGGTCTCAAACTGAAAAGAAGCAAGGTTTGTTAAAACAATTGCTTCAGCAACAGGGCTGTTTTGGCTCTTCTTAAAGACGGTTTATAAGAGTAGAAGATGCATAGAGGTCAGTGGAAAAGCAGAAGGCTTTGACAGTCTTGGAGAGTTGTCCCTCACCTTTGACCTCCCTGATCCCCACAGGGCGTCCAAGTGAGCCGATACTTGGTTACGTGATGCATCCCAGACTTCAACTCCAGTGTTCCGCAGGTGAGGTTGAGTTTGAGACACCCTTTTGAATGTCATGTAGAGATAAGGGCGGCTGAGGCACTGCCCCATACTGCACAGTACCTGCCTAAAGTCGTCCGGTCAGTTTACTTACTTTATTTTTTTTACTTTATTATTTTTAATCAGTTCTTCTGCTTCCTATAACACTTATATATCACTTCAGTGAATACCTACCCGGGTAGTTCAAGCTGCGGGCGCATATGTTAAACGCACTTAAATGTGGAAGGTGAGGTGTGTGACTCACAACATGCCTGTGCAACACTTCGGTGACGGTCTCGATCAGGCATCTCTAGGTGGAAAGATAAATCAGAAGTTCAGCTCTGCCGCGACCTTCTGACCTTAACCACGTCCAGATTTACGTTCTCATGACAGCGCGTGTTTCTGGGGGGAAAATTAAATTTCAGTGTGTGAAAACGTCTCGGTCACGCTGTCATGTGGTTTCAATTGAAAAATCTCACAAACACCGATGATGTCACCCCTCGCCCACCACTCTTGACATGTGACCCTGGCTGACTTGAGGAGAGCGAGCCACCCACTGTTCAGGTGGAGGAGAAGGGAGGAAGACTCCATTAGCTTGGCTTGTGTGCTCTCATGGGCGCCACATAGAACACATGCTGACCGCAGGTGTTTGCGTGCGTCACATGTTAGCGCGATTGTCACAGATGTGGGGAAGTATTTTCTGATGCACGACTTTAAACTCATGACATGGAAGGGGTCTTGCGATTGGCTGGTGTCATGTCATCCCAGGTGATACAGACCTTTTCTCAACAGCAGATGTTCATCTGGTCTCCTCAGTTCAGCAATAGTTTGTATAAGCCGATTACCAGGAGAAGCTGCTGATGTTGATGTTCACCTCAGTGGTTGTCTTTGTTTCCGCCTCAAGTCAACGGTGAGTTGCGACGTGCTTCTTCTGCGCTTGCTTTTACATCTCGACAAAATTAGTGATAAGCTGGTGATAAACTTTTTCACCAGGCTTCTCTGGAACTGGCGCATTCCTCGGTCAGAGGAGTTCCTCTCCAGGTCTTCTTTGACATGGTCACCTGACGAACTACCTCAAACTTCTCCCAAACTTGAACCCCAGAAGTGTTACCGTGTTAATTCTCTGTTAAAGTTTTCCACTGATGCATCCGAATTACTTTTAAACAGGAAAAAAGAAAAGAAAACACACCCACACAACAGCACACACATTGATTTACAGCTGCAGCAGTTGTCCCCCGGGGATCCATCAGCACCGTGGGGGGTGTGAGGCCTTGGCTCTAAAGATTAAATATCAGCTTCCTCTTTTACTATATTCTGTGGTGGCCATTACACTTCCGTACCGGCATTTGTGTCTAAAGATTTGCAAGGCTTCCATCTGGGGGGTGTATATGAGTTATTGACTGGATAGTGGCTAGTAACAGACACGGGAGCCTTGTTTGCTGCTGATACAATACAACATTGATCAGGATTTTGTGACTTCTCGGCCACTTACAAGATTGTAGCTTCACATGTTGCGTTTCTTTCCTTAGATAGTCAGAGAGTCCTCATGTGTATCGGTTTAAATGACGTCTAAACTTGAGCTTAACAAGTCAGGGTTTGAGAGTAAGATGCAGTTATGACCTCCCATGACCCCTAAACTAACATCTACACTCAAAGTCAGATCTGGCACCAGCACTGTGAGTCAGGTCAAATTTGGCTTTTCCTTCAGTCGGAGCCGAAGAGTGACCAGCAAGTGGAACCTGCAGCCTAATGACTCGCAAACGCATCATAAATATGACACATTTGTGTGACACCATTTTGACTTTCGCCCCATCGTCGCAGGACAATGTGAAAAAACAACTTCAAGAGAGGCTGGTGATGGAAACTCAGCCACCATTGTGTGTAATGTAACAATGTTTGGAACGATCTAGTATGAGAAAGTCACGCTCACATGGAATGATATTCATTGTAACTCCTGATACTGTAACACAACTGGCAGACCAACTGACTATATCACAGATGCTGTTTATGTTGGTCTGTTGGTTGTATTCAAACTGAAACAAACTTCAATGAGATCTTACAAAGTACACACACACACACACACACATGTTGTATTTCTATCCTTGTGGGGGCATTGTGAGGTTTCTCATTTACATGTTTTCCCCAGTCTCTCACCCTAAACCTAACCATCCAAAACCAATGGCTAACCTTAACCAGGACTCTTAAACCCAAAGGTAATGACCCAGATACTTTGAAGTTTTCATCCTCAAATTGTGGCTTAACCTTTTGGGTCCAGCAAAATGTTCCCACAAAGTCATACGGGTAGTGTTTTGTCAAGAATTGGTCCCCTCAAAGTAAAGCACACACTTACAGAAAAGCGGTCATACAAACATACGAGCACATGGAAAACTTAAAGCACATGAACATATTAACACAACATGTGGACCCTTATTCTCCGCATTCACTGACAAACACACACACACATTTGGACAGACACACTCATGCGTCACATGGACAGACACTTCAATTCACTCACGCATGCAGTCATGTATACACACAAAACACATGCAGGGCGAAACAAAGGCGCACAAGGATACACACTACCACCATCTTCAGCTCAATAGCACCAAGAGAATTTCACTCGTACACACACACACACACACACGCTGACAGCTGTGCGAGGAAGAAGGATTCAGACAGACCAAATTATTTGTAGAATGTGGAGAACGTGAAACCACATAGCCGTCATTCCACTCTCCCTCACTTGTCCCGCTGTCTCCTTTCCACTCGGAATCTCCCAAAATATAGTGAATGTCTGAGAGTTGACGGAGGTGAACCTCCACGTGGGCCCGACACGACCACTCTGACCACAAAATAAAGGCTTAGCTTGGCAGGCATGTGCGACCTCTGGTCTGTGTTTGGTCGGGATCTGTGTGTGTGTGGTGCGTGTGCGTATCCAAGTACTTGTATGTTCTTGTGTGTGTCTATAATTGTGTGTGTACATACATGTCTGTTGGTTAATCTGGGCTGTGTGTTGACTTACTGCATTCATGTCATGATTGTGTGTGTGTTATCTGACTTGTGTGTCCATCCAAGATTTGGCCACTGTATTTGTGCGTATGTTTGTCTTGCTCAAACTCAAGTGTGTTCACAGTCCGTGGTCTCGGCCATGACCAGGTTCTGATCCGTGCCAGGAGATGTGAGTGTGTGTGTGGGCTTGTTTATCCTAGTTTGTGGGGACCAATTCTTGACCAAACACTATCCATGTGAGGACCATATGACTTTGTGGGGACATGTGACTGGAAACCATGGGGTTAAGTTAAGTTAATATCATATAATATGAGGTTTCAGTTTGGATCAGAGTCCTGGTTAAGGTGAGCCATTTGTTTTGGATGGTGAGGTTTCGGGTGAGAGGCTGGGGAAAACACTCACAATGTCCCCACAAGGATAGCAAGACAAACCTGTGTATGTTGGAGGTGTTTTGGGGGGAGGGTCAAAGGTCGGCACTCGCCCCTCTGGGAGGGTCCTCAACCTTATTTGGTTTGGTGAGGGAAGTGTTTATGTCAGCTTCTCACACTTTTCTGACTTTGATGCCTCCTGATGGCTATTTTTAGACATCAGCCAAAACATCACAACTTTCTCTCCGTGCGCCTGCTTTTGTGCGTTTCCATCAAAATAATGTGTCAAGTGAATGGTGGACGATCCAGCCAGCCTCGCACGACAGCCCAAGCTTCCCCTCCCGAGTCTCCTGGTTTGCTGGATGAGCTCAGTGTTGTCAACAGATTGACATTGAGGTGGGAATGTGGGGAGAGGAAGGGTCACATGACCCCTTAGACAGTGGCGAGTCCCCAGAGACCCTCTCAGCTGTAGCCCTGCACTTGTGCCTCCTCTTCCTCATAGTGGGAGGACGCTGACTGTTTTCTGGTGTCCGGTTTCACTTCCCACCCTCCCTCAGAAATCCCCTGCTATTCATCTGTACACACACACACACACACACACACACACACACACACACACACACGCACAGCATGGAGGTCTGCAGTCTCTGTTGTGGCATTTTGAAAGCTCCTCCACAACTGTCGCCCCCTGTTCTAACTGTCACTCCAGCCCCCGCTCTCACCTGTCTCACTGAATGAATGTCCTTCCTTTCCTCTGACATTCCTCCAACAGTAACCAGCAGCGGATACAAGCTGATCTTCTCTCCCACGTCTCCAACTATCATTAGTACCTGCATATACAGTACTGTCCTGAGCTTAGCTTTAAAGATACGTGGGAAATCGTGACAGGTGATTTACAAGCTGCGGCCCTGGATTTGGAACACGTCATTTAGAATACTTCTCCTGCTGCTGTAGCTACTACAACCTATTTCTAGGGGCAGTGCTTCAGCTACTTATACTGGATCATTTTATACTACTGCTATGACAACTTTTCTGAAAACTACTAATAGTTTTAGTTTGTAATATTCTCATTCCTTTAGGCCGATATGATGCTGACACTTCTACCACTTCTATCTTGTTGTTATTAATAATGTATGAATAACTAACTTATTTATACAGACTTTTTTTTACTTTGGAAAAAGAAAAGATGTTTCTTTTGCAGTAAGAAATAAATGTGCATGTTTCCATGACTAACAGACTTGTGCTTCTGTATTCAGTGTGGTCTTGGTTTCTACTCTCTCTTGGGTCCTCAAAGTCTTGGACTTGGTCTTTGGTGGTTTTGACAAACAGTAGCTCAGTAGTACTAATAACCTACTCTGCACAATACTCCTACCACTACTGATGATGTTACTATTGTATAGTACTGTTATCTCAACTGCCTTTAATGTACAACTACTGCTCCAACCACTTCTACTCTAAACATTATTTATATTACGTCCACAACCAGGTCAACTTTTAATACTATTGCGTCCTTATTCTACAACTACAACAACCCAGCAACTTCCATTACTGACAATAACAATGATTATATTGTCATAATACTGAAGTATCACTTCGACTAAAATTCCTACTTCCAATGCTTATAGTGTAACAGGTCTATTGCTACTTATGCTACTACTGCTGCTACTGCATCTCCTCTAAACAGTACACGTACTTGCAACACGCTGTATCTGATCCACAGATTGTAAATAATAATACTTTCTAATATTTGCATTACTACCAGTGAACTTCTCTTTTAGAGAATACTGTCATTAAAACACTATTTCAAGTAGGTTTAACTACAAGAAATTCATTATGCAGTAGCTGTTATTCAGTGAATTACCTCTGTCTCTACTTCTAATTGTAAAAACACCGCTCTGCTTTTAAAATGTTTCAGAGGGCAAAGTGACCGAACGATCGCTGGAGAATATATTTTAATTTTGACCATTCGGAATAAGGTCTTCATCGCTATGACGACAATGAGCAACACATCTACAGTACGCTGCACTTTTTCTAGGAGAAGAACTCTCCCTGTCCCGTCACGGCAGCTTCCCTCCTCCAGTGAGAGCTATGAAGGTTTGGTGGGAGGCATGTTGAGGATGAGGTGTGTGGGGGTGGGAGTGAGGGGGCTGAGTTGGGGTGTGAATGGGTGCCATTGCAAAGCAGTGAGATGTGAAGCTAAAAATAACTATTGACACATGGGTCGGACTCCCAAAACAGAGAGCAACAGCAGAGCGCACGGCGGCAAGAAATCAGGTTGGTTCAGAGGCGAGAGGAAACTTGAAAATATCACTTCCAAGTAGAGGATTGAAGCGAGCGAAGGTTGGTGTCAAACGCTGGCTGAGATAAAAACAGCACAGGCGGATGGTGAGACAGCTAAAACACAAGAGATGCAGGGACACAATTAAAGCTGCAGTGGATTGATTAGTGCAAGCAGAGTGGCTGAAGCCACAAATCACACAAGTTGTGGTTCAGCGCAGATCAAACGCTTCAAGTTGAGTAATCGGTTGTTTTCACAAGCAAAGGCAATTATTTTCCATTAACAAAGGAATGACTCTCACTGTCAGAAGTGTCTTTTATGAGCAACCCATTCCCAATATTCCTGTCTGGCCTGGATATCTTCCAACATATGATGCCAGGTGATGCCCCAAACCTCCACTTGTATCCAAGACTTACTTCATCTGGACTTTGTGTTCACTCTTAGGCACACAGGGATGAGCATCTGCTGCTGTAAATCTCCTTTGAACCCCATTGTTTCCCAGTGCTGAGTCGATATTTCATATTTTAGTCTTTTGCTGCAGCAAGTTCTTGTGTTTTTCTTGTTCTTGTACTGTCTTCATTGAGATTTGCGCCAGTGTTTCCTGCCCTCCTTAACCTTCTTACATCATCCGTGATGAATGAAATATGTATTTTCTCCAGCGCTGAAGCAATCTTTACATTTCACTGCTGTGAAGTGACTCAATCATGACTCACCTTTTTCCTCATGCAGAGATTGGTCTGGGGGCAGAGCGCGGCACCGTTGTCACTTACAGCCCAGACATCATTTAACTGAAGAGTGAGACCAAGCGTCGGGTTAACCAGGGCAGCAGGGAGGCTCCAATACAGCTCCCCACACAGCTCTGCTGAGACAATCTAGTTTCAATTTTGGCTCCCGCTTCTTTCACAAAGTCCTGGACCCGTCAGGTTGTACAAGATTAAAGATGAAAGTGGCTGATCTGGGTTCCTTTGGTGTGGCTGGAAAGCATCACATTGTCAGCTCTCACTTTCCTTCGGTCACAGGTGCTACATGACGCGCCTTTCTGGTATTCCACACCCGCTATTCACCTGTCTCTTATTCTGTTATTAACTGTGCCCTCAGAGGCCTGGCCTCGTCCCCTCACTCCTGCAGCTCCCGGGCTGGTTTTTCCTGTATATAATTGCATTGTCTGCTTCACCCTTGACCGCTGCTCATGTTCCCTGGACTCTTCTTTGCCCTTCATTAAACCTCCCCTGAAACTGCTAACCTTGAGTCGCTGACTCTTTTCACCTGCAGCTCAGCCTTGACTCCTGCTGTTTCTTTTCCCTCCCTGTGCATTTGGTGATCGTGACTTAGAGAAGAAAAAGTTTTGGCTTCTCCGCAGGTGAGGAGATCACTGCGGAAGTAATATGATCTTAAACTTACTATGCATCATTTACTTGGAATGAAACATGCCTGTAAATCTCTCTGCCAAAGCAAACACCAGAGAATATTTTACCTCAAATGGTGACTGTAGAACAAGCTGACTATCACTACTTTAGAACAAAACCATGCTGTCTATCCATTTGTGTCCCCTTATGCAAGGCATTCTAACTGAAGGGTGGGGTGTGCCAGGTTATATACTGTGACTGTGGAGAGAAAGTAGGGTAAGTGAAAATTGAAAATAAAAATCAAGTGATTAGACTTTGAAAATGTGCAGAAAAAGTTTTTTTTTTTTTGCGTTTTACTTCATTTAAACCATATTCAATTTAAATATTCTCAATGTGTCTCATATATTTAAAAATCTACTTTCAATTCTGATGTATTTTAAGGGATAATAAATATTCCGAAAATCATCAACAAAAAAGACAAACAATTAAAAATAAATAACACAAAGTTATGTTTCAGTTGCATCATGATGAACAATGCACAGGACGAAAATGTCAGAAACATTCCGACAAGATCAGTTTTGTGGTTTTACTCTGACTCCAGTCATTTGGCCCCCGGCTGCACTGGCTCTAGCCTTTCCTAAAAGCTTCCTCCAACTCTCCAGGTTTGGCTCACCTCTTTTCTCACCTATACAGACTGAGGCTACATCCACACGGAGCTGCACATTTTCCTATCAGAACATGTTCTGTGCTGGTTTTAAAAAAGTGCGAGGGGTTTCTGCCGTCCACTCTGGAAACACTTGAAACAATGTAGTACATATGCCAGGACTGTAGAGGCGCTGTAACACTGTACAACAAATAAGAAGACAGCCAATGAAGCTTGTGCGTGAATTATTAGCAATGGACAGCATAAACAAAAGACATTGGTGCTTTGATCACCTTCACCTCACCGATAAACTACCCCCAACAGGAGCCTATAGTTAATGCTACTAGGGGCAAGAGACACCATGGTTAGGTCCCCAGTTTCTCCCATGTATATCCTCAAGGTCTCACAAGTGGACGATGCATGTGTTTGGATTGTGTGGCCTCAAGTTGGATTTGAATCTCTGACCTTGCTGTGAGGCTGCAGCACAGGTATTTAGGTGGAGGTCACAGTGCAGACCTAGGATCAGGTAGAAAGACTAGATCTGTACTCTTGAATGTTTTGTAGTGTTTGAGACTGAAAAATATAAACGTTGCCAAAGAAGCAGTTTCAGCTGTGACTCAACAACAAAGCAACAAATATATACACAGTATATTTAGGTAGTGGTTCAGCGTAACAACTTTTACTTTCTCACTGAAGAAGATCCACTTTCTCTGGCAACTTTTTTGATGCTCCTTCCCCCTTTCTCTTCTGCCATCACACAGAGCGCCTTGTCCTTGGTGTCTCACATGTGTAAAACAAACTCAGTGTTCACCTCTCCCAGTGAATTCCACACAGGATCAGACCTGCTCTTCATGCACCGCTGCCCTTTGCAGAAAGCCACAATAAGAGAGTCGACTGTGTTCACTCACAACAGGCCTCCTCGTATAACTTCTAACAGAGGCAGGGCTGGCGATATGAGTTTGAAAAAGGAAGCAATGTGAGAGAAAAGTTGAGACAAAGAAAGTAGAAAAGGGAGCGGCCAAGGGTAATAATGCCAAGGGAGGTCATAATTTCTGCCTGGGGATTTGCCGTTACCTTGGCGACCAACAAAGCAGTGCCAATTGAACATTGTGCGCCAGAAAAATAGCCTGAAAACAGAGTGAAAGTGTGAGGGAATTTCAAGTGAGAATACTCTCACAGAGAACAATTAACAATTGATCACAACTCAAACACACAAATAAGCCTGCCCACTTTTTTTTTTATTTGAACTATGAAATGTTTATTTGTCACTGAAAACTTTAGAGTGCAAATAAATGTCATTTTTTCACTCTATTTTTACTGGACTGCCAAATAATGAAACTGAAACTGTCTTATTTTTAAAGACCCAGGAGACGAAAAATGTTGTTCGGGCCATTTGCTTGTTTCTTCAGTCAATTGCAATTGTGGCGGCGAGTGAATGTTAATGATATGCAGACAGAATGAGGCCACACTGGAGGAGAGTCCAACTCAAGTGTATGAAGACAGAGAAAGTGCAGGAGTGGGGAGAGCAGCAGACACATCGCACGTAGATACTCATTAAACTGGACGCAATTTGGACTCTTCTGTTAATCAGACTTAAACGTTCGATTAAATATTGATCCGGGTTTTTTCCTGTGCTGCGTCTAGCCTTAAGACGTGACCAAATATAGAAGTGAGCGGAGTGAATGTGATGTGGACCTCCAAGTGTTCATGACCTCTTGGCCGACTGAGCTCCAGTTTAAGTTCTCCACCTCTCAGTCGGAGGACAAGCACAGACTTCTACTGATACTCTGTTTCAGCTTTCTTTCCCTCGTGTCACACACATCTCTCCTTGTGCCACAGGGTTTCATATCGGTGTTTCAGCTTTGTACTGTTCACCCTTCCACCTGAGTCATTGCCGCCCGGGGGAGTAATGGTATACAGTTAGAGCAGCCACACTCTGTAATAAAGTTTCCTCTGGAGGTAAACACCAAGGCAGGACGCGGAGGGATCACATTAACTGGGTCTGACCAGAATGCTGAACGGCAACACAGATTATTAAGAGTTTACAAGTTTATCTTAGTGAAGTATCAAAGGAGTGCATCATCTGGACTAACTGGGTGAGCGGTGTGGGCGGGCACGAGGCTGAAATTGTTAACTCAAGGTATTTTATTCAGATAAAATTGGATTATTACAGTTACTTTAACTGTTATTTACATTTCTGACAGTTAAGTGGGTAAGGTGGAGTGGTATTTTTTATGTTTACAACAGTTTAAAGAAAGTGTAATTGTGTAAAATAAGGCATAAATTGTTGCACTATTAAATGAAGAATTGACATTTATTTGCGCATTTTTGGACATACAGATGGCTGAAAAAAAAGCTGTCCAGAGACTCGCTCATTGTTTCAAATGTGACTTGTCAAAATTGACAAAAGTGACAGTGAAACTGTTGGCCTCAACAGATGAGTAGTCAGCACAGCATCCATGGACCTACATTAGTTATGTCCGTCTTTCCTTTTACCTGCAACAGCAATGAAACATAATATGCTAATAGAGTAGTAATAAAGTGCTAATTTAGTGGTACATGCTTGTTTTGTTTCATTTTTTTCTGACACTGTGGGACGAATAAAGACAATTACCTATCTATCTATCTATCTGTAGTTACAAATAATATTTCAAACTCACTGTGGGAAGAATAAAAGCAGTTATCTATCTATCTGCAGTTACAAACAATATTTCAAACTTACTGTGGGAAGAATAAAAGCAGTTATCTATCTATCTGCAGTTACAAACAATATTTCAAACTTACTGTGGGAAGAATAAAGGCAACTATCTTTCTATCTATCTGTAGTAACAAATATATTTCAAACTTACTGTGGGAAGAATAAAGGCAACTATCTTTCTATCTATCTGTAGTAACAAATATATTTCAAACTTACTGTGGGAAGAATAGAGGCCACTATCTATTTCAATATTTCAAACTTACTGTTGTGGCCAGAAAAGATCCCGCCTACCAACTGCACCGAGTGGACGACCGACTCGTCACTCAGGCACCTTGCTGCCTGCTGATTGGCTACAGCCGGTGCAGTTATGTAAATGAGCACCTGGTAGCTCCCGCTGTCCCGGACCTCAGACCCAGTGAGGGAGAACCAGTCCGAGACCACGGACCTCAGCCTGTCTCCGACCGCGACCCACACATTCAGTCGCTGAAGCCGCCGACTGAAGCCATTTCCACTTAGTCTGCGGTTGTTGTGGAGCCACTCTGGTTGGATTTTACCGTCACTTCTGGAAGACGTCACTTCGTCCGAGAACAGCGGAAAGTTGGTGTCCGGAGAAGTGACGGCGTCTTTTAGGTGAGTGGTTGCGCGTTGAATCATTTTGTAGTACATTCAGGAGCGCGCGCGCGCGAGGGCATGTTTCTGTGTGCCCGCGTGGGTGCGTGGGTTTGGGTGCGCGCGCTCCTCCTGGCGTCGGGAAGTCTCGGTGGGAAGCGAGCGCAGCAGCGCTGGACACCCGCCACGAGCCGCCGGGACGCGGGCTATGAGATGTAACACCGCTCCGGTGTTGGCTCACTGGCTCACGAAGACATTCTTAGTCTGCGTGGCTGGGATGTTCTGCCAGGGAGCACCACTCTATGGACTTAAACTTCTTGACTGTTTATCTGTTTATTATGATTATTATTATTATTTCTCAGGAAAACATTGCTGTACAAGGATTGAAATATTACATTTTAACCACAGGAATGAAAGTATAATCTTTGATCTTGGCACCAAGAGACTGAAGTTGCTATTTATTCAGCTCCACTGTGAGAATAAATGATTCAGAAGAGTACATGATGCACAAACTGAAGATCCCCAGCTTTTTAAAATTCAGAGCCATAAACACCTGACACATGCTGCTGCATGAGTTGCAGTTTGGGCCGTAAAATTCAATTGGAACCAGTCTTTGGTTAAAACTCCAATCCCATCAAGTATCAAGAAAGTTCCCAGCAGTGTTAATTGAAGGTGCTATGTTGCTATTTTTTCATGTAACTACTGCTTTGAGGCCAGTTCAGACCGCACATTTGTTTTTTTGTGCACTAATGTGGCGCTCACTTAGCAGCTCCACGTTGCACCTCCCTCACAAAAGCACACAGACTTTGTTTGACTCTCCCATGTTAAAGAAAGGTCATTTATCTTGACTGTAAAGCTCTAAACCCTCCTGATGAATGGTGTCAATAAAATGTGAAGGGTCTCCTCCACCCGTCCAGGTGGTGCTGGTCACGCTGGCCATCGACCCTTTGACCCCACAGGTGAGACCACCAGTGTCTGTTTGATTCACCTCTGACCTTAAATGAGGTGTTGCTTATCCGTCAGGGGTTAATCAGTGACCATAACCATAAGAGAATTCCACCCCACTATCCAAGGGAAAGTCTGTGTTTCTATCACAATGCCAGGGCTGGCAGACTCTTTAGACTTGGAACATTAGATGTCTTCATGAGCCAAAACAAGGGAATGGCCAGAGTGAATCCATCATGTGAGGAAATAAATGAGCCTCATCGTCTCCGGTGTAAAGGGAGCACGCTGGAGTCTGCAGCCTATTTGAGCGCAGCAGAAACAGATGAGGGGATGTATGTATGTATGTATGTGGGTGGGATTTCTTACATTTCTGTTGCCAGCTTGTAACCGTGTGCTCTTCTTTCTTGTTGACCTGATGGAGGTGTTTACAGAAAGTCTCAGTGCAGTGCAGCTCTGTGTAATATGTTCAGGTATTTCAGAGCCAAACTGAGAAAAACATCATCCCAACCACATCTGACCCGAGGGGAACTTTGGGCAAGGAACAAATCTCAAGACGTTCTTTTCCATCACTGCAAGGCATTTTCAAAACGCTATGGTTCACACGTTCGATTATTGAGCCACGCCAGAAATGAGCTGTTTATTGTAAAAAGTAACACGCGATTGAATCAAAACTCAAAGTCATTAAAGAGTTCATTCTTTGGTTTGACTGTGACGAAAAAGCTCAGGTTCACACATTTACCAACCAAAGTTGTTGTTCAAGACGAGGAAATACTTTGTAAAGCTTTTGATACACCAGGGAGTTAGTTATTTTGCTCTGGGTGGAACTAACATCACATCTGGGTCGTCGCTACATCTGTTTTCTGTGGGTCTGGCGTCCAAGTCTTTTTGCTTTTAAAATTCTTGATCTACTTTAGGTCAAGGTTTCTTTTTACCGATTTGAGTTTGTGTTTAAATGTTTGTCAAATCAATGCAGATGGTCATGTCATTGTCATCATAAATGGAGTTTTATTGGTATTTAATTCTTTATGTGTTGACTTGATGTTAAAATTGCAAACTCAATATTGATAACCCCAAAGGTGTTTCAGTCAATTTTTTACTCAATGAAGTGCAATAAATGCAAAGTAAATAACCCCAGTATAAGTTATGGGTACTTGATCCTCACAGTTTTTCAAACAGCAAAGTCGACGGTAACTTTGTAGGTTTAGTTGGAGGTTGACTCTCCTTAGCTACGGTTTGCGTCTTTAACGTTTCTGTCACGTTAGCAAGCTTAAAACTGCTAACCAGGCTACTGTAGCGTAGAATGGTTGTTTTTCATTGCCTTATTGAAGATTTCCCTAATACTTTGACAGCTTTAGAATTTGTTGATGGTCTCTAACTGATGCCGTGTTGTAGCACTAGCGCTGCCTGTGAGAGTGTGTCCGTGATCAGTGAACCCTAATGGAAGCGGACGCGCCCGCCAATACCGCCAATAATTCTGTCCAATATCCAACTATTTTCACCATGGTGTTTAGCCAAGGCGCCAGTGCACCAGGAGATGTGTTGCATGTTTTGATGTGAACCAGGGCAGACGACCGCATTAGAGAACCTATGAGGACCACTCCATCTAATAAAATAAACACGGACCTAGAGACTCAGAGTCGACCAGTGTCATTATCAAAGGTTCCCTGTATTAAAAATAAGTTTAAAACTACCATCGTGAACCAAAGTTCACCACACTCTCCACAACTGTCCCACGCAGGTGTCGGCTGTCAAACACCGCAGAGCTGGAGAGTGCGGCGCACCGTCACAGTCTCGTCATGTTCATGCATGCAGGTCCAATGCAGCGAGTGAGCCGCGTGTTTATCGAATTTATCGTGAGATGCAGCATTGTCATGTGGAGCTTGTGTTTTCGTGATTGTGTACGATAAGTTATCTCCCATCCCTACTGCTTGCAGACACAAATTAGCATTGTGTTCAGATATGGCGAGAAGTGTCGATGCTTGAAAGGAATGAATGTTTTGATAGCCTGAACCTTCTCTTGTGTTTTGGCTTAGAGGGTAAATGAAAATAACGATTTTTGTGTTCAGTGCTTTAATTTCTCGTGCTTGTTTCTGTACGTCTGCATGGATGTGCGTCCCTTCAATGGGAGGTGAGGTAAGTACACTTGCGTGAAAGACTGAAGATTTAGTTCAATGATAATTGACTAAAACATCTCTGGATTTCTCCCGAAACCTTTGCTTTACTTTGTCATGACACGATTCGCTGTACGTAGATGACACGTCTAACCTGAACTTGATGAGGACCACTGCCACATGCACTTTTTAAAACCGGATTTTTGGGGTGCGTTGTATAATCCTCCGACTTACTTTCAGATCAGGGCTTTGATGAGGGGGTTTCTGGCTTGCGTCAATGCAAACATCTGCCTGGTTAGGCATTTATGAGTGATTTCTCTTTTTAACATGAACAAGTCAGACGATGGAGCTTTGCCATTGTTTTCAGGGAGCGGTCCAAGACTTTCAGTCTAAACTATGACGTGTGCTTAATGAGGACGCAGCCTCAGAGGGCGACCTACTAAATGTGCTTCTCTGTATTGGAAGTGTGTCGTTTCTCTCCCACCTGTAGCTCAGACACCGGCTGAGAATAAGCAGAGTTCTGGGATGCTGGGTCCCATCCAATGGTCTGGGCGGCTGGATCTGTGTCTAATGGGCATCTGGCTGCCGATTCCCTCGCAACGTCCCTTGAGTGCCATTCGACTTGCATAACTGCTTTTCATCAGCTGTGCAGTCCAGCACAGGCTGGGAGAGAGAGAGATCAATAGTTGGGGAGGCGAGGGAGAGCTAAGCATAATTCATTTGTGCTTCTGATGTGGCTCTTTCTTGGCACACTTCGGCGGGAAAATGACGTTAATTGCATTTTATGATATCTGCAGCTGTACATTAATTAGCTCGACAGTGCCTGGGAATTGTTGTGGCTTTTCTTCCTCTGAGAAATTGAATGCAAAAAAAAAAAGGATGTTTCGGGACTGAAACAGAGACATCCTCGTACAGTACACACGTCAAAGTAATAACAAAGTGTTTCTACTTGACGTTTGGAGCCAGCTTAATGGCTTCCAGCTCCGCAAAATGTGCTGATATTGTTTCTTTATGAAGCAGTGATGCAACTTTAATTCGTGTCATTAATTTTTTGTGATTCATATTTATATTTTAGCAACTGGAGGAAATAGGAGATAACGTCAGAGCTTGTGTAACAGAGTCCAACAATACATTTACACACTCTTTAACCATTGTTTTTGAGGTAACACTTGTTAGTTCATCATTATTTTTTTGCAGGAGGATAATAATAATAATAATAGACTGTTGAACAGGTCACATGTGGCTGGATGAGTTTGACTTGTCCAAGAAGAGAGATGAAAAGGTGATGAGAATAGGGGTGGGGTTTCTCGCCTCTACTTATAATAGGAGCCCCATGATACACAGTGTGAGTCATAGCGGTTTCATTGGAGAAAGCAAAGCTTGTTTCTTCATTTGATGTATTCGCTTCACATGCACTTTCCAATTCAACATTTGTCTTCATGAACACCTCTCCAGCGGTGAGACCAGCTTTGATTGTCTTGTCTGGCCGATCGTTGAACCCTGTTTGTTGGCTCCCCATCTGGCTGATTGTTTCTCTGACTGTGGGCCACTGAGACTTGTGCCTTTGTCTCTTTTCTGCTGGTCGACTCTCCTGAAAAGAGCAGGTGAAAGGAAAGCCAGCCTTAAAATGCCAAACCCGAACAGTGACTTCAGAACATGCTGTGCTCTGTGTCTGTGACTAGTTTAGCTAGTTAGCCATTAAAGACCACCATCATCCCTAAGAATTGGTCATTTCCCTTTTCAATCTCGACCATCCATAAAAATAGCATCTCGGCTTCAGTGGCAGAGCTGGCTAATTGGCTTTAGTCAGAGCAGGAACCTTCACGGTCGACTGCATGATTTCGTTGAAGCTTAAAGGCACGGTGACACAGTGGCTCGTCTTCCTTCTCCATGGGACCTTGCAGATGTGAAGCCAAAGCACGACCTCACTGTCCACTTTGTTTTCCCATCAACAATTTCCCCTTGTGTCTAGACAGCAGGACTTCTCCGATTGCATTTGTCTGTCATGCGGTCACACACAGAGCCTGGCCTGTTTGGGGAACAAATTCATCGTCTAATGGGCGCCGACACTTCAAAGTGAGCTCTGGGAAGTCTTTGCTGAATCTCAATTTGATTTTCTCTTTCATGGCTGGGATCTAAAGGCATCTCTCCTTCCCTTCATCCAGAAAAGTGTTGATGACCAAATTGATAACTTTGCTGATCTGTATCACATGACACTCCATTGCTCCATTGCCTTCAGGACCTACATGGTCAAGCAAGGGTCAAAAAAAGTACAGATGAATTGTTTCATTGAGGGTCTTGGGATACAAGTGGATTTAGACTCCTCAGCTCTGGTTGAAGTATCTTACATGCAAACGTGTTTCTGTGCCATCTTATCTCTGGGCACCTTCTCTGGCTGTGTTAATACACGTTTCACTTCTCTGGCGTCACCTGAATGTGTGAGGCTTAATTATAAGTTAGTGTGGAATGAGTTTTCGGTTATTAAAAGTTCCAAATTGGTATGGATGTGAGGCCAAGAATGTAGATGGATTTTTTTATTGTAGAAATTATTATTAGAATTATGGTCATTCAGAAGTTTCTGTCTCCCAGTTCTTACTGAAATCTAAACTGCGTTCTATGAAAGGGAAGTTCATGTGATGTCATCATATATTTGTTGTTGGTTGATTTTTTATGTTATTTGCTTCATATTTTTCCAATATTAAAAAATAAAAGGAAAGCATGTCCGAAATGTATGCACTGAATCTTTCCGTTGCACAGCGCTGTTTAGTATGTAGCGTTGCAAGTGATAGGATCCAAAACACACCTACGTTAGAAGCAAACCTAGCACTTAAA
The DNA here is from genome assembly GCF_027744825.2 of Synchiropus splendidus. Taxonomy (NCBI): domain Eukaryota; kingdom Metazoa; phylum Chordata; class Actinopteri; order Syngnathiformes; family Callionymidae; genus Synchiropus; species Synchiropus splendidus. The sequence continues at coordinate 11,856,349 of NC_071345.1, read as the reverse complement.
CATTTTCCGAATTTAAATCCGGTTATGTGAGTAGTTATGTACCCAAGTATGGTTGGACAAAGTAAAACCAGGCGATTTCCTAGGCCGATAAAAAGGAGGACTGTAATCTATAGCAGATTACACTAGGGAGCACTGTGATGGCGGCACAGTAATTTCACTTCCTAATATCAGTCCTGCCTTATTTCTTTAAGGGCAAGTCTATGGCAGTCATCGCTCACAGAGAGGTCACGGCTCTCGTCCCTCAGAAAATCTCAGCAGTAGAGCTGAAAGGTGCAAGAGACATATTTTTGATCAAGTGTGCACTTTTCCAAAACCCATTTCCTTTGGTTGCGCCTTACATTTTTTTACTACTACTGCTACGATCTCACTCTGATCAAGTTCATGACCAAGTGTAGCAGAAGACCACGATTTATGCACTCATACTCATGAGCAGAATAATGTGGTAGAATCTAGTGTGAAAGTTTGAATTTTGTGCTGAATGGTCGGAAAAGGGGCCATGGCGCTGCTGTGTCTCGAGAAGAAAATGCTGTAGCCGAGGTGTTCAATGAACAAGTTCCCAAATCTATCAATCCCTAGTTGTCTTTCAACCCACATAGCTTCAGAGGACCAGTAGATCATCCCGGCACTCTGCCTCATCCGGTGTCGTACATGGGTTGAGGATTGTTTATCGTCTATCACTAAGTTGCCTTTGAAGCAGCGCTCCATGTTTCCCCCCTTATCTTCGTCTCCCTTCTACTCCATCATTCGAGACCAGCTTCTATCATCACCATTCGCCTCCTCATCTATCTATTCGCTTCCAGGGTTAGATAGCGCTGAGCTGTTTGGGTGTAAACAAACTCCGTCTCACGCTCGTGTGTACAAGCACTTAAAAAGCAATCATTTGGTTCCTCATGCGAAGCTTCTACAGAGTGGACCAATTGTTCCTACAAATGTTTTTGTTTTGGTCCAGGGGCAGAAAGAATCCAGAGTCAAGGTGAAAATAAGTGCGATTAAAGGGATGGTCCATGCAAACGGCAAACAATATATTGCAATTAAGAAGTCATTACAAACATGCAAGAAATAAAAGCCGATATGCCAAATAGCCATATAACTATGTTCACCGTTGTTTGGTGAGCACAATGTGCGCTGCTATTCAGTTCAATGATGGCCTTGTTCTGAACTAGTGTAGCTGTTGAGCTTTATTTTTTCCACCATTATTCTTTGAGGCTTAGCTGCTGTCAATGAACCAGTGAGAATCCACTTCAGCTTTACGATGTGCTTTTAGCTGTTGCTGCCTGAACAGACTCTTCACATTGCAAATGCATTATGCTTTTGGCCACACAAGCTTATGTGACTTCAGTCATCTCACCCTCAGAGAAACAAGAACTCAAACACTTCTTCTATATTTTTTGTTGCATACTTTCACGTGTTCCAATGTTGGTTCATTCAGGGTTCACTTACTGTTAGCCAGGGTGGGTAGAAATAGGGTCAAGGTTGTCAGTTCATCAGAGGACATAGATCAAGGCTCGCATTCGCAAAGATGCATGGTCGACTCACATTTTTTTTTTTAGCTTACAACCAGGACTTGCTAAAATTCAAACCAGGGACCTGCGTGTCATGAAGCATTAACCCATTCCTGGCTCCCGTGTCTGTGGGTTTGATCCAGAATGACTCATGCGTTTGATTCTTTCTTGGATTCACTTGTTACTCCAAAGATGGTAGTCATAATAAACCACAGAAAACCACTGAACTTGAACAGATGCAACACATTTTAGGATGATTTTTACTCTGAGATATCAAACTTTGCTTTGCCACTTATCACACCTACCAAGGTTTGTAAACTTGGTAAAGAAATCACACCGAATGTGGCCAATGTTTTGAACCAGTGTTGTTTCTTTTTCAACTGCGTTGTCAGATTTCTTTTGCTGGACTTGAAAGCCAGGTTGTTCATGAGATGAGTGAAGCCTATATAGTTTCTCGCACGCCTCAGTAGCAGCAGGCTGCTTTGCTGAAAACCTTTGTATGAAGTCGACAAAATATATGATTGAAAGATGACTTGCTTTCTCTCGCTCTCCCTCTCTTTTTTTCTCTATAATTACCTAAAGCTTCAGGCAAAACGTACACTTTTAGAAGTCTGTTGGAACTAGAAGTTGATTGCAACATCAAAAGCAGCCTTTTTTTCCCTCCCTTGTGTTTGTGAATTCAGGTTATAACTGCGACCACATTGAGTGGGTGGAACCTGTCTGTCTTCACCTGTGGGGTTTAGAAGGCCACATTAGCATGAGAGAACTCTGGAGTGTAATTTTTTGGGAGCTTTTTTCTGTTAAAAGGGAGGACAGAACAGCGAGTGTGATAGATGTGCCAAACTGTGCCTGAAGCCATGAAGTAGCCTTGAAATGTGAGATTCTGTGCAGCCAAAATGTTTTCATCAGGCAACGTTCCCCCTCAAATTTCTTCTCCAGAATTTCCCCTCCTTGCCACAATTTAATAACAAAAAAATATTGACCAATAAAAGACAAGATTGCTCCTCTCTGCTGCCATGCAGCTGACATCTGCTTGCAGGCTGGTTCAGACCCGTTTGTTTTTCGCAGTTTGATTCTAAATGCTGAGCTTTACTGAACTTATTCCTGTTTGACCTGATCCATCATTCCTCCCTTCACATGTCTCCTGTTTCCCACCACTTTTTCTTCCATTGCTGCTCGCAGAATGAATCATTCGCACTCTCCCGCAGGCAGATGCGTCTCCATCTGAACAGACAGTCATTCGAACTCTGTCTGGGTTTGATTTAGTTTAAGTTATGGAACTGATTTCTTAGACCTTTTATGTAAAATCCCCTGGAGATAAATGTGCGATTTCAGCATTTCTACTAGGAGATACATACTGAACTATTTGTTATTGCAACCTTCTCTCTCCAAGCTAACTACCCACGGATTGCAACTGAACCTGGTACAGAAAACTTATCATATTTCTCAAGGTTTCCCATAAAAAATATCTCATCCCTGTGCTTTTACAGCAAGAAGTAAATGGTTTAATATCAGATCATTAAAGTTCTACTTCTCTTTTACAGCATCCATTCTGTCTCCTAACACTGTCTTTTGACCTGTGTGTCTCCCTGCTGCCATTTCCTCTGGTCCTGGTCATAATAACATCGTGCTCTCACACTCCTCTGCTCTCTCCTCTCACCTCGTCCTCCTCCGCCAGGCTGCTCTCCGGTTCTTTGACAGGTGGCGGAGTCCCTGTGCAAACTGATTTCAGAGATTCGATTGAGATTCTTCTCACAATTCAACTCCAATGTTGTCGCTTTGAGAGCTGTACAGCAAATGGGTTGATGCTGTCGTGTCAGCAGTTTAATAAAATAAGTTTTGCTGGATCAGGCTGCGAGTGAGGTCAACCAGAGTTGAAGTTCTAGTGCTGATTTCAGAGGTTTTGTTTTAGCTTCTATGGGTCGAATTTGACCATAATTGCCATCATATCATTTCTGCTGTTTCATCGCTTATTAACCTACACCAAGGAGGTTATGTTTTTGACGACATTGGTTTGTCTGTGTGTGTTCAAAATAACTTCAAGAGTTATGGATGGATTTGGATGAAATATGTGGAATGGGATGGTTTAGAAATTTCTGTCTGTATCCAAGATATTTCTAAAGAATTCATTAGCATTGGGAGATGGGACCAGTTATGGGTCCAAACGCCAGGTTGGCATTTGTGTTGTGTGATGTTTTATTCATATCAATAGTCTTCTCTTCTCCTGGTCTTCATCTGTAATTTTTAATCCAAGATGTCACCAGATACTTGATCCATTTATTTAATTTAATGAGTTCCTTGTCTCCTTGTTCCTCTAGTATCTGCCACATTTTTCATTTGCTTTGCTTTGCAAGCAAGTTTTTGTACTCATGAAGGTGTTCAGCAGGCATGGCACAGTAAGCCATCAGCCAGCGGATACATTTTTTAAAAAAAGGAACAATACATTTGGTAAAATATAACGTGATATACCCAAGACGACACTTCGTTCCCCATGGCAACCGCTGTGTCACCATTCAGTTCACATGTCTCTACCAAATGATTATATTTAGATCAATGACCTAAGCACCAGAGGTTTAGCTCACTAGCAGGACCAGAAATATGTTCTCAAAAGAAAGTGAAATCAAACCGATGTCATTCCCAAGAAAGAGTGGGAGCTCAGCACAGCCGAGGGCGAACATCTACATGTAGTGACACGTCTGACGCTCCGAGCACCAAGTAAAAAACCAAACGGTATTGCTGTCTGTCAATCACAAAGAGGTTTCCCATAAGAAAGCCAAACACGTGCTCCTCCAGTACTTTTCCTCTGTCATCACAAGTCTTCATTTCTCACAGTTCATCAAATAAATCACAGATTTGCTTGAGTTGTTGAGTGACAGTCGCCGTTATAGTCTTAACAGACTCCAATATTGTGACTTTGCCTGTCAGGCTTCCAAATGCATTCCATTAAAAAAAAAGTCTTTTGGACCAAAGCAGATGAAATTCATTGTTAGGCGCAGTCCTGATACGTAAAAAGGGCCTTTATTATTAGAAGTAAATAAGTGTTGGTGTTATCTTTAGTTCTTTCTGTGATTGAAAGCTTCTGACCTGATTCTTGTGTCAACATTCCTGATTTGAGTGATGAGCAGGCCTCGGTTCATATCATTTCAAGAGCTAGTCTGTATGTTTTATAGATTTAACACGTAGGTGTGCGTCACCAAAAAATATGTACTTCAAAATAGTTGACAACGTTTGTGAGGGTTTCAGCCTGATGCGTTTACGATTGAATTAGCCAAGCATTCCGGGAGATTAGTTCTATGAAGTCTAGTGACCTTCAGGCAGGACACGTCAGGAGTTCTTGGCTTTGTTTCTTCTTTTATAAATAGTAGACTGCTGTTGATGAAGCCATTCTTCATCCGCCTCACCAACCTGTGCTCATCACTCACCATTTGTCTCAGTCAGATGTGCAAATATGCTGGGCTCCTCTGAGACATGGACTAAGTCAGGCCATGTGGACTCATGTCCAAATGTGAAGCTGAAGTGTTGAGATGGACTTTTTTTTCTTTTGTGGAATCGAATGCTTCTGGGAGCAGCTTTATTACGCTCATTCTTCACACTGTCGACACCACAGCATGCTCAATCTCGGGGGGTTGATTGAAAGGATCACTTATATATTCCCTCCTTTGTGTGGAAATTAGCAAAATTCCCTTTTGACCGTTAGATTACCTCTTGGTCTATGGTCCATTATGTTTAATATGTGCCGTGAGATATTGAGATTATGATTTTAAAAAGTATGAGCCAAAGCAAGAAATATTTAAACAGTAGTATGTCAAGTTCAAGTATGCTTTTTGTTTTGTTGTCTCTAGTTTAAGCAGAAGAACTGAGTCTGTGAATTGGTTCGTGTAATTGTCAGTCATGTATGTATGCCATTCAATGTCCTGTAATGGTAAACTTTGTTTAAAAACACAGTTATGACTGAAGGTTCCGCCGTACATATGTCTCATACCTCTGTTCAATTGTCTGTCCTGATGTTTCAGGCAATGTCAAGCTCCGTAGTTGGGAATGCAGCCAATTTAAAGCAATCGTGAAACGAGGAAGCAGAGTTTTGACATTTATAAGTTGTTGCCTAATAAAAAGCTACTTTTAAATCATAAGAAGTGAATCTCTCTCCTATCAGCAGCGGCCCGTCTCTTTATATGTCTGGCCGAAATGTGCGACTTGAGTTCTGAGAGCAATGGACTTAGGTTGTTATGATGTTTGTTTTGGGATTTAGACTGGTAAAAACACTCAGAAAACCAACATTATCATGTCCACCTCCATGATGCATTTAGTGTTTCCGCTTGTTTCAATGTTTCCACTTCGTTCTAATACGCTTGATCGTATTTCATCTTCAAAAAGAGGTCATTTTGATCAAGGCATAGTGGCTCTCATTTAAGCTGTGGCGGTGCGCCATGATAGTCACCATGTAGAGTAAACCTTGATAAATATTAATGTGTCATCTTGTTGCTGTGCCTTGGATGACCTTGTATGTTTTGTGAATATCTGCACAAACATTGCTTCTTATTTGACCAAGAATGTGATATTATGCTGTAACTTGAAACAATAGTATTTTGTTTAATGAGAGCAAATGTTGATTTGTTGTTTTGTTTTTAATGTCATGTGATTTGTTTATCATGTATTGTTGTTCTTGCTAAGATATTTGGTCAGTGTACAGTCAGTGTACATTGAATTTTTGGTCACACAAAATTTAAACAACATTTTATAGTCGTCAATGCAAAAAGTTCTCACACAGCGAATTCCACCTTCCTGTTCTACCTTTGTAAACTTTTGATGGATTACAGTTTGACACAGTTCCCCCCAAAAGCATTTCCCCATCTCACGGTCAGTTAACTGATGAATGCATCTCATTGCAGTCCAGACAAACTGCTCCGAGACAGTGTGGAGATGTTTCCCCTTGAGCCCCAGGTGGCAGGAAAGCTCCAATATAACGGCGCCCAAATAAAGCTCTTATCTGCGCAGCACACTTCATCTCTTCCTTGGATGAAAGAGCTCCTTACTTATCTTGAAGAGAGACACCAGGCAGCCGTCTGATGACCTCAGGTTTGAATGCCTTTAAATGTTCTGGGCGTGGGCTGTCTAGTCTTGATTTATATTCTGCATACTGGAATTTATCTCAAGATGCTCCTCACTGTGAGGTCAAGACCTCATTTAAATAGTATCCAACCAGAGATGGAGACTGCTGTATGGGTCACATGCAGGATAGGAGGAAGAGGTGGAAGGAAACTCAGAGAGGATGTGTGGAAAGACAGAGAGAGGAAGAGAATAAAGATTAGAAAGTGTGAGCAGCAGGGGAAGTCATCCAGACGAATGTTCTTGTCCAGCAAAGACATACTGGGAAAGAGGAAAAGAGGATGGAAAGATGCTTGCTCATAGCTTTAACCCCTTTGATCGAGAGGAAAATAAGTTGTTGTCAACAAAGACAATATGATGCTCTTTATTTGTTGTCTGTCCATTGAAAGCGAGGCACTTTGCGAGTGCTCTACTTGTTTTCAGTTGCTTTCCTCGTCCTAGCCAGGCAACATCTGCTTGACGGTTCTCTAAGTGAGTCAAGCCGCACGCAGGTAGCGTCTTTATTATTCATAAATCTTCTTGATTATATTTCTCCAATCCAGATTCCACTCTGCTGTTTGAACTGCTGCTGAAAGCAAGTCGAGTGACTCCTTGTTAAAGCTCCCAAGTTGAGCAGAGCTCCGCTATTTAAGTGTTTTTCTTATCGGCCCTTGTTACTGTGTTTTCCTCTGTGTTTCATCATGATTCACCTCCTCTCCGTCCGCTCTTCCTTTGTCTTTCTGTGTAAGGATGGAAGTTTTATGAAATGAGTTGACTCATCCATTAAAAAGTGAAAACAGATTCGACAGTCATCAGATACGCTTCCTCCTATTCATAGATTTGGTGAGGCATACAGGTCAGATTCGATGACAAAAGCTTTAGCCATTCATGACACAACTTCCTCCTGTTTCAAGGAAGTCTTAATGTCTTCAGCTTAATCACTGCTGGCTCTATTGAGGAAATTTTTATATAAACACTGACTTGTGCACAGACTGGAGGGGAGGCGAAGGAAGCAAACCGCTTGAGTTTTGCCACTCTGACTCCTCTAGGAATGTGTGAATAGTCCTGTGTGTCCAGTAAATACAAGGAAATAGAGCCTCGCTCAACAAACACTGACTCACACACAGTGGTGGCAGAAGAGACTACGATCGAATGACCTTGTTTTCGGTGCCGGTATTGACTCATCCTTTGACAAATCGACACACTGAAGATAAATCTGACTCCTCCCTTTTGTGTTAAGTGGTGTGTACGACCTTCATATATTCCAACACGCTGACTGATACTGAAAACAAAAGCGCCGCTGCGAGTCCTTGGCGGACGTTCGTCATGTTTAAATGAGTTTCCATCTCTCGCTTCCTGCTGCGATTACCTTCGACATTGATAAGTTATGCACTTCAAGAAAGAAGCACACGTAGGAAAGGGTTCATGGAAGATTAAAGCAACAATATTGTGTGCAAATATTTGGTTTTTACTTCAGTTCTACCCCAAGGAGAAGACTCATTGCATGCAAACCTGCTGTGTGGTACCTCGGCATTACACTCTGTACACCCCATGATGTCTGCTCTCACAGAATTCATAAGCTCCTTTTTACTCGGTCATGCTTGAGAAATGAAATACCATAGTTTATGCTTGTTATCATACCAACAAAGAGCAATGCACATGTGATGAGAAATCCTCACAAATTTTTCTGACTTCACTCTCAAGTCATCTCAGCATCTCAACTACTGTATATTGACAAAGGTCTCCGGGTATGAGCAGTCAATTCGATTAGACCTCTTTTGTGTCCAGCACTGAAGTCAACCAATACCTGAGGCTCCTTGTTAGTTAGCATTATTAGTTAGCATTCTACGATTGTATGCAAAAACAAACACTGTGCCACTATTTTACATAATGAAGTGGTGATATGGAGCCGAAAGTAAAAAGCTTTTATTTCAGTCTACTTGCAGTATCTCTACTTTCATGCAGTCAGAGGGATATATACATTTTTCATCAAATTTAAAGCATGTTGGTGTTTTGTACATCTGATTTGTGGCGATGCCACAAACACTTTATGGTTTTTTTAACTTGTCGCATTGAGCTTTGAATACCAGTCAAACTGCCAAAAACTTCTTGAATATCTGCTTGAGACTCTCTTTCTGGCTTCTCTTGGTCACAGTCATCCTCAAATTGATAGTCTGAGGCAAAAAGAAAAACAAGTTTTTGTCCAAATCACTCAGAAACCGTCAGGGAGCTAGTCATAGAGTCACATTGCATGACAGTATCGTCATCTTACGTTACTCCTCTGCCAAGAAAAAGCAAGCGTTGTAGCGACTATTAAAAGCCTCTGCTTCCGCCAATGTACCATAGGAGTGCTGGCGAGTTTAGCATCGCCTGACTCAAGTGATCGGAAACTGACATTCACTCCGTTTAAAACAAGTCAACCCTTTGCAAGATGTTTCCTCTTTGAGTTTGACTTTAATTGCTCCACCACTGTAACTACCTTGTTTATCCGACTGTCATGTTTTCACTGTACTTGCTGGAGCCATTTTAAAAACACAATACACTGACTTGGTGTCGGTTCTTGTGACAACCCAAGTGCAGAGGTTTGCCCCTCAGATGATATGTCCACGGGCAAAAATGTCTTGAACTCCTCCATCAAGTTCAGCATCCATTCCCAACGACCACCATTTTAATTCTATTTAGTTTTTAATATATCAACGAAAAGTTAGTTCATTGTTTCAGACTGTCTTTTACCATCTGTGCGCCATCTGCGACCTTCTCTTGAAGATTTTTTTTTTTTCAGAGTTTGCTTCTTTGTAGCTGACTGCATCAGCTTGAAACTCTCAAACCTTGAGATGTTTGGGAAGTAATTAGCTGCCTATCTCTGGAACAAAGGTGGTACACAAAAACGTTCTTTGTAACACAACATTTAAGCCCACTAGAAAATGGACCCAACTGATGCCAAGTCAGTCACGCTGTTTAGTGAGGTAACCTAATTATAGGGGGTCAGGCAGATGATCTGAGATGATGCAATGGCAACTCGCTTCCTACAGTGACTCTCTCATACTGGCTTCTGTGCAGGTTCATTGTGTAGAAAGAGCAGCTGTTCCCGAGTATTCATTAGTCCTGCTCCTGGATTAGCTGAAACAAAATGTGAGAGCGAAGATTATGCTGCCTCCCCGCAGCACAGTCGGCAAGTCTTTCCTCGCTCCAACCACAGCTGTTCAACACCACTTGACTTTTCCAACAACAATGTTCTCGGGTGACTGCTGCCACTTTTGTTGCCGCTCGCCAAAACATTTGTCTGGCTGCTTTTCATTGAAGTTTTTATGATGTGTGGGGAGAAAGAGAATCCTCGTCGTCTGGTGATCATCGAGGGACTTCACGGCGCTCAGGAGGATGATGTTTTGTTTGCTGTGGCTCGGTTGTTATGGAGATTCCTTGAGAAATTTGCAGAGAGACACCTGATCGGTTCAGATTTGCCGCTTTCGATTTGCAACTGGAGCTTCCCTCTAACCATTAAGTCTTGTGTTTCATCATTTTGTCATCGAGCACATGCTCTTTCTGTTTGAACGACTTGGGTGTTAGGGCCTGTGGAAAAGAAATGCCTCTCCCTTCGCTTTCTCTTCTTTCATGAATCACATGAAGAGTGGCTCTGTCTGTTTGACCCAGGCAGCTGCTGTGGCTTGCTATGCCTAAGATCTCCTGCATGCCCACATATGCTCGCCTCGCACCCATGCATACGCTCCTCAAGGCCATAAGTCACCCGCTCTATACCCCCCGCCCCCCACCAATGCACACACACCACACGTACCCATGTCATCGCAGCTCTTGTTCCAACCGTCTCCACCCAGCCGATTCCCCCATATGCTAACTCTCCTTCCATACACCACGCATTCCCTCCTCGTGACCTCCCTCCGCTGTCACTACAGCTGTGCGTCAGCTGTTGGTCCGTCCCAGTCTGGTCGTGGATGAAGTCGGGTCCACAGGGAAGATGAACTGGGCCCTCTTTTCCTTCCAGCTGTCTCCTCCACTTCATTCTTCCACTCACTATTAAATGTCATTACCTTCTTTTGCTTCACCACTGGATATGACTCGACACAACAAACTACCCACATTATGACTCAACCGCTGAGCCACACTTGATGGAACTAACCAAGACAGGGAAAATAAAAAGGAGCTGAGCTGAGGTTGAGATGCGTTAAACGCATGCTTAAACCTTGGTTACATTCTGAATCTCAGGCTGGGTGATTCATCCAACCATAGTCTTCTGTCATGATCGTGGCTCTGAGAAAGTGGTTCACAGCTCAAGTTGCTAATGATAATGCTACGATTTCTTCCGCCAGATAATCTTCAAAACTCGTTGAAGAGTTACGGGGAACGTCACAAAATAGTCAGAGGAATTTGTCCCACATCACAGAGCATTAGTGTTTTGTTTCTACGCTCAAATTGGTCAAGGGAAATTACATCCTGCAAACTCTAATCTCACTGACTGAAATATTTGCTGAAAGCAACTTGCCATTGGGAGCAATTAAAAATATCACACATCGATACTCCTCTTGTGTACTTTGTGTCTTGTTTATGTCTCTTAGCAGCCTGGAAGTGATGCTGGTTGATGAGTGAAATCAGAGTCTGTTTATTATAACAGTCAGGGCTGAGTTGTGACTCGCCAACTAGATGTATTCTTTCAGAATGACTAAATACTTTCTCCATGAGAGTGCAAAACCAAATCTGCTTGATGCAAAGTTTTGGTAAATCATAGTCACTTTTTCTTTGTGGGATCGTGGATGTGAATTTGTATGTTGTGGTTCACCGCCTCTTGGCGAAGAGCATCTTTGCCATCGGCCCCGGCTGACGGGGCCACATGAGGGAAGCCGCTCTAAATGTCCTATTAAATTTTGTTTGTTTCGTACAAGGAGTGTTGATATAGCGTCGTACCGCTACCCAATTATACCCAACCCTTCCCCTGCATTTAAAGTTTCTGTTCAGCTATTCATCTGTTTTTTATTCATCAATTCGGACTCCCTTTTGCATCGACTGCCAGTGTTCAACATAACTTTGTAATTTGGAAAAAGGATTGCTGTCAGGTTGCAAAGATATTAAAGTTAATTGTTCATTAGTGAAGGTAGCTAATGAAAGCACCTCTGATTAAAAAGCAGTTTACGCTGTAACCATTATGGTTGAAGTGTAATTCTTCAGCTCCGCGGGATGATTTAGAAACAGGACACTGACCTTACCGAGGAGGGTAGTGTGGCTTGACTTGGCCGAGAAAGTTTGAGCATAAAGAAGGCGATGTTATTTATATTTTCCCTTGCTCATGTTTGTCTGTCCTAATCTCCGACAGGTATGCCACTGGTCGTCGCTGTGTCAGCAGACAGGTAACCAGCTGCGTTGCTGCTGCCGCTATGACATCACCAACGCTGCAGCTGCTGCTGTTGGCCGTGGCCACAGTCCTGGTGTCATCCTCTGAGGACCATGAATGGCATTTTAACCCAGGTAGGACTGCACACTCTCTGCAGAAGATTAGGGTTTGAACCCTTGGCTTCTGTGATCCTGGGTCCTTTTTGTGTGGATGTTCTCCTTGTGCTTGCATGGGTTTCCTCCAACAGTCTGGAGATAAACCTGGTTTTCATTTCACCTGGTTTTCATTCATACTGTAAAGAGCACATTCCAGAAAACATCAGCTAGGAACAGGAGATGAAAAAGACAGAGCAAGTTGATTAAATGCTTTTATAGATCCATTTTCAGTTTTATCTATTGGAACCAAATCAAATTGTTAATAAAAGTCACTGCATTTCACAGTTGTCCTCCAGCTTCTGAGTCAGTTTGATATCCCTAGAAACAAGAGTTTACTGCTTCTGTGTGATAACACAGACCCCCAAAGTGGTCAGAATGGGTGTGACTGCCCTTGACACGTGGATGGTTACTTGTCTCTTGCTTGATACCGCCATGGTTTTCATGGTTGAGTATGAAGAAAAATGATGACAGATTCTAGTGGGTCTGAGAAAACTGACATGATTGAAAGACAGATCCATTATTTGGAAACGTGTACTTGATAAGACCTCTTCTCATCTGCTAATGAACGAATCGTTGCTACGATTTTGTGTCAGATCAGTTTGACTCATTCTCCGACACCATCATCAGGCTATCCTGTGTCCTCGCTGCGGCTGCCAGCCAGTCGAGAGTAATCGGAGACTCAGTCCGTCTCCTTCTGCCCTGTCAAGTCTGCTAATGCACTGGCAGCTCATGAAAGTGTCCGTCATGAAGGTGGGGGTAGCAGTAAGGGGGAAGAGCCGGCTTCCATGATGAACCTATAGCACTGACACTGACTAGTTAATCTAAATTTTATGGTCTTAAATTCAGCCCATTGCTTCGTGCAGACTGCCATCATGTGCTCAGCCTGTGGATCTGTGATAACTCGACTTTTGGGTTTAGTGCGGCAGAAACTGGTTTGGTTGAATCCTCTCAGTGTGGATTGGGTTTCAGATTTGTGGGAAATATGTCAAGTGACTGATGCCAACAGACTTCAGCTTTAAGAGAGATTTTATAGGTTGGTTGATTTATGAGAAACATTCTGACGGAGATCACCATTTCAGTGCCAAGCTGCTGCAAAATTTCACTGATTGATGGTTCTTATAAAGCTGAGATCGATGTATTGTCCTGAGTCAGTATTTTGTTGTTGAGGACTGTGTTTTGAGGTTGTCTCTGTTCTTTGCTGCTCCCCAAGCATTAAGATAACCCAACATTTTGGCTCCCTGAGCTACAGCAACAGTCAGTTTGGAATTCTTTCCAGTCTTACAGACACTGGAGATTTGCCCGGTTATTATTGTGTTTGGAACCCAGCCAGCTTTAAGAGAGTCATTTGCATAAAAATTAAATTGTCCAGCAACAAACACCAGCTGCACCACGGGCTTACACTGGAGGTTAAAGTGAAGAAAACAATACATGCGATAAAAATGAGGCTGCAGATAAGATAAACAAACCTCTGTTCAGTGTTGCACCGCTCACATTGTTGCTTTTAATCCAGCCACTTAATCATAGTTTAATAAAGCCATTGCAATTAATTGTGACCATTATATTTCCCGTCTTTGCTGTTGGGCATTTTAAATGTGTAATTTGAAATCAGACGTGAATAACTGATGCGTCTGATAGTGTGATACTTGACTGCTACCAGGATGATGAAGACTCGATTAAGAAACAGTTACTGCACGAATAGAAAAACAAAATAAAGGGCGATATGAAATGTCAAGAATACACAAAAATAACAATACAATTATGTCAATTCCTGCAATAAAAACACACAAAAAGTTAAGGTAAGAAAAGAGGTGAAGAAACCAAAGTAGCTGTAATAACACCAATTTCCCAGCAACAGCTACATCTTCATAAATGAACATGCATCATAAATGACAGGGAAGTCAAAGCGAAATAGAACAATGTTTGCACATTTTAAAAGAGCAACAGTGGTTTGTCAACAACTTAATCTGTAACTATTTATAATCAATAAGAAAAAAGACTTTACATTGCTATTGAGGAGATGTGAAGCCTAATAGGCAGCATGGTGATGAGGCAATGGACCGGGCTCCAGTCTGCTGGGGTGTGGAGAAGGTGTGTGGGTGTGTGTTGCGACCCGTGGGGTTTTTAGGGGTTTGTCATTCAGTGCCACATTCCAGTCCAGTGACTCAATGTCAGAAAGAGATTTCCCCCTCCCCTCTTTAGTGCCTGTCATTCTGCTCCCTATCTGCCAGGACCCCTTTCTACTTATCACTCCCCCTCACCCCCTTCCCACCCTCATGACCCACGACAGAGCAGATAGCAGGGTCATTTAGAACTGTGTTATCTTACGGTCTTGATAAGTCTGTCACAAAAGTGGAGCTGCTCTGATACCGGAGATCTTTTGTGTCGTTCTCTCACCCTGGTCTCTTTGTTTCAGTCCTGCAAACCCTCCAGCTTTGGTATCTATCAGGCGCCCTGAGGTTCTGAGTGTTCGGTTCAACAGACAAAAGAAATAAATAGCCTTTGAGGACTTGAGTCACCACCCTTCTTAAAGGGATGCCTGACCACTGCAGAATATCAATGAGCTCCTCTGGATAGATGACAACTGAAATATACTTCGGCTTTGTTGCTCATTCTTCTTTGACATCCGCTCACATTTAAAGTGGCAGAGATCAGCATATCTTAAGCCAGAACAGGTAGTGGGCTGCAGTGGAAATATTAAGGCTTGATCAAACTATGATATTTTTTTATGTATTGAATGGAATTCGGCAGATTGCATATGATGGATTGAGTTTACCGCCATTCTATAACTGTGAGGACGACGATGAACCAGACTGTGAATGGTCTGCCCGAGGTCTAAGGATCATACATTAAGTGATCACAAACTTATCCAAATGAAACTTAATGGACTCGCAGCATTGCCACATTCTCAATGCTTCATTATGACAAAGGATTGTCAGAATCCTGGTCGACATCCACCTGGAAGGAGCTGAGACTGTGTGGCAGGGTTTTCTCAATCATGGGGATTCAAGCATTCTGAATTGCTTTCCAATGTTTCCTCCAGTTTGTGCCCAAATTCTCCCCTTGCCTGGAGAGTAAAAAAAAAAAACTTGAAATTGTTAAAAGCGGAAGTAAATTTTATTTATAGGAAACTATTTATATTGAGGTGATGAGCTCCGCTGGGGAGTTTTTTTTTCCATTCCTGACCTCTGACCGTTTAATTTAACAGACTTTGTACTTCAGGGATTCTCCATTTTAACATGGTCGTTGAAAATTACACGGTGTGGAGGCTGTCCATCAACTGATAAAGCGCTTTATTAGAAAATTTAGATGTGTGTCAAAGGATTTCGGTGTGAAAACTGCAGGATATTGTCTGTAGATTTGATCAAATTTTTATTAAGTCCTTGGGCTCACCAGAGGGAGGACTTCGGTGTAGTAGTTTCAGTGTTTCAGGACAGAAAGGGCGTTACGCACGAGTTCTGTGGCCAAAAGAAAATGTGATCAGATGCTTGACTTTATTTGAAGGCTTTATCTTTGGCCAAAAAAGAACATATTAAAGCATGGTCACAACTCAATTTGAATTCCCAGCCAGTGTGGTTACAAGACAAAACCATTACAAGCTCGAGTGGAGTGAAACTGAATGTTAAAAAGTCTCATGAACTTGTCAGTAAAAGTATAGTTTAACAAACAGTCTGGTATTTTCTTCTCCCTGCTGCATCTGCGGCTGCTGATGGAGCTCGAGGTCCGGAAGTTTTCCCACAGTTGACATAATAACGCTGCACTCCGTGACCAATGACGGCTGCTTATGGAAATATTAAGTTTCCCCCTTGTGTTCCGTACAAATAATGGAGGTGCTGAGGTCTGCATCCGGCTTGCTTCTTTCTCCTTTTTTCATTCTTATAACTCACTCTCTTTCTTTGTCGTGTCTGCTTTTCCTCTGACAGCTCACTGTCGTTATGCTCTGGGGATGGAGGACGGCACCATTCCAGACTCTGACATCACCGCGTCAAGCTCCTGGTCGGAGTCCACCGAGGCCAAACATGGACGGTAAGACGAGTGCGCGTGTTCACAGCCACACTTTAATACTGGAGTTCATTTTAAGCTTTTAAGGCAGTGGGATCAAACTGATGACCCATGGGCCAAGTGCAACTCATGATCGAATTAAAAAAATAAAAATCTATTGAGGAATGAAGTAGGGATGGCAGTGTACACAAGCAAGGCAGTAGAAAGCTCTTCTCTACTTTACACATCTCAGACAGACCCTTTACAACGCTACATCTTCAATCCTCTGCTACAGTTCTGTGGAAAGTTATTTGTATTAGGGCACAATTATCAACTAACATTTTTAATCATTTGATTATATAATATAACCCCTAACCCTGGATAAATTATATTGCACATTGGTCTGTAACTCTGCTAACTGAATTGCGAACTTAAAATGCAATCAGGTAGTGATTTCACTGCAGCACTTGCATTGACAAAGGTTAATTTGAAACTGACCTGGTTTGGATTAATCTCAGAACTGGGACCAAAAATTATTATGGGCATGACTCTGTTTGCAAAAGGAACGTGCTGAACCCCAAAGTAGCAATTTCTGATGAGAGCAAAATCTGGCAGCACCGTCGCTACTTTAAGAGTCAATTGACCTTATGGATAGGCAGATCAAATCTGAAAATATACCAGGATTACTTCCATGCATGAAACTCGCCTGGCTTATGTTGCATTTCTTAGTTCAAGTGAAGGTGCAGGAGGAGGATGTGAAGGTTGTTCAATTTCTCTCCTCATTGTGCCAAGAAAGTCCATGGTAGTGATGTGAAGATCACTGTTATGAAAATGGCAGATGAGTCAAACATGAATGCTTCTTATTTGGTTGTTTTTGGTGTTTTTTTTTTTTACAAGAATCTTTCTGATCACTGTGCAGGGACTCAAAGACCATGAGTGAAACTCTAACTCTTGTGTTCAGAGTTTTGCTCACAAATATGTGGACAACACACACCACCACTCCAGTGAGTGGTCCAAGTGTTTTCATAATGCCCTATGTTGTTTCCAGTAAAGTAATAAAGTTTTGACAACCCTGGCTTTAGGTGAACCCTGATGATTTGTTAACATGGATGTGGAAAGTAGATTGAATAGCTTCTTTTTTCGCAAAAACAAAGGGAGCAGACTGTTAGACTCCTTCTAATTGTGTAGTTTCTCCCTCTACCAGCAATTTTGGGCAGTTCACAAATCAGAAGTGGTCAGAGGAACGTAAAACAAGTCAACTGAAACATCGCTTTAGGATACTGGAGAGAATTGTTTTCTGTTGCATTACATTGGTGCTTAAAACTGTGGGCGGGGCCATTCACCCCTCACCCCTTCTGACCCTGCTTTCACTCAAGAAGTTACTGACTGACAGATTTAAAACTACTGTTTTGGATGCAGCATTAGGAAAGCAGCTGATTGAATATTCATAATGAATCTGAAAACCACCAACTAGATGTTTTTATGACTAGGGATACTTCATCCTTAACCTCCATTATTTTGTAACTTGTTCAAAATTCATTAAGTAATAACATAGTTGGTGTAGCGCAAAATTAAAGGTACCTCATGTTCCCATGAGCTTGTCATGTTGTCATGTTTGTGTCTCTCACAGTCCGCGGGTCAGATGCGTTTATTAGATTATGATAAAAAAAGATTCTGTTACTTATCTTAAAGCCTCCCCGTAATTCTATTACCAAGTCATCCGTTTGACGGGAAGGTCAAGTTCATGGGAACAAGTTATGCCTGTAACATGCTACAGACATGTGTAAGAGCAGGGGGATGTGCAGGGATTGTGTTGGTGTGTGTTGGGTGGGTAGTATGCGTTCATTTGTCTCAGCTTTGTTGGGTCTCTTGGCTTCATGTCCAACCATGTGGAAATGATTAGCGGCTGTAACTGTTTTAAGGAGAGACATTTGGGCAATGCTGCGAGATGGAGAAAGGGAAAGCATGAGGGGTGGATCTCCACTGAGGTGTGCTGACAGCCGGTGGGAAGAACATTTTCAAGCTATAGCCTAATGAAAACAGCTTGAGGCTACGCCCTGGTCAGCTGTCGTCAAAATGTGTTGTTTAGTTTCTCGTACATTATTCCATTTTTATTAAATGAAATCAACGTCATGCTTTATTTAAACTTGCCTATTATTCAGGAAACAACCCTGTGAAACTAAAACAGCGGTTCTCAGCGTCAGGGAGAGGCCCAGCTTCAAAGTCTGATGGCATGGTTTTCCTTCAGACCAGGGTAGAATGTCTTAGACAGGTTGGAAATAAGATCCTGTGGGTAGTGGCCAAAAGAATAAGATCATGGATAGAAGTGCACAAATTGAGTTTCTTCCGACAGCTTGGTCATGGTCGCGGCTCATTGTAGAACATGTTGGAACCAGTTTCTACCAGTGTTCTGGGCCTGTCTAGACTCAGTGAAAAAGCAGAGAAGAGTTCCATTTGAAAATGCAGATCATTAAAGCTTTGTTGGGTACTGACCACTGCAGTTAATGCAGCACCTATACAAGGAAAGGGTGTCATAATGTTTTGGCCATCACTGTATTTGTTTGTTGTTGTGGATGTCTCTGGGTACAACTAGTAGGGAACTTTCATCTTCTGTTTTCTGCCTTAAAAAGTATCCGCTTTCATAGGCTGATGTTCAAATATGCACTCGCACCTACACAGGAGACAGATCATGCGGTGCTGGTAAAAATAGGACCATGTGTGACGTTGCGTCTGGCAAACATCATCTGTGTGCAGCCTCCAGTGTTGCAGTGGTTGTTGGTTGGTTTCAATCATTCCTACAAATTGCTGTGACTATCATGGTTTTGGCCCAAGAAGTGAGGGAAAGAGGGGAGTAGGGGGTGGAGGAGAGGAGTATGGATATGGCTTGAAACAGAAACATAAATAAGTAATGTGAGAAATATCTGTGTAGCTGGCAGCAGGGCATGTTGAACAAGGCTGAAGTCTCATTTGCACGCCACTATCACAGGACACTAATGTGTTAATCTGGTCTTGTGGAGTTCAGCGTCATGAGCTCATCCTATGAAGGGAGCACACGAGTCTGGCTATGCTTGTTCCATTGTCAGCATGAGATCGGGTTGATGGAGTGTTTCGTTTCCCGTGAGCATTTTCCAAGCAGCAGCTTTCATTTTGAAAGTGTAGTGCAGTGGTCAGGATGGTGGTTTTGGTCTGGCTGCTGTTCCGACGTCGCTCAAGTGGGCGGTGCACGTGCAAGCTGAGGTCTCTGTGTGGCTGTTGTGTGGATTAATGGTTTGGATTTTATGGTGGAGTATCTGAGTGTGTGGTCCGGATGCACTGAGGAAGAGCGCGGTGCAGATTGTTGATGTTCAGGAGAGGAAGGGTGATGGTCTCTTCATGATATGAAACTCTGGTCTTAAAGGTATTATACTTTCTAAAAGACATCAATCACACTTCCCGCTTCAGTGAGAAGCTCATCTTTTTGCCCAAACCCCTGTGCATACACGCCCCTGAGCTTTCAAGTTCTAATTCCCATCACTATGCTTCAGTCTCGGACCTTACCACGTTCCTATAATTCTCTTTATATAGAGACAACCTCAGGTCTCCATGCCAAACCTGTCACTGAACCGCAAAAGATATGGGATGGGGCTCATCTGGTTCTCTTTAATTGTATGTCGTACCCCCCTGGGAAGCTCACTCTAGTGTTTGAGGGCTTTCCCTTAAACATCCATCATCGTCCGTCTCGCATCCCTGACTCCCACTCATGCATCTTTGACCCATCTCTGATCTCGTCCCTCAAAGAGAAATCAGATCTCCTTCATAGGCACTGACTGTTTCTGGTGGATTCACTGCATTTCTTCCGTCTGGAGTCTGGGAGAAGTTTATGATCTCACTGCACTATGGAAGCCAGGCTCATGTGGTGCCAAAGCTGTGAATGGTGTTGTTTGGCAGCCAGACTGCAACCCATATTCCAATCAGCCATCACTTTATAGGTACTGACAGGTGAAGTAAATAACCCTGGCGCTCTTATTGCGGCATCTGCCAGTCAGTGGGATACACTTGGCAGCAAGGGACCATTTTGTCCTCAAAATTGATGTGTCAATTTAGCAAACATGAACACGTATAATGGCTGGGGTCAGAGCATTTTTCAAATCGAGTTCTTGCGTGGTGTTAGCAGTTAATGTCGCTCAAAAGTAGTTGTCAGGAAGGAAAATCAGGGAACACAAGGCCATGGTGATGTGAAGGTGGAGTCACTTCTTTTCAGTCAAACATATATTTCTTGAGTTTTTACGCACCAACACCAGCAAATGTCTGAGAGGGTTAGGATGCTTCATGCTTTATTCAGCAGCCAGTCTACAAGCAAAACCCAGATGAACTGCACGGTGCTTGTAGTGCTCACTTCTATGTTTATTCCTGAGGATCATCTTGGTAGGAGGTCACCAGCTCTCCAGAGGAAGCTGGAACTAACTTAAAAAACCCTCTAAATATTAGTGATCAACCTCCTTAGCTGTGCTATACAGGAAGCTAATGTTTGCATGTCTGATACCACAACAAGGCAAAGTAAAGTCTTAATTCTGTGACGTAGCAAAGTCTTATCTGCTGTTTCTTCATTTTTTTCTTCAGGCTGAGTTCTGGAGAAGGGGATGGAGCCTGGTGTCCTGCCGCTGCTGTCTTCCCTACTGCATCAGAGTACCTTCAGGTGACAAATCCACAGCTGACTGAGTCATTGGTCTTTATTTTCTAATTGAACACACTAAATATTAATTTACATGTTTTGTAAGTATATAAATATAGCTCTTGCAGCTGTTTAAACTAAGCAGTTATTTCAAAATCAAATGTCTTAGTGCCTACTTTTCTCTCATGCTTCAGATTGACTTGCACAAACTCCACTTCCTGGCTCTGGTCGGTACCCAGGGTCGTCATGCAGACGGACACGGCCAAGAGTTTGCCCGCAGTTATCGTCTGCGCTACTCCCGCGATGGAGTAAAGTGGATGACATGGAGGGACCGTGGAGGGCAAGATGTAAGTTTGTTTTAGAAACGGTCCATTGACTCATTCTTGAGATTATCAATGTACTTCACATGTTATGCAAATGTTGCAGTGAGTGTGAGCTCATAAAAGATGAAAAGAGTCAGAGCAATATGCCCTGAGTGAAAGTCATTCTCAACTTTCCAGCAAAGAGAAGAAGATGGTGATTGATGTGTCTCTTTCTATAGGTGGTGACAGGAAACGAGAACACCTATGATGTGGTGCTCAAAGACCTGGGCCCTCCCATCGTGGCCCGCATGATACGTTTCTATCCACTGGCTGACAGAGTTATGAGCGTTTGCCTTCGGGTGGAACTGTATGGCTGCCTCTGGGACGGTGAGTGTGTTGGCGTAAATGTTTTGGTGCTTTAAATGCGGTGATATCGTAACTAGCAGCATACACATATTGTGATGAAGAGCCATCAATCTGGCAGGCTCCACTCCTGGTGGTGCCCTTCCGTCAATTCCTTTAAGTTTCAGCTTTGCAACCATACTCCCCCTGGAACCCAAAGACTTTGGTTTCTTATGTGCTGCCCGGCAGGTCATAGGAATAACACCGCCGGATCGCTAGTTGGCATCGTTTACGGTCGGAACTATGACGGTATCTGATCATCTTCGAACCTCTGACTTTTGTTCTTGATTAATGAAAACATTCTTGGCAAATGCTTTCGCTTTTGTCCGTCTTGCGCCGGTCCAAGAATTTCGCCTTGAGCGGCACAATACAAATGCCCCTGGCTGTCCCTCTTAATCATGGCCCCGGTTCATATAATGGAGCTGCCATTATACATCAATACAGGCAAGAGCACCACGTTTTGTGGCTATTGTCCAATGCTGGATGCCTTTAAGAAGTCATTTCAATTTGTTTCTCAGGCGCCTCTCTGCATGCAACACGTCACTGTGGATCTTTTTGCGTAAAAATGCATCAACATGCATTTAAAGGGATCACAAGTGTTATTTGTGCTGTGTTGTGATGCCATAGTAAATTAAATCCTTCACTTTTTAAGGATCTTATCATCTGGAAGAGGCCCAGCTTCTAAGTCTGATGGCATGGTTCTCCTTCTGATCAGGGTAGAATGGATTTTTTTTTAGTCATTAGTCATTCCGTCCCACAGTTTTACAGACCACCCTATGACACTCGTGACATAATTTGATCATGAATTTCCTCCACAATTTGAAATGATGTTTCCACTTTTTGTAGATAGGTGGAGTCTATTGGGTAAGACCTCACCATCCCATAGTGCTGAACAGTTAAGGAAAAACTGGTATCAGAAAATAGTCACTAACAACTTCAGTCATTCTAGCACCTATTATATTGATATTTTTATACGTTGAACATTAGAATATATAAACCTTCAATTAAATATCAAACCTATAATTTCTAATATCAAATGACGTACATTTCTATGACATGAAAACATTACAGGTTCTGAAATAAATTGGTCTCTGACTGAGTGCATCCTCTCACTTTTTAAAGTGGCAACTAAGTCTATGCTGGAAAAAGTTGAACTTTTAGGATAAAAATCAATTTTAGAGTAATTGAGAAATACGTAGAGAACATGTTTGGATTCATTTTTCGATCGCATTCATTTCTGAGAGACAAGTTGTCCATGTTTGTGCTCATTACTCACATGCCATGGAGTTTCATAGAGCTCTCCATGACTGGTAATACTGATAAATCAGATCTTATTTGCAGATGCTAATGATGCTTGGATTAATATTCATACTCATTTATGTAGGAAAAGAAACGTGCTTCATCTCCCACCTCGCTAACTTCCAACCGCTCTGTTAAATCTAGATCCCTTTCAGTCAAATGTGTTCATTTTAGAATCTGCCTCGAGCCATCAAGTGAAGCTTTGGCCATCAGCTGATGTGAAGGTTTGATCTACCGCATTAAAATCCCAGTCCTAGTGCGGTTTGTCCACATCAGAGTGTCCAAGCGGTGATGAATGATGCAGCTCTCCATATTCCCCGCAGCACTAAGCCGACTAACTCAGTATTTATTGTTGGCTGACCTCCTCTCTGGCCTCTTCCCTCAGACTCCATCAGTAAATCAGAGCTGTCGTCGAGGCGAGAAGTTCCTGGACTTTTTTCTTCAGGGGAAATGTCTTTGAAAAAATATATTCTAATATGACTCAGTTATGTTAGCTGGCGGCAAAATATCACTGTGTATATGTTTCACTGGGTGGGCTTTACAAGATATGATAATAATATATCTCTTTTTGAGACGCCTTGAATAAAATTTATAGGAAGCTATAAGTTCCAGCACAAAAGGTCCAGCTCCGATCACAGTGTTTATTGGTTAAGGCTCAAACGTATGAGACTGCTCATACGTTTGATCATTTATTTATTACTGCCCAGCCTCTGTGAACTAAATCATGTAGTGCCAAGAAATGAAGCAAGCAGGCGGTCAGACAATCTCATAGACTGCCCCCATTAAAACTAGCTAAATGTATAAAAAAACAATAGATGTACAGCAGAGACAAATAATTCATGTGTGTGAATAGTCTTCTGGTGTCAACAGACCTGACTGCCAATCATCTTACTCATTGTTTTCAGTGCATGTAAATGTGGGCAGTACAGAAACACACCGTCATGCAGACTGGAGTTGCCCTCCTTTGGACTCAGTTTTAAAGTCACCTATTCTTTGTAATGCTTAACAGAGCAGCGGGCTGATGTCACCCCTGTGTGTGCAAAGGCCTGTGTTTCAGCGGTTAATGCTCGCTGAGGCGACAGCGGCCAGAGCTGTGTACTGTTTCTCTGACTTTACAGTTAAAAAGCATTTCCTCCCACAGCACTGGGAACTGTTAAACATTAACTGAGTGAATGTGATGCTGCTCTTTATTCAGGGGGGCGCCGCGCAGTCGCAGGACAATTTGGAATTTCCAATATGTGTTATGGACTGAACAACAGGCAAATGTGTAGATTAATCTGGGTAATGTGTTGTCCCTTGTTCAGTTTTGTGATGTTCTGGATTTCTATCACCTTTCACTCGATAAGATTCTCACTAATACAGCCCACACACCGATCTCTGTTTGAAAGTAGAAAGTGTCACTAGAATAAATCAACTTTCATGTGACTGTGCTGATGAAATCTGGTATTTTTAAAAGTCCACATTGTATCGTGGTTTGGCATTATTGGTATCAGCCTTGCTTTTATTTAAATGGATGTTTCAAGCCTGGGAACGTTGCATGTTTTCTGACATGTTTCTGACACACCCGGCACAAACACGTATTGTGTGGCCACTCGGATACGAATGTGGTCAACATTGTCTTCCCGGCAGATCATTGCATTGTCTTTGGTTTTGAATCATTTTGGGTTGATTTTTAGATGTGTGCGGCCATGTTTCGGTTTTGTTTTGTTTTGTTCTTACCATTACCTTAGTCGTAGTGGTGCAAATCCGTTCATTTGTTGCAATGTCAGTCTTTATATCCATCCACATACTGTCTGTCATACTGTCAAAGAAAATGAATGGGTGAAGTTTTGATCCTTCCTCATATATTCCAGTGCTGCCCTGTGAACATTGTGACTGTACAAATGTTACAGGTGAAGTGATCATCGCTATACATGTAGGTATAATTTGTTTTCACACACTTCAAACGCTTGTCCTTCTCTGTATCTCTCAGACGGTCTGAAAGCCTACACAGCTCCACTGGGTCACGTCATGAACCTGTCCGGCATGCCCGTGTACCTGAACGACTCCACCTACGATGGAAGCACAGAACAGAGGTAACTCACTCAGCGACTTGTGAAGCAAGATGTCTGTTATCACATCCAGTGGCTGTTCTACATAGTTTCAAGAGTAAACAGTAAACAGCCTGACATGATTTACAAACAACATCTGTTAGCATTGAAGTTTCATCCAAACTCTGTGGCGCAGAGTAATCGTTGGGGAGTGGACATTTTCAGGCCTGTTTCCTGTCCACTGATGTCTTGGCAAAGTGCTGTTGTGTGAGAGCGGGGAGCCGTAGATGGGGTCCGCACGTGGATGGGTCGTGTGGCTCTCGGGCCTGATATGCTTTGCCTAGTGAGGTAACACTTTTGATGTGATCCAGAATAATTGGTAGCAGATGTGTGTGTTGTTGTTGGACTCATTTGGTGACCTTGTTTTGTAGAACTGGGTTTGTTGAGGTGTGTGACGTGAGTGTGTGTAGCAGCCTGGCTCATTTGTGTGTTGCTTTTGAATAAAATGCTCAGAAATGAGAATAGTATTCCCCAGGAAAGACCACAGATGAATTGTTATGGAAGGCGACTGCGTTTTGTAATCCAAAAATAATGATGCCGTTCTAAAAAATATTGAACAGTTTTAAGAAATCAAAGCTGGAATGCTCACGTCGACCATTAGCAGCAGAAACAGTTCTTTTTATTTTTCAGAAAATTTGAGTTGGGTGTGCGTTTGTTTCCAGGGTGCAGTTCGGGGGCCTGGGCCAGCTGTGCGACGGCGTCCTCGGGGGAGACGACTTTCTGGAAACCAAGGAGCTTCGAGTGTGGCCGGGGTACGACTACCTCGGTTGGAACAGAGACGTTCTTGGACAAGGCAGCGTGGACATCGAGTTCCAGTTTGAGAAGCCACGTGTGTTCCACAAAATGCAGGTTGGTGACCACGTTTATTGAAGACATGAATGCATTTCACTTCTGAAACCTCAAGATCCAGCTTGCCGAAAATTCCCCCTCTTGCTATTAATAATGTGATGTCCAGCTCCGCTGGGACTTTAGCTAAACACAAGGTTATCAAGAACTGCTCTCCTGCTGCAGAATCTTAAAATAGCCAATGTTGAGTCAAGTTCAGCCACATATCAGAGTGAATGGATAACAACCCTCACTCATCAGTACCAGATTCTCGTCCTTCGCTTTGTCTGAAATGATTCCAGAGTTTTTTATTCCCCTCTCACTCTGCTCCACTGTGGTTTAAAGAGAGACAAGAGCATGTGTGTGATGGTCATCCAGCTCCTGTTAGTCCTTGATGACTTGAAGTTAAATGGTGAAAAGATCATAAAGGTTGTTGATATTGAATAACCAGAATGGGTGCATTCTGGCTGAGAGAATAAAGTGAGGTGGTTATGAAAGTAATAGTCTTTAAATGAAAGCAGCGAGGTGCTCACTGAAGTGACTGTATTAGCTTGCACTTATGATTTAGTGTGCACATTAGGATCTGCCTTTATTGTTGTGTCTAGTAAAGATTCTTAAGAACTTGGAGGGATTCCTATCGGCTCAGAATTAGATCCCAACGAAACACAAGGCGTCATTTGAAGCAGAATGGCTTTGCAGCCATTTCATTAGTTTTAATGTGCCGTGTTGTTTGTGCTCCTGTCACCGCTGGCTTCATCTCCACTGAGTTTGTTGAGGTTTTTGTGTGTGGCTTTTGTTTGGGTCAGGATTGCAGGTGGATTGTCAGTCTCCGTAGCGATTAGTTCAGTAACTGAAAACAAAAAAAGGTTGTTCTGCAATTTTTGTTCAAACAGCTTTGAGATTTGAGCTCATATTTGTTTTTGTTATCAAAGTTCTTATTGAACTGTCAGCCCCAAATCAACTCTCAAAACAGTACCACAGCCAACAACTCACGCCGCCACAACTACAGCAGCTACTGCTTCTCCAGCTCCAACAAGTGGAGATCTACGACTGACACTGTTGCCGATTGAAGTGTCCCAAGATGTTGAAAGACTATCAAGGTTTTTGGGGTTTTGACAGTGCTGCGAAATTTTCAACATCTCTTTCTGTCTTTACTGTCAAATTATCTGGATGCTGTTTCACGTTAAGAAAGTCTTACAGCCACAGCGTGTAAGCCCGGCTGTTCCAATAAAACCTGAAGCTCTACAGGCATTGTTTGATGGCATGCCACCTTTTTTTCCCGTCTTTTCTTTGCCTTTTAAAACCCCACTGGTCTGCCTTGTGTTTTTCTTCTGCTTATCCAGTTTTCCTGCCTTTTCCCCCCGTGGCCCTCTCTCTCTAAACTCAGCTGACTTTCAGTGTTACGCTCCTGCAGCGGAGCGGATATGTCACACACACAGGTCAGGTAAATAAGAGTGGGAACCTGAACCCAAGTCTTTCTGGACGTGTCTCTGCGGACCACGCGTACTTAACCTGCGACTAATTACTCTCCCAGAGGGAAATGTGTTATTTGGCCTTTTGTCACTTCTAACCTGGATTTCCTGTCGACCTTTGACACGTCAGAGTGGTCACACACTGTGATGTTCCTCTGTAGGTTTTCACTGGAAATATTTCAGGCGGGACTAAATCGGTGATTGTGATGAAGCAGGTAAAGTTTAATGAAAGAGGTTTTATGCTCCGTGCATGTCAGCGAAGCCATATTCCCCGATGGAGTAGCGAGTTACCTCCTTTCTGTTGACTTATTGGAACACCACCTCCATTAGCAACATCGGTGCCGTCCAGAAAGAGTCAGTTTCATGTCAACTCAGCATCTGGGGCAGCTGTTCTTCCTGCATCTGTACGTGTGTGTGTGTGTGTGTGTGTTAACATGTGGATCTGATTATGCCGGCCCGTCCCGGAGTTGGTGTGAGGTTGGTCGTAAACCTGCCAGAGCGGCTCCGCTTCACTTCTCCTTGTTCAGAGGAAAAATAATCGCCTTCATCCTCCCGTCTCTCAGCGACAATCACGTCAAATAAGTAATGACTTCATGTTAATGGGAGGATTAGCAAAGATAAAATGGTAATAAAAATAAATCCAAATCAAAGCAGGTGGAAAGTAAATTCTGCTGATGAATTTATGAGCCAATAAAGTTTAAGAACCTGAGGTGAAAGAGGAGGAAGAGTTCAATAGTATCATGGCTTTGCCTTTATTTCCATTCATTTCCTTGACTGCTTTTGTGTCTCTGTCATGGCTGGCATCTTAAGTCTTTTGTCCCCGACTATTACATTTGGTGGAAACAAATCCTATAAGTCTCAATTGGACCTAAACATTCAACTCCATCCGTCCGCAATGGCCCTGACATCTGATCTATAGTATTATATTATATCTTCATTACTACCTTTTCCCCACATTTTCCCGTCTGTTTTTCTTCCCCCAAAGCTATTAAGTTATATTGAATCATTAACAAAAAAATTAAAATATATTACATACTCGCTGCTTTAAAGACCTTCAGTGTAGTAAGACAATATTCACAAATGTATAGGCAAACAATATTGTGCCATAATTACTCTTTTTCAAAATGTTCTTCTTGTTTATTGTATTTTAGTAACAAAATTGAAGTTAAATGTATGTCTAGTTCGCTTCTGTTCTTCTGTCGGCCCCTCACAACAGTCGTAGTATATAATGTGGCCCTAGAGGAAATTTCATTTCCCTCCCCGGCTTTAGCCACTCTCCAGGCAGAAACTGCAGACCTCATCTCGAGACAAAATCCATGGTGTAAAAGCCCCTTTAACCGTTACACTCATATTTCCTCAACCAGTCACACTAAGGTCCAACTTACCCTGAACCCTGACTGAATCCCACATGATCTACTGTGCCACAGTGTTGATGAAATGTGTGTTCATGTGACCAAAGCTGAGACCAGTGGAGGATGTTGTGTTGTACAGTGGATCCCAGTGAAATGATGAACCGTGTCAGTCTCAGCGGGATTTAAGGTCTTGATGTCCGGGAGCCATGCAAATCAGCAAGCAACCGCTCTCATAATGGAGCTGTGACTGAAGCTCATCTACAACGTATTAAGGAAGTGGGATTGTTATTGATAATACTAATCAGATGTCATTTATGTTGTTGTCCTGTTGGTTTCTGCGAGTGAGCTCTCGGAGGTTTTTATTTTAAGATTGTCTATTAACTGGCTGAGTCTGAGCGCAGCTGCACTAATTTTATTAAAATGGATATTGTGGCTGCTTTTTCATCCTCATTTCTCGGCAGCATCTGTCCTGCCTACAAAACGGCGCTCTTTACCGGGCAATTTTTTCTTCTGTGGTTCATTTGGTTCTTCTCTCTCGTGAGCACCGCCTCGTGCCAAAGCAATTAAAGCCAAACAGGATGAGAATGTCTCTTTAATTTTGTTTAGTAATTGAATCCCCTTCTTCCTCTACACGGTAAATTAATCTGCAAGCTCCTCGCTTGTCCAAAATCATCCAGGTGTTTTCCACCAATCCCCCTTCATACTTCTTCCCTTCCTGTCTGTAGGTGCACAGCAACAACCGGCACACCCTCGGGGTTCGGGTTTTCAACAAAGTGGAGTGCATGTTTAAGCCAATCCTCCTGCATCCGTGGTCCAGCCCTCCGCTCATCCTGCTGGTCCCTCTGGAGGACCTGAAGGACCCGTCGTCCCGCACCATCACGCTACCGCTGGGTGGCCGAGTCGCTCAGATTCTCCTCTGCAAGTTCTACTTCACCGACCGCTGGCTGCTCCTCAGCGAGATCTCCTTCGTCTCCGGTAGGAAACAGTATCAGTTTGGCTTCTTTAGAATCTTATTTTACATCCTCATCTTCTACAGAGCCTTTTGAAGATGGTGTCCTGCAGCCTAATTCATTGCCACCGAATCTGCCGTTGGCACCCACCACGACTTCTGTTCTCGCTCACAACACTTCTTCCTCTCCCACGTCGAGCTCCTCCAACTCCTCCGCCATTCCTCCTGGTGAGTCCTTTCTTTCCGTCTCATCCTTGTCCTCACCATCTCCCATCACTTGCTTCTGTTTTTCATTCTCTTCAGCCATCAGTCATGCACCGACATACTATCAAAAGATGCCTGATGAAAATTTTGACCTACTGTGAAATGAGAATCAAAATTATCCAGAAGAAAGAAGGCAAAAAAGCAGTGAAAATCTGGAGTGATTTTGACGTAAATGCACACTAAAAACATAGGAAACTAGATCCAAATAAGGGATATCTATTTATCTATCTAAACTATACTTCATAAATTATACTAATGTTGTTGTCAAGATCATAACTCATCTGGTATGGGTTTGTGTAGCCCCTTTTAGAGTGGGAGAAAAACGGAAAATTAAAAAAACTTTTAAATATTTGTTTAAATGTAGCTCTATTTATTTCTTAACTTTCAGTTGTCATTTAGGTGTAATGGGCAGGAACCAAAGCCAGAGCAGGTCACAAAGGTAAACAACTCTAGAGAGAAGCAGCGACTGGAAGATTGAAAACCTTATCAGACCATTAGGGAATTTGAAACTGCTGGCTTTGGGGTCATGTGATTTTTCTTTACAGTCTTAGTCAGCACAACTGATAACAATTATAATTGTTCAGAGGGAACAAGCAGAAATGAGGGCACTAATCCAACACAATGAGTCAGGCGATTAAAAGGAGATTTAAATTCTCTGAGATCCACGTCTCCAAAATAAGAAATTAGTGGAGGTTTTCAGCCTGGTCGTGGAGACTCATCCTTCCACAGTGAAGACTGGCATGTCTGTGAACAGAGCAGCTCATTACTGTGCCACATTTCATGAGTCATTTTTCTCTCCATCCCCACTTTCCTCCTCGACCATCCCTCGCTCTCCTCCAGCCTCCCTCTCCACCACGGGCTCCGGGGCGCACACCACCGGTAACTGGACGCCGTCAGGTGAGAGTTAAAAACACCAGCTGAGAGCAGGCTGTGGGAGGGAGAGTCGCTCCATCCGCTCTTGGCTCTTCTCCAGCGTCTTAAAACTGTCGTGGTGCTCGGCAGAGTATGAAGTATAATAGAAGAGGGGATTACTGGGCAGGATTTGGCGCTGCGTTCTCTCCCTCTCTCTATCTCCCCTGGTGTGGGAGATATACAGCTGCAGGAAAAATACTCTTATACATTATGTTTATGCGTGACAACAACACGGCTCCCTGGGTTCTCGCTGTGCAGATTCGTGGAATTGGATCTGTTCTACATAACAAAACAGTATTAATATTTTTCACTCGTACAACTGGAACCTTTTTCTGGTGCTGCTTTAGCAGATGAATGTTGCTCAGAAGAATTGCTACTGAAGTGCTATAACTCTCTTGAAAACAACTTGGAATACACAATGGAACGCCAGGAGGCTAAACTGACGCTGCTCAGGAATGTTCCTCTGTCCGAGTGCTTCTTGACATCATTGCAGTGTCATTGCTTGAAACTATTTAGTTATTTTAGGTGGCCTCCTGGAGGAGCCCGAAGCACGTGGAGTATATCAGGTTGGAGGGTAGAGCAGCGTGGGTGCTGAGGTTGGACCTCCGTGCCATCTTCTCCTGGTGGTCTACTGTATGAAACAGGAGGTCAACATGTAATGGCCGATTGTGAAATCATGTGCAGACTGAAGAAGCGTGAGATGAAACTCTGGAACCCTAGCGCTTCTCAAACATCAGCATGTTCCTTATGTTCATCTTAAGTGATGAATTTGTCTTGTCAGTCAGTCCTGTGGGAGGTTTTATGGGGATCTTTACGAGCCACATTCAGCCCAAACTATACTTACCGAAGTCTTTTATCCCTCTTACAAATGACACGCTGCCGTGGACCCTCAAGCAGGATCAGATGACTGTTGAGTGATGGATTGTTGTGCAGCTACACGATCTTCACATTCTGTCCTCCAGGCTGCAGCAGACAGTCCCCATCAGAGATGATCCTGATGAAACCGAATCCGTCGCCCTGACCTCAGAGCGCCCCGACTTGCCGTTCACAGTTTAATAAGCCTGCTGGCCGTCTCGCTGACACGCTGCCTCTTTCATGTGAAATGTTGGTCACGTCAGACTCCTGAAGGATTCGTGTTTCTCTCTCAGGTTCAGAATTTGCTGCTGTGTCGCCAAGGGCGGGACTTCCTGTAGCCAAGGATGACAGCAGCAACACGGCCATTCTGATTGGCTGCCTGGTGGGCATCATCCTGCTGCTGCTGGCCATCATCGCCGTGATTCTGTGGAGGCAGTACTGGAAGAAGATCCTGGGGAAGGTGAGGAGTCTATTGTTCTCCTTCTGTTCGGGTGAATGCAAATAGTTTCAAGCTTTGTTGCTCACTTCTCTTCTTTAAGATGAGGATTCTCCACCATTTCTTTTGTTGATGTCCCATGTAACAATGAAAACATCCGACCTGATTCTGCCTTCAAGCAATGAACAATATCAATAAAAAATCTGAACATGTCGGTGTTGACAAGTGTCCCCTCCTCCAGGCTCAGGGAAGTTTGTCCAACGACGAGCTGCGCGTCCATCTCTCCGTCCCCACGGACAACGTGGTCATCAACAACACGCACAGCTACTCCAGCCGATACCAGAGGATCCACACTTTCCCCGACGACCACGAGCGGGAAGGCGAGGGGGAGTACCAGGAGCCCAGCGCTCTGCTGCGGCCCCGGGACTACAGAGACAGTTCCGGTGAGTTCAGCTTGTCTTGTGTGTACCCTTGCTTCCTGTGTTAAATGACTGAGCAGTGCTGTGGTGTTTATACGTACCGGAGACGCAAGCCCAGGTTTTTTTTTCCCTTGCCGATGTAACAAACCAGCAATGAGAAACAATCCGTGAAAGTAATGACAGCATAACGTGTTCACTAAGTTCCCAGTAATAATAGTCAAATAGTCCAAACAGAACACCAAAATTGTCAATAGGAATTATACTTCTAGAATCGTGGGATTGGAATTTTCAAAACTGCTTCAACAGTTGCTTTCATGAACAGCTTTTACTGTTGGGCACGGCATCACTTTCTTTATCATTTTTTCTTTTCAAGAACTTCTCCACAGTTGGTAACTATCACAGATTTGCAGCTGTCAAGTCAATTCAGTGACTCACGACTACCACCATACGTAAAACTAAAAAGCTTTTAGCAGCCGTCTAGAAGGCGCTCGCGGTCCAAACATGGGCCCCGGCTTCATGGTCAAGAATCACTGGTTTAGGGGACATTCTCAGTTAAGAATGTCGCTTGCTAGTTTACATTAAACTCCAAATAAGTTCCGCTGCTGTGACAACTGAGGCTCCTCAGACGGTCATTGTACCATCAAATTGTTTAAGTAGCAGTTAAATGAGATGCATGGTTCACAGAGCCCGACATGTTTCATATGACGGAACCCCGTCCCGTCTGCCTCTCACCAGCTCTAACCGACATAAGAAGCGAGACGTAAATCAGAAGCATGGTGATGCAGAACATGCTGACATGCGGGAATATACAATCTGTCGTGCGCTGATGTGGACTGATGCACAGTCGACACACAGGCGACGTGGAGCTCTTTCATGTGGACTGACTTTGATGACTCAAGTTTACACACATTGCATCATATTTGCTTCCAAAAGCGGTTTGCGGGTCGCATCAATAAACAAGCAGCGGGGGGGAAGAAAACGTGGCCTCTGGTGTAGGAACCACATGGGGAGGGCTGTAGTCGAATCCTGAGTGGAAGATGTACAAAGAGGTTGGTTTTTTTTAGGGAGAAACCTGGTTGTGTTGGTCGTTCGGAGGTTGGCATGCTCAGTTTGAAATAACCGACTCATTTCATGGCTCGCTTTAATGTGTTCTCTTTTGTTTTGTCCTCCCTGCACCAGTCCCCTCCCCCTGAGCCCCTCTGTCTTTTATATAATGCTAACTGAGTCCTGCACTTTTGTGTTTTTGTTTTGTTTATGTGACCTATATTACGGTGCCTGCCTGCGTGTGTCCTGCCCTGCCCGGTCTGGTGTGTGGTTGTGTGTGTGTGCGTGTTCAGCCTTGCTGCTAAACAACCCGGCCTATCACCTGCTCCTGTCAGATCACAGAAAAGCCACCAGGCCTCTAGGAGGCGCCGGCACCTCCAAGGCTCAAGAAAAGAGCCTCAATGTGCCTCATGGTAAGACGATGGAGACCGAAGGGAGTCGTACTACTAACAACCCCTTACAGGAGCAGCAGTGGTGCGACCGTCTGCTCCTGTAAACCAAACCAGATGTGAGGAAGAGGTTGCATGAGTCTTCCTCTTCTTTCTCACGACCGTCTGTGTCATTCATCTTCTCCACGTGTTGCTGCATGTTCACTGTGGAATCATGAAGCTCCTCCTCTGCGCCAGGGCTGATCCAGATCTCAGTTTAGAAAGAAGCAAACTGGAAAATCATTCTTTTTTATTTATTTATTTAATTCTTGTATTAGTGAAGTGGACCAAAAGTGCCCCAACTTAAGGCAACTTGGGCAAAGCTTCTAGATTCAGTGACTAAACTGAAGAGGGACAAGTCATAAGTTTGGGAAGGTTAGATTTTTTTTCCGACTTCCTGCAATGGGTTCAAAAGTGCCCACTTCTTTTATTCATGTGATTCCAGAAGGGTAAGGAGAAAGTCTGTTCATGTTAGAATTGATGTTAAAGTGAAAGAGAGATCTGGATTGATTCTGCGCAGCTGGATAATCCGTCTCTCAGATGCTTATCGACACTCCAAATCCAAAACCGCCTTATGATTCCACACTTCTTCACTTCCTGCTGGGTGACAGGCTAGTTAGCCGACTCTTCTGTGTTTGTCGCTCTGAAATGGATCCTGTGCTCCCCCTCCCCAGCGATGGAGCTGGAACTGGAGAAGGGAGCGCACGAGGAACCCCCTCCATACCCCGGGTCACCGCCTTATCCTAACCTGTCCCCGCCCGTGTCCCCCCCACTCCCTCCGAGCGTCCCTCACTATGCCGAGGCCGACATCGTGAGCTTGCAGGGCGTCAGCGGTAACAACACCTATGCCGTCCCCGCCTTGGCGTCCACCAGCCCCGGGGCCGACGCCTCCCCCCTCCCCGAGCTGCCCAGGCACTTCCTCGTGTTCAAGGAGAAGCTGGGAGAGGGTCAGTTTGGAGAGGTGAGGTCACATAAGGTCGCAATACGTGAGCGGGCTTGAGGGGTTTTGGTTTTGACGTCTGTGCTCTGTTGCTGGAAAGGTGCACCTGTGTGAAATAGAAAACCCTCAGGACCTGCCAAGCCTGGAGTTCCCCTTTAATGTGAGGAAAGGACGCCCTCTGCTGGTAGCGGTGAAGATACTGCGCCCGGATGCGTCCAAGAACGCCAGGTTAGTTTCTGTAAGGTCTACAGTAAACGATATTATATGGCAGCATCATGAGAGCTCTCTGTCGCCCCCTCCAGGAACGACTTCCTGAAGGAAGTGAAGATTCTGTCTCGGCTGAAGGACCCGAACATCATCCGTCTGCTGGGTGTGTGTGTGAGCAGCGACCCACTCTGCATGGTGACCGAGTACATGGAGTGTGGAGACCTGAACCAGTACCTGTCCCAGCGGGTGCTTCTGGACAAGACCGGACCTTCACATAATTCCCCCACCGTCAGGTAGCCGAAGCTCCAGACTGCCTGGACCTCCTGGTTCTGTTGACTGACGGTGTGGTGTTTCAACCCGCAGCTACCCGGCTCTGATCTCCATGGCGAGCCAGATCGCATCAGGAATGAAGTTCCTGTCCTCGCTCAACTTTGTTCACCGAGACCTGGCCACGCGGAACTGCCTGGTGGGAGGAGAGCTGGGCGACAGCGGGGGAGATCCCAGCGGCGAGCGCCACATCAAGATCGCAGACTTCGGGATGAGCAGGAACCTGTACGCTGGAGATTACTACAGGATCCAGGGCCGGGCCGTGCTGCCCATCCGCTGGATGGCCTGGGAGTGTATCCTGATGGTGAGAACCTTCTGACCGCTTCCGTCTCCACTCAGACTGTAGAGGAAGTCTCAGCTTTCACTGCGTCAGCAGCTCATGATCCCAACATAAGATAAACCTTTAGCCCTTGACAAGCCGTCTGTTTACACTGTTAACTTTTAAACTGTAAATTTTGACTTAAAAGGCGGGTCATTCCAGTGAGTCTCACAGAGAGAGACCACCAGGCTGCTCAGTCCTACCCAGACTAACTGGAAGAAAAGCTGATGATACAAGTCCAGGAGTGAAAGTTTTGTTTATTTGTTGTTTATAATTTCACTTTACTTATAAGCAGAGTTTAGAGTTCTTACCATGTTATTAAGTTGAAGGATCCAGTTGAAAACTCACTGTGATGTCGACAAGCCTGGCATTGAAAATGTAATTTGTATTGAGAAAAGGGACAAAAGCACTCTATAGTACCTATTGCATGTTTTTTTTTACAAATATACAGCCATAAAACCGAAATAAACCCAGGTAATCCAAAGCAGATAAACTTTATTTTACCATTTTATATATTTTTTTACATCTTCAATCTTTGCACAAGACAAAACAGACATTATTTGTATTTTCAGAATTTTATCTTTTGTATCCTAATGTGTCTTAGTCATTATTGTAGTTTAACTGTAAAATGGAAAACGTGGAAAAATAAGTGTCAATGATTGAATGAAATCAATTGTTAATGATATTCTCATCCAATGAGTATTTGAAAATAAAAAAATCGTTCAACCCAGTTACTAATAACATGATAAGAACCATCTAGTTACATAGTGACTTTCTGTCTGTTACCTTTCTGCATCAGTGCGATGTGATAGAGCAGAACCAGTGTGATGGAGCTGTGGCATCGATTGCCTTCTCAACCTTGTTTTGATGGAGCCCCTGTATGTCAGTGATGGTGACGTGGTTGTGTGACGGCAGGGCAAGTTCACCACGGCGAGTGACGTGTGGGCGTTCGGCGTGACTCTGTGGGAGATGCTGAGCGTCTGTCAGGAGCAGCCGTACTCCAATCTGACGGACGAGCAGGTCATCGACAACGCTGGAGAGTTCTTCAGAGACCAGGGCAGACAGGTAGTTTTCCAGGCTTCATTTCAGTCCTGAAGCAGCCGTGAAACTACCTGCAGGAGAACATGAGTCTTTGCACCTGGGCTCACAGCTGGCTCCTCCTCCGCAGGTGTACCTGAACCGGCCGGCTGTGTGTCCTCAGGGTCTCTACGAGCTCATGCTGAGCTGCTGGAACCGAGACTGCAAGCTCCGGCCGTCCTTCGGCTACATCCACTCCTTCCTCACGGAGGACGCCATGAACATGGTGTGAGGACAACGCTTGGGCGGGGAAGGACGGAGAACGGGTTTCTGGTCTTTGTATTTTCTACTGGCGAGAAGGACGGGGCTGAGACGCCGCTGGTTCGGTTCATTTCCATGTCAGACCCCGACGCTTGAGCTAGTCTGAGCTGGATCTTGGTGGTGGGGCTCGCTGCATAGAGACTTTCCTGGTGTGACTGTCGCTCACGGTACTGACGGAGCTGGGGCCTGGACCCTTTAGTTCTAGAAGCCTCCTTAGATTGATCTGCGTGGTTCATGCAGGTGATGGATCTGCCCATACACACTCACCTGTGTATGAAAGCTACACATTTTCAAGTCTTCAAAGTCCATCAAAAATGGCTGTAAACCTCCAGAGAGACTAGCAGGTTGCTCTCTCGTCAGGCAGTTTTCTTTCATGTACTCCTCCCACAGTAGCCTCAGACTTGTATTGATCATCGTTGGTCTTAAATTGAGATTTTCACGGGACTCTCTTGTGTATTAAGAACTTGGAGTCATACAACGTGCACCAGAGCTTCTTACTTTAGCTCCACAAACAGAACCCACAGAAGCTACTTCTGCCCCGTCTCCACTAGAGACACGCTTCTATTGGAGCGCGTGACCAACCAGTAACGCCAACGGGCGACACCTGGTGGTGACATGATGCGTCGAGCGTCTGAACTTGCGCAGACAGACTTGACAAAATGCACAGAAGAGGACAGGCGGCTGAACATGACGCTTCCTATGTTTAGAAAAAAGACTTTGCTGCCCCCTTGAGGTGGAGGATGGGACCTGCCGGTACCCCGAAAGAATTCCGAGCTCACCTGCACTTTAAACCCTCCATGCATGTCCGAGTCACGACTCTCGAGTTCACTTTTGAACGCCATTTAACCCTCTTTGACGAGTCAAAGCCTTGGATTGTGACATTTCAAGTGATGCAAAATAGTCGCATCATTTCTGATACACTGTCGTCCAACGTTTTTATACACATACTGTACTTGTCCTCCTGACCTTGAAGCTGTACATATTTTTAAAGAATTGTGATTTTTCCTGAACGATTCCTGTAACTCGCTCTAGAACGCTTGCTGCCTTCCATGCTCTTCTAGTTCTATGTGTCTATTTTTGTAGACGTTTCAATAAAGTTACACAAATTTAAACTAAAAGCTGCAGAGTTTTCAATGCACCTTAAAGTTCGTTTCGCGGACACTAACGTTTGACAGTTTTGGTCAGAGCCCTTGTGACGTCATCGAATCGTGATTTTTTTTTGGTGTGTGTGTGTGTGTTTCGACAGTTGCATGTTTCTGATGTGATTTACGCTTGTTTTGTGGATGTATTTGTATGTAATGACTTTAAAATACAATTTAAGCCATTATTATCCCTGTTTCAACATTTAAAAAAATTCCTTATACAGCATGTTTTACACAATATTTACAGTTCAAATGAGTTTGTTTATAAACAAAAATGACCCCAAACTTAAATGACCTTTTGATCTGTTTCTCTCACACACTTTTTTCCCCTGAGATTATGGTCACCCTTTGACACTGAAAAATCATATATTTATACGCGTGTTAAAAAAATAACTTGTATTTACTGTCTTTCATATGTAGCGCTACTTTGTCTTTATTTTAATGCCATCCATTTCCAAATATGCAGTGAGTCAGCCATCAGCAATCGTGGTCTCCTCACCAGTGTCAGAGCATATTCGATCTAGCCGAGTCTCCCAGGACCAGTCAGCAGTTGAACTGAAACTGGAACAAGGGTGAAAACACTCCCACAAATGTGGATCAAAGGCTGAAGATGTGGTAAGTTGTGCTCATATCAAAGATTCTTCCGCTTATTGAGTGGTTTTACAGCAGAGATGGACAAACATTTTCATTCTCAATTGAACTGGGAAGTGATTCTAATTTCTTCCCTTAACTTTGACGCAGCCCATCTGTGTCACATGAGAAGCAAACTGGACTTCCCTCAAGAGCTCCTCTAGAAGAGCGCAGTGTCAGCTGACTGTGACTAAAACCAGGTGATGATGACAGTGGCAGTCAATACAGGGCAATGAGAGATACCTGTGACACATGTCCCGAACACACACACACAGACTTTTGTGTCTTAACTTCATTTTATTGTCCATTTCCAAAAAGAAATACTGAGTAACACTCAACTCTCAAAACTATACATTGACTAGCCACGGTGTCGACTGAAAGATCAACATGCAACAGCTAAGGTTGTTAGTCTAAAATAATAAAACCGACAGTCGTCCACAGAGCTGTTCTAGATAATGGCGAGCGACTCCCTGTCACGCAACACGAGTGGCGGCGTCCTCGATAACCAGGCACTTGGCGGTAATGAGGTGTCGGGCTGTCGCGGCAGCCCGCGAGCAGATGGCTTAGAAAAGAGGCAGCGCGTTTCTTCTAGCAGTATATTTGGTTAGTAACGTTCCTTCTATGGCGACGACGTTCGACGACTTCCTTTAACGAGTCACTCCTCACACTTACAGAGACGTTTCTTCAGATCCCAGGTCAGTCTGGATTCCATCGCGGACGCTAACAGACATGCCGCTACAGCAAGACTTCACAATCCAACATAAGCTCCAGCATTGATTCACTGAAAGGCACGAAAGACCGTTCTGATATATACGACCAAGAGGCGTGGAGATAAAAGAGTGAAGTTCAGTCCGAGTAGAAAGTTGCATATACTGAGGAGAGATTGGTCAAGTCGCCTCTGTGAAGACAGCAAGAGCAGGAAGGAAGGGACAGACAGACAAACAGACAGACAGACAGACAGACAAACACTGGGGGGAAAAGGTGGAGTCACAACAGTGGTTATGGCGGCACCGACAGAAGAGGAGCTCTGATCTGGCCGGCACTTCTTAATGCACACGGAGAGAACGTCCGGTCACCTGAGGAGAAACACCACAGCATGAGTGGGGAGGACCCAGGCGAGCGGCGTGGAGCCGTCGTACCTGGGAGATGTTCACTCCAGTCAGTTGCTCCACCGACGCCGGCACCCTGGTCATGAGGTCCAGCACTTCTCCGGCCAGTTTGGCGGCTCCCACCTCAGAGCCGCCGCTGGACACCATGGTGATCTTCTGGGCCGCGGACAGCGGCTTGCTGATCTCGTCCGCCATCTGGGGAGAGACATTAGCCGAGTCATGCTAACGCCACTCGTCTCTATTCAAGTCACGCGGCCGGTTCTGCTTCACTGACCAGAGGCAGCTTCTCCAGCAGCATGTCCACCATGGCTCCTTCTCCGTACTGCTTGAAGGCTTCAGCCTTCTTGGCCATCTGCTCGGCCTCAGCGCGACCTTTGGCCTCCAGAGCGAAGGCTTCGGCCTCGCCCTTTATCTGCACCACAGACGCACAGGATGAGCGCGGGGACGGGAGGCTCCGGCGGCAGAGCCAGACACAGGAAGCAATAAGAATCTCCGATTACAGGAAGTGTGGTTCCCACTCACTCTGATGGACTCGGCCTCGGCTTCAGCCTCCATGATGAGCTGCAGCCTGAGAGAGAGGGGTGGTGTGTCAAACCGCTGCAGGCCTCGCGGGCGTCACCTGACTCACCGCTGCGCCTCTGCCAGCTTCTCCAGACGGTACTTCTCGGCCTCCGCCGGCTTCTTGATTTTGGCCTCCAGCTCCATCTCCTTGCGGCTGATCTCCTGCTCCTGCAGCATGATCTGCTGCGTCCTCTCCACCACCTGGACCTGCATCTTCTCCTCCTCGATGCGCTGCTTGGTCTTGGCCACCTGCCAGACGCAGCGCAGGGAAAAGCGAGTGCGTCAGTGACCACACACACACAGAGGGGGAGATCTGCCGGGCGCTCACCTGAAGCTGGTAGGCCATTTCAGACTCTGCCTTCTTGGTGTTGACCTCCACGTCGTAGGCCGACTTCTTCAGCTCGTAGTCTCTCTGAGACTTGGCCATCTCAATCTCGTTCTTGTATTGAGCCGACACCTTCTCCTGCATGGCCTGGGCCTCCTGCGTCGGGAAACACCAATTCATGTCAGATTAGAAGGATCAGCCTCCAAATTCCTGACCTAATCCCCCATCCAGTTTCCCAAGCTAGGTCATGTGACCATTTCCAAACACGGTGGGTGCACTTGCAAGCCTGTGCTTGACCTCCAGAGCAGGTGATGAAGCTCAGCTGGAGACCAGCCGTGATCCCAGCCTCTCACTCACCCGGATGACTGCGTCACGTTTGTACTGGGCCTCTCCGATCCGGGCGTCCTTCTGCACCTGGGCTGTCCTGGCCTTGCCCAGAGAGTGAAGGTAGTCCTGGTGGGACCAGACCAAAGGAGCCGCTCATAAACCAGAGAAGAAGCGCAGCTACAGAAGCACCAATGTACTGAGGGGTCGGCCCGCGTTAGGGAGGAAATCAGAGTCTGACAAAGCACCTGGTCGTCGTGGACGTCTTTCAGCGTGTAGCTGACCACTCCGATGCCCATGTTGACCAGATCGGACGAAGCCACCTTGAAGACCTGCTCGGAGAACTTCTTGCGGTCCTGATAGATCTCCTGCACACAGAGTGACCTCACTTGACCTCACTGCCAGTCGCTGCATCACCATTCAAACAACAGAACTGGGCGGAAGAGAGCAGTAACACGACCTTTGGAAGGTCTTACCTCAACAGTCAGGTGAGCGATGATGGCTCTCTGGTGTCCCTCCAGCGTCTCCAGAGCGATCTGAGCGATCTCACCCTCCGACTTGCCCATGAACATCTGGCAGGCGGTGGCCAGCATCTCCTTGTTCTGGCCCTGAATCTTCACCTGCACGGGCGACAGAGTGCCTTCACTGTTGCTGCCTTTCATGAACACACTACATCATACCACACGGTCACCAGCAACAGAAAAGCACCAAGACAGTGAGATGCTGGCGTGAGCTAAGCTGTTGGTGCCAGTAGCAGAGCCATGACTTGACATAAATACCATTGTAAGTCAAAGGTCAGCAGCAGATGTCAAGCAACAGTGAGCGAGTTGCTGTGTGAGAGCGCTCACCTGCGCGATGCCTGTGACGGAGATGGGGACACCGTGGCGGGTGTAGACCTTGTCGCTCTTCACATTCAGCGTCAGCGTGTTCAGAGTGATTCTGTAATACATCGGATTCAAAGAGATCATGAACAATCCAGCTCAAGTCAAGATTTTACAAGTTGCGTCACACACGTCTTTATTGTCGACGCACTCAATTTCAGTGAGTCCCACCTAAGAAACACACAAAGACGACACACATGCAACAATATGACAACTACAAGAAAGATGAAGAGAAATGGAAATGGAAGGGGAAAAAAGTATAAAAAAATAAAACAAAAAATGTTTTGTTTCACATTACATTACTTGTTTCTTTGTATTTCAACCATTTTTCCAGCTCAAGTCAAACAGTTCATCTTTTATTTTCAACTTAAATGCCCATTGTACCAAGTCCAGTGCAGCAGGATGGAGCCATTTCCGTGTGATAGCCTTCTTTCCAGCTACCAAAACATTTGTTGACTTGGTATATATGTGAACAATTCATTATGGATATCCAAGGTATAGCATACTTCCAAACAGTATGTGAACATTTTGCCAAAATCTCTGAATTTCTGGACCTGACAGCCATGTACTTTTAAATATCAAGGTAGTGTTAAGGGAGAACCTACCGTACTACCGTAAAAAAGACACCCAAATGTCGATGGTAGAAAAACAAATGCTTGGGTAGAAGTGCAAGTTATAAATACACCGAATAATAGGCTGAAATAAACGGTGTTGATAGTTAATGTTTTATGTTTTCCAGTTACTGTTGACCGCTGCTGCTGCAGGGAAGCAGTGGGTGACAGGAAGACAGAGACGGGACATCAATCATCAACTGTAGCGTTGAATAATGCAGAGGAAAAACAGACATTCAGTCGGTGAAAAGCATCTGAATCCTGAACCTTCACGCTCACCTCTGGATCTGCTGAATACACGGGAAGACAAAAACCCGTCCTCCGGCAATCATCAGAGGAGGGGAACGGCCAAAGCCTGGAGGGGAGGAGAGGCTGTCAGCGTCGCCATGGTAACCAGCAAATATAGTCTCTCTGGTTAGACATTAGAATGAGGAGGGTCCAGAAACTTAGCACAGCTTGTTCGAAGAAGAAAACAGAACAACGATACATAAGATAAAAGAAAATTAAAGATAATTCTGACAACTTTTATTGGACAAAAACATTCATATATTTGATGGAAATAAACATTTATCCCACCAAGAGGAGAGTCTTAGTAATTCTAGAGTGTGAAGGATTTGACAGAGAAGGAGATAAAGAGCAGATATAAGGGCACCTGTGTCCCTGAGTAACTTTAAAGATGATAAAAACAGAAGCAACGGTGCACAAGGCACATGCCTGTTGACTCCCTTATTTATCGCCAAAAACACTCAATTGGCTGCAGCGCTCTGAAACCTAACTTGTCTAAACGACACCCCTGTATACTTGACTGACTTGTGTAACCTTCATTCATCTAGACCGATGGTCCACTAAGTCACTCCCAAAAGTCAAGCCAAGACTAGCAGGTGGACCGAGGACACTCCAGACTGCTACAGCTCTCTCATGCCATTACCAGCCCACGAACAGCAGCATGTCTGCTGCCGGAGCCACGCCCCACATCCATTATGAGGACAGTGGTTTTTAAGAGTACGGAATTAAAAAGAATGCATTTCTGTTTTACAAGCGCAAACCCAGCATCACTTGTTAACAGACAGTAATAGCTCATCATGCCACCCGTGAAAAAAACACGACTTTTCTAGCTCATTTATACTCATTTGAAAGTACACCTACCACATATGATGCAGAAAAATACACATAGGAGGATGGTTCATGCAGGTTTGTCCTCTCAAATGTAGTCCATTGTACAAGGACACAACTGAGGGTTTTTTTCCCCATTATACTAATGTCTCATAAGAATAATGACAATACTATAAAGTAAGAGTACAATTTTCAGTTTAAGACGCAGGGAGCATCTCAAATGACCATGGACCACACGTGCCATTACCCAAGAGCAAAAAGAACATAGAAATCCACAACTTCCACCAACAAACAAGAAGTGACTCCACTGGATGTGAAGCAGAACTGTGACCTTATCAAGCCAAGTCACATGAT
Organism: Synchiropus splendidus; assembly: GCF_027744825.2. Lineage (NCBI taxonomy): Eukaryota > Metazoa > Chordata > Actinopteri > Syngnathiformes > Callionymidae > Synchiropus > Synchiropus splendidus. The sequence goes on along the minus strand of NC_071345.1, from coordinate 11,812,407 downwards.
CAATCCAAGTAGAGCCTTTACTGCAACGACTCACTGAGTGTTAGTCAATATCCACCACATCAGTGAGCTTTATTTTGAAAGTGGGAATGCACTAGGATTTTTATCACACATCAACGGTTAAAAGCGACAGCTCTTACCAGACACCACCATGGCTTCATTGGGTCCACAAGTGTAGAACATCTTCGCTGTGTTGAGGCTGTAAACACAAACGAAGGCATGTAAACAAAGACTCAGAAAAGCTAAACAGTTTACAACTAAAATAGACCGACTTTTGACTTTTACTTGTGGAGTACAGCCTTGACAACAAAACACTGGCGGCATTTTTAAAATAAATAAGCATGAAAAAGTGTATTATTATTATTATTATTATTATTATATAATTACACTGCCTGGCCAAAAAAAAGTCTCCACCAAAAAAAAGGGTCATACACTCTAATGTTTGGTTGGAGCACCTGAAGCTTTGATTACAGCACGTATTCGCTGTGGCATTGTTTAGATAAGCTTCTGCAATGTCACAAGATTTATTTCCATCCAGTGTTGCATGAATTTTTCACCAAGATCTTGCATCGATGATGGTAGAGTCTGACCGCTGCGCAAAGCCTTCTCCAGCACATCCCAAAGATTCTCAATGATGTTAAGGTCTGGACTCTGTGGTGGCCAGTCCATGTGTGAAAATGATGTCTCACGCTCCCTGAACCAGCCTTCCACAATTTGAGTCCGATGAATCTTGGCATTGTCATCTTGGAATATGGCCGTGCCATCAGGGAAGAAGAAATCCATTGATGGAATAACCTGGTCATTCAGTATATTCAGGTAGTCAGCTGACCTCATTCTTTGAGCACATAATGTTGCTGAACCTAGACCTGACCAACTGCAGCAACCCCAGGTCCAGGATCCAGGTGGCGACTTTTGTTTTGGCCAGGCGGCGAATTATAGGCGAACTTTACGCACTGATTTAAAAAAAATCTGTCATCCACATTTAATCCTTTTATTACAGTTTTATTACTATCCTAATTATTCAGAAGAAAACAACAATGACAATCGACCATTGAGTAACATATGTACTTGAAAACATAGAGAATTATTGACAGAACAATGATGAAATTTCGATGTAAAAAAACAAACTAGATAAAGGGGATAAATCTTCCCATAGTACAGAGAAACTGAATGCAAAACGACGCGATGTTTACATTTCCAGACATGTTCCTGTCAATGACTGATCCGCTTTTTTCCTGAGAACGTAGCCACCACACGAGCGTCCGTGCCGTTCACCTCCATGTTGGTTACCCCACCCCCTTTAAACCCCGCTTACCAGAAACTACGTCTGCTCGAAAGACGCCCCCCTCCCTCGCTGGTCACCGTCGAGTGCGTTTTTATTTACAAAAGCCGCTTTTTGGGTGAGAAACAAGGGGACGTGCTAACGTCGTTAGCGAGCAGCCATTAGCTGTTGACAGAATCCTCGCAGGCTCGACAGCGCCGTCACGCCTAAAGACGGAAGAGCTTCGACTGTACTTGGTCAATATATATATATGGAGGTCATTCTTACCGTCACTGGTCCAAATGGAGAAATACTGCGAGAGAGAGGCAAAGTGCTGGCGATATATTCGGTCCGCGGTGCAGAAGCGAGCGGTCGTTTCCCTTCAGCAGGAATGACAAAAATGTCGCCGTGAGAGGAAGACTACTACTGACCACGCCCATCATCGTGCTGGCGCCATCTGGTGGCCAGGGCGGTTAAACCAGCCGCTTCCGTGCCATCAGTCCGGCAGTAATGGATGTTTCCCGTCAGTGGTTTATGGCTTCAGGGAGGAGGAGAACCCATCATCCAGTGACTTTGCTCGAATTGTAGAACGACGTGTTAGTCGAATGGCGCCTAGATAGTCTCTGAGAAAGAAATATACATGAATAAACCATTTCCTGTATCACATAAATATTACTTTTGACATTTTACATTATTAGCATTAACATTATTATCATTTCGAATCTCAGCCCCTAAAATAAGAATGTACCATTGTTAGTGGATGAGGTTCAGCAACAGGTTGATGTGTGAAATGGATCTTCCCCTCTGCATACATGTTGATCCTCTCCCTTCTTAGCTGTTCAATGACTTCCAGTCATAAATCTAATATAACCCAAGAAGGCAGCAAAATCAAAGGGGAGTCTCTGTTTTATCTGGCATACTTTTTGTTCATGCTTAGCGGAGTACAGTACATGAAAGGAGCGCTTTGACAAAAAAGGTTCCTGGCTGCTTCCAGAGTGAAGATCAAAGATAAAAGAAGCATTTATCCAAAAAGCATTTAAGTAGGTGGCGCTTTTGGTCCGGCTCAGTCGGTGTGAGGCTGAGCTTGTGACTGTTGGACTTGAGTTGTCGACCAGATTTAAGATAGGTGCAGACCACAAGAAACTCTTCCTAAATATATTTCAAAGCGTTTGCATGGTAAACAAGAACTGAATTCAGAACCGTCATTTAAGAGCTTTATACTTGGATCTCCAGGCACAACTTTGAGTCACCAGTCGCCTTGAATGCACAGGATGCATTGAACTTTTACCCACAAAACGTATGACTAATTTCACGCTGTAAATCTGTTTCAAGCTACGTTTGATATTGTCTGTTAAAATACATCAGGGCCACAAGCAGGGCAAACACCTTGGTGAGCCTTGTTGAGTCGGCATGCAAACATTAAAGAAGACACACCTGAACTATTCATGACATCTGTCCTTATAATTTGCAGGTATTTATTTTCTGAACATGGCGACCTCTGCCCCGGGGGAGTCCCTCCTGAAATATGACACACCCATTTTAATCACAAAAACCCCCAGTGTGAAACCACAGAAGGTAGGTTTTAAAAAAATAACCTCATGAGGTGCGTACGCTTCCCATTACAGTCGATGTGAACTTTTGTTCAGGGCAGGTCCCAAAAATCTAGTGCCACCCTCCCTTCAGATAATGCCCCAGTGCCTCCGGCACCAAAGCAAAAATCCGCCTCAGCAGAAGCAACCAGCAAGCAAAATGAGGACATACTCAACGCAATCTTCCCGCCCAGGTTTGATCCAAACCTCCTGGTTTCCTACATTTACCAGCCTAAGTTGATCATTTATCTGTCACATGTTCAGGGAATGGACAGAAGGGAACCAGCTGTGGATGCAGAAAGTGTCCACCACGCCCTGCAGTCGATCAGAGGTGTTGGCGCTGGAGGAGCAGCTGGACACAAAGCTGCAGCAACGACAGGCCAGAGAAGCAGGTCTTTGTCCTGCGCGCCGGGAGCTCTTCTCCCAGTTCTTCGGTACGGACCTTTTGTTTTTTTTCATCTCATAGGTTCCTATAATCACAACTCTTTCTGCAGATGAGCTGATCAGACAGGAAACCATTAACTGCGCTGAGAGAGGGCTTCTGCTGTTGAGGGTCAGGAATGAGATCCAACTCACCATGGCGACCTATAATACACTTTACGAGAGCAGCGTGGCTTTTGCCATCAGGAAGGCGCTGCAGGCTGAACAGGACAAAGCTGACATAGGAAACAGAGTAAGTGAATTGCTTTGATCCCTATGTTATTCTGGACAAAAACATTGTTAGCATCAGCTTTGGGTGAGCCTGAGCCTTAACAATAAGAGAAAACATGGGTGGGTTTTTAAAGTCTTTAAAGTGAGAATTCTGCCATTTTTTTTCTTCTTCACTGGCCCTAAACCTCTTCCGTAGTACAAAGAGATCTGTTCTCTCAAACCTGATTTTGTTTATTCCCACACAGATCACAGAGCTGGAGCAGGAGACACATGAACTGAAGAAGCAGCTCAGCGAGCAAATGGCCAAATACGACGCAATTGAGAAGAGTGAAAATGAAAAAAATGAACTACAAGAGAAGAAGCACAAAGAGGAAATCCAGTTCCTGAAATCAGCCAACCACGAACTCAAGGTATGAGACGTGTCGATCAAATAAGACTTTGATTCCTTAAATTCTGATTTTCTCTCCAGACCCAGCTGGAAATGATCATCACGCCGAAGAAGTAACATCTGACAAGCTCTGACATGAACTATTCATTAAACTTTTTACATTTCTTTGTGCACATGTGACAAGAGATTAAAACAGTTTATTCTTTTAAAGAGCACTTGGTGTCTCATTCATGCATGTTACTGATACTGGATGCCTGCAACCGAACAGTTGAATCTGGAACAGTTGAATCATCACTTTTGCAACGTTAAATGGCTTTAAAAAGGTCTGCAACTGCAAAGTGTGCATACGTTCCTAGACTCCTCAATGAATCCTGGGAATTGACTTATGAGAAACTGGACTAACCAGAGGAAGCTGAGGAGCAACACACAAACTCCACCCAAACAAGACTCGGGTCATGTCCTCATTGTGCTGTGAAGATGGAGCTCAACCTTCCTGCACCGTGCTGCCATGACGACTATTTTCACGAAATCCATTTACATTCAGAATTGAATGGTAGCATAAAGGTAGTCTGCAGCTGTTTGTGGTGGATGGTTCAGCCATATATAAACTTGTATTGACTGCTGACCTTTCTAGGGTGTCCCTTGTATCTTGACTACTGTTGCTTCAGTGTGGAAAATGTGTAGCCGAATTACATTTTAATCATAAAATGTGATATTTATCCGATCCCCAGATGCATCTGTCCATCTGCCACATTATATTACAACTGCAAAATAAAACACTGTATTGTTTTACATCAAGTTCTCAACTAGTCCAACATCCAGTGCTCGTGTCTAAGGCCTTGAGAATTGCCATCAGTTTACGATGTTTTCCTCGACTGTTCCTTTAATGTTTTTACACTTTAAAACAATTTTTTCTCAATGCTAGTCATGTCTTTCTCATGCTGATGATGCACTCATGTGTCATGTTAACGTCATATTATGTCCAAGAATGGGGCTTTTACAACTTCTGTTGCTCAAAGACCTACTGTCTAAAAGCCCATTCTGCGCTCCCCTCATGGTAGTGCAACTTTTAATGGCCAGATAAAACATTTATGGTTGATGTTTAAATCAATAATTTATCAGTCCCCTTCAGGAGTCACTGTTTGGACCTTTTAGAAAGTCAGAATTGAAACAAACTATTTAAAGCTCTGCTGGGCCTCATCTAGTGACAGACCAGGATTTGGTCCTCAGACCTATGACACCAAGCCCCTTTACAACAACACAGCAAGTCCCTGAAAACAAAATCAGTGGACAGAGAAGAGGCTTCTCTTACATCCATGTTGAAAACAAATAGTTGAATAGTTTGACAGTGACTTGAAATCTTCTGCTTTATCTCTCCTCTCGTCTTCCTCTCAGTGACTCACTGATCCAGAGCTCCTCCTCACATCCCAGGATCAGTCTCTCAACCAATCCAGCCTCGCAGCAGCTGTTTCTGGGTGTGTCTACGCTCATTCCCCCCTGACCCCAGCCTCATCCTGGAGCCCCTCCAAGGGTATAAATCCATTGTTCCGCAAGCGCAGCAGTGCTGTCGGCTCGTCGTGCCGCTACAATAACTCTCTGCTCATTACTCGTTCGCTTTCTCATCCACAATGAGGGAAATCGTGCACATCCAGGCCGGCCAGTGCGGAAACCAGATCGGGGCGAAGGTATGAGAAACAAAAGCTCTTTCCTGCATCTATAATTCTGTCTTGTGTGGACAAAAGAAAGTTCTGTCAATCTGTTGCTATGACTATAGATTACTGTCTTAAAATCAAACTAACAATTATACACCAATTGTTTGAATATATTTTTCTGTATTATATGTTTAGGTGGAGCTATTTTGCATTCATCCATAGTATAACGGGGCTCTTGTGTCTGTTAGGCGTGTCTGCCTCAGTCATTCTCAAGACCATTGTCTATTCACACACACACAAACTCAGTCTATTCTTCACTTGTCAGGAGCCCTCAGCCTATTTTTCTGCAGTCTGGCTCCCCCTTTGTCTCCCACCCACCCAGATCTGCCTGGAAATGAAACAATGACTGGTGCAAAATAGTGCATTTATTACCCACCCCCATAGCATGGCAATAACAAGTGAAGTGATCGGTTTGTGTCCATCCTGCTGACGGTGGCAATTCAACATGGTCATCGATGTCTTCATCAGCATGGGTGTGGCTGTGATCCTTCACAAAACTGCCTTTTTCCCTTTAAAAATACAACCAATTTGCTCTATATTTCAATTTAAAAAGCTTTTTCTCATCTTATTTTTAAAGTCAGCATTTGATTTAAAAGCAATTCTTCCTCACTGGGCGTCACACAAAAGACAATAGTCCACCACCCGCCCTGTTTCTTACAGTCACAACTGTGCATCTGCCATTATTATCCCTCTTATCTCCTTTTGTTTTTGCTCAGATCATTCGCTCCAGACGGCATATGTTTAAGTAGGACATATCACAACAGTGGCAATTTAAATAGTAGTCTGATAGGTCCATTAACATACCGGCTGTACTGCAACTAGAAGGCGCTGGTGGCTGAAATCAATATCTTTTCTCTTTGAATTAGATTTAAAGGGCGGGGGAGTAGTGGGGGAAACAGCTGATGCTCAGTGGGTGTAGTCACTGGAGCTCAGTTGAATGGGAGAGCAAAAGACAAACCTCCTGGATACGACAGCTGTTTCATGGATTCCCCACAAGATTTTAGGCTTTATTTTTAGGTGAAAGTATCACAACAGGAATTTAAGAAATCTGACAATTGGGCCACAATTTTGTCATATATCACACGATTAATGTTCAGATCAAAACAATATATATTTTCATTCCTATTAGATATTCTTTTATAAATTAACAAATCAACAAACCTTTCATGTAATACATTTATATAAATATATTGAATACCTTTAAAATATTTAAGTACAATTTAGTTCAGAATTAATTCTAATAAATAAATAATTAAATTACTTACTTAAATTACTGGAAAAAAAGACAGTTATATGAAAAAAATGTAAAAAAAATATGCTCAAGACAAGTTTATTTATTAAAAGACATATATTATTTCTAAGAAATGATGTAAATGATGATGTTTATAAACACATAATTTTACTTAAGATAATAATAACAATAATGAATGATAATGATAACACATCGCGTCATTTCTCTATGACAGCTGAGCTCTGAAAATGTGTTCTCTATTGTCCAGAGTCACTTGTTACAAGCAACCATGCAGGGCCCTCGTGATTCAACAGGACAGATGATTGACAGACTAGCTGCAGTGTGGTGACTCGGTTCAGGGCGTGTCTTCTTTTTTGTCCTCATTCAATCACCCTTTTCCACAGATAGTCGCCACGTTTGCACTGTTTCCCTCATCCTCCTCATTTGATGTTGCTTTTGGAGAATTATGCAAACATTAGCCCAACAGACGACTCCAAAGCTTTTAAGTCTGGTGGTGAAATGTAGCCTGCTTATCCAGATTATTCTAAATCCTTCTTTTGCTGCATCAGGCAGAAAATGAGTAGCTGCGTGGTGGAAAAGAAAATAGCTGGAAGATCTTATATAGCCGTTTAAATGTCTGTCTGCTCAGCCCACAGGCTCTCACATGGAATTCAGCTGCACAAGTGAGGCCTTTAAGCGGGGAACAAGATGTGCATACAGATCTAAATAGCTCCCTTCTTACCGACACTTTCTTTGATACATGGAAGTAAAGGCCTCTAGTGTGGCAGAGAAAAGCCTTTTCTGCTGGAAATATGGACAGCTTCATATCAGTAAACAAGTGAAGGCTCCCAAAGCCTTGCTCTGTCTCCAGTGGAACCATCACTAAAGTGCCTTGTGATGTCTCTCAATTCGTTTTGTGCAGTTCTGGGAGGTGATAAGCGACGAGCATGGCATTGATCCGACAGGGACGTACCATGGAGACAGCGACCTGCAGCTGGACAGGATCAACGTTTACTACAATGAGGCTACAGGTTGGTTTACAATCCATTCATCCAACCTTAATATCCGGCACCTCCTGTTTCCTTATTTTCATTTTCACTCACATTATTGACTTAGCCTGTTTCCTCTCCACATTTCTCTCCTTCTCTCTCTGTCGCTCCCTTCTGTAATTCTCTTTTTCGCGGAGGAGGTAAATACGTGCCTAGGGCCATTCTGGTGGACTTGGAGCCAGGAACTATGGACTCTGTGAGGTCCGGACCCTTCGGCCAGATCTTCAGGCCTGACAACTTTGTGTTTGGTGAGTGAAAGTTGCTTTCTTCTTTATTGAAAAGCCCATATAAAACATTTTATTTTTTGTTGCTCTAGGTCAGAGTGGTGCTGGGAACAACTGGGCCAAGGGTCACTACACAGAAGGGGCCGAGTTAGTCGACTCTGTCCTGGATGTTGTGCGGAAAGAGTCTGAGAGCTGTGACTGTCTGCAGGGCTTCCAGCTCACCCACTCCCTTGGTGGAGGAACTGGATCCGGAATGGGAACCTTACTGATCAGTAAGATCCGTGAGGAATACCCCGACCGGATCATGAACACCTTCAGCGTAGTGCCTTCCCCCAAGGTGCGTTTTACTACACACAGCATTGTTTTGCTCATACACGACAGCGATGTATTGCATATTAGCATTTGTGCGTCTATATTTACATCATAACTCTGAGTACACTTTGCATCCTCAGGTGTCGGACACTGTAGTTGAGCCTTACAACGCGACCCTGTCAGTCCACCAGCTTGTGGAGAACACAGATGAAACCTACTGCATTGACAACGAGGCTCTCTATGACATCTGCTTCCGCACCCTCAAACTGACCACGCCCACCTATGGAGACCTTAACCACCTGGTGTCAGCCACCATGAGTGGCGTCACCACCTGCCTGCGCTTCCCCGGTCAGCTCAACGCTGATCTCCGCAAACTGGCCGTCAACATGGTGCCTTTCCCTCGATTGCACTTCTTCATGCCTGGCTTTGCTCCGCTGACCAGCAGGGGGAGCCAGCAGTATCGCGCGCTCACCGTTCCCGAGCTGACCCAGCAGGTATTCGACGCCAAGAACATGATGGCTGCCTGCGACCCGCGTCATGGCCGCTATCTCACGGTGGCTGCAGTGTTCCGCGGCCGCATGTCCATGAAGGAGGTCGATGAGCAGATGCTCAACGTCCAGAACAAGAACAGCAGTTACTTTGTGGAATGGATCCCCAACAACGTCAAGACAGCCGTGTGTGACATTCCGCCGCGAGGCCTCAAGATGGCCGTCACCTTCATCGGCAACAGCACAGCCATCCAAGAGCTGTTCAAGCGCATCTCCGAGCAGTTCACCGCCATGTTCCGTCGTAAAGCCTTCTTACACTGGTACACCGGGGAGGGGATGGATGAGATGGAGTTCACGGAGGCCGAGAGCAACATGAATGACCTGGTGTCAGAGTACCAGCAGTACCAGGACGCCACCGCCGACGAGGAGGGCGAGTTTGACGAGGAGGCTGAAGAAGACGCCTAAAGTCGTCCAGTGAATTTACTCTCACTCCTGAAACTTTGGCATGGTGGTGTTAAGACAGCTACAACTCCCTGAGAAATAATCAACGGAGCAAACAAACATACAAGAAACCAACCTAGAGTCAGTGTCACTAGAATAATAATTTAGGAGTCATTAGTAATGCCTTACCAAATTAAAACGTCTCAAACAAAATGTGGCTTCATGTCTTTTTTTTAAGGTTTGTTTTGTTTTAGTCTCCTATTTTTTTACAAGTTTGTTTTGGATTTCTCATTCTCTGAATGGCGGCAAACACATTGAAACATCCATAATTTTAACTGTCACTATTATTATTTATTTTTTCTGTCGGTGAAAGTCTTGTCCTGATTTTAAATTGGGCAACTCAGTGGACAGCCCCATTCAAATCATGTGACAAGACCACTTGTGGCGCACAAGATAGCAGCTGCTCATGGTAAGTTCAGAACTGTTTTATGAGTTGTAACATTTTGAAAGTACTAATATATTGTATGCACTATATTAAACATCAATATTTAAGTGAGAAAAAAGTTCAACAATTTTATGAAGCATAGCCGCATGTCATTAGATTAAATCTAATATTAGTAAAACACATAATAGAAGGCTAAAAGCCTAAAGGCAAAGACTAAAAAAAAAAATAAATAAAGACTAAAATAATGACATGAATCAAACATACATACACATTCTAATTTAAACTCACATTTGTATCTCAGCTGTTATACAAGTTTTTATACAGTGAGAGTATTACTTCTATTACTGAAATTCAAAGGCTGCCACTTAAGTTTTTGTACGTTTGCATCGTATGTATGTTTTTAAATCATTGATACACAGAACAATGTTTATGAACAAGAAAATTAATTCTTAAACGCTCATGAAATGCAACAGAATGTGTGAAAACAATTCGCAATTCATTCTGTTAACGGGTGGTTCATTGTACATGAAACATGGCGCGAAAGTTCTCCGTTATTTTGGATTGGTGATTTTTTGACCAATGATCGCGTAGAACCGCTTGAAGAAACGTCAAAAAGACCAATCAACTGCTTGTCTACGTCATTCGATGGGTGTGGTTATATTGCACCCGGAAGTGTGTTCGTGTTGACATCCACAACAGGCGCGGGTGAGTGTTTCATACTTGCACTGTTCAGCCAAAACAAAAAAACAAATAAATTGGATTGTTTTAAAATGCACTTGATGCTACGTTTAAAAACAAGATGGATCCCGTAGTTGCTTAACTGTCAAGTCATACGATGTTTCCACCATGAGGTTAATATGGTCTTTCATTGTATATTTGAAAGAACGCTTAAAATGTGCACAAGTCCACTTTATGTTTGTTTTTCTACATTTCTCCATGATTATTTTTTTTTGTTTTTGATCAGTGCTGTGAAATGTAGCGACACTTTATTGCTACTATCCTGTTTTAGCTGGTGAGATTGGCAATTAACTTGAAACCCACAACGTACATGCGTTTGTTTTTGCCAAGTGATTGCAGGTGAGCTGACTCGGTGTAAGGGATGGATGCTACTCAGGCGATCTCTGACTCTATTTTGGAGTCAGATGAAGAAGAAAATGAGCAGGAGAATCAAAACAACAGGGGCCTATCGCCTGCTAAACTTTGTATCTTGGAAAATGAGCACATTCCCAAGACTGGTGAGACTTTTTCCCTCCATGCATCTGATTTCATAGTAGAACGAAAAATATATTATTAATATTTTCCACTGTTTTGCAGAAATCCCTCTCTATTTGGGAGACAATGTGCTTGGTCGAGACCATAGTTGCTCTTCAGCGCATTTGTCAGCTCCCTCAATATCCAAGCAGCATGCCACCATCTCCATCATTGTGCACGGAAAACAAAAATTGAGTTTAGAAGCTTTAATTTGGGACCTCGGAAGCCTAAATGGGACTCGGAAAGGTCGGCTGAAGTTGACACCTCATGTTCGTTATGCCATCAGCGAAGGGGACAGTTTAGTCGTAGCTGACATCCCATGTCAGTTTATAATATGTCATGATGTTTTTAAATCCTTACAAGGAAGTGCAAAGAACTCTGGAAACCAAGGCTTAGAAAGACGGGCCCAGTTGTCAGATCCAACGCTAAGAAAAGAAGGCAATGCAAGTCAGGAGTGTGTCCGTGAAAGCTCTTCAGCTGTCGTCTTTGAGAATGTGAAGAACACCCCGGTCGGAAATCGTTGTCTAGCATTGGAAAAAACTCCGAACCAGCCACAGGAGATCTTAGTTCCCGAGTCTGACTCGGACTCAGAAGGAGACAGTCACATCCCGCAGGATGCAAGGCGAAGGGCTTGTGGTATGTTGAACGTATGAACGTATGTACTGTACAATGTATGTTTTACTAATGTATTTATTTTCTTTATTATATTCTATACAGTGTCAGACTCAGATTCACATTTGTCCAGCCCAAATTCAGCAACGTTTTTGAGCCCAGCAAACAAAATTGTTCCTGAAAGGTATGTTGTCAACATTTTGATAGTGTGTCTGTAATTATTAACAAAAACTATCACTGTAGTAACTTGAATCATTGCCTATTTAGAGTGTATTCATTATTTATATTATTATTGATATTAAGTCTTGTCCAGACAAATGGGTTGATCATCTGTGATGTCACATTCAAATATAAATGGGAAAGAATATGTTGTATTTCATTGTTTGGTTATTTTCAAACCACATTACTTTAGGATGATGGAGGAAGATGTTTTTGTCAAGTAGCTTTTACTTAAGAATGTCAACTACTAACTACTACTAACTGTAATGTGCTTCTTGTGGTGCCGTGTTTAAGATCATTCTCTCAACATTTTTTCTAGTGAGGATGAAATGTCCACCACTCCTGCATCTGCTAATGGATCTCGCAGTAATGTCAGGTTTGGTAAGGACAATTCTGACGCTAATGTTGGGCAACAGCAACTGAAAAATCCACTGGAGATTGCGGATGATAGCGAGGAGGAAGGAGCAACCCCGGACCAGTCAGCACTGAAAGAGAATTCAAAAAGTATACCGGAGATTAAAGAGGACATCACTGATCCGGGACAAAAGGAGTTGTCGGTTGACTCTGAAGGCATGAAGGCTGGATTTGAGATTCCTGCATTCAACATGGACAGTGACACTGATATTGAGGGAGAGGAGGAAGGCGCCACCTCAGCTGTTCCGGTGGTGTCGCTGGAAACCCCAAACCTGTCAAATACAGACAGCTATCACCTGGACAGTGATACGGACGTTGAAAACACCGCCGATGATGTGTCCTCATCTGCTGAAAAAAAGCCTCCAGAAAGCGCCCTGCTCCCTCAGGCTGCAGGCTTCAGTCTGGACAGTGACACTGATATTGAGGGGGAGGAGGAAAGCGCCACCTCAGCTGTTCCTGTGGTGTCGCTGGAAACCCCAAACCTGTCAAATACAGACAGCTATCACCTGGACAGTGATACGGACGTTGAAAACACCGCCGATGATGTGTCCTCATCTACTGAAAAAAAGCCTCCAGGAAGCGCCCTGCTCCCTCAGGCTGCAGGCTTCAGTCTGGACAGTGACACTGATGTGGATGATGAGGTGTCAGAAAGTGCTGCTAAAGCAGAAGCTGTGCGCGCAGGCGTCGCTGAATCAGCTCCTTCAGCGCAGCAGAAAGACTTCCACCTTGACAGCGATACCGACGTGGATGATGAGGAAGACAAAAAGTGTGAATCTGGGGTGAGCATTCCTCAAGGCCTTCATCTGAACAGCGACACAGACGATGAGGTCAGCCATGACCCGAGTGCATCAGCGAGCTTTGTTAAGGAATCGGTAGTTGGAAACAGCATCACGCAGCCTCCTGGCATTGCATCCGAAAACACTGGAGGTGCATCAGCTAACCAGGCGGATTCAGATGCAGACACAGATGTTAGCGAAGCCCCAAACGCACGTGGATCAACTAACTTTGGTTTGGACAGTGACACGGATGTGGAGATGGACAGTGAAGTGGTTAAGAGGAATCCCATCAGTAGCTCACATGGAAACACAGATCTTCACCTGCAAAGTTGCTCTACTCCTGTTCAGCTGTCAGGTAATGCCCCAGTCAAAGTTGATGAATGCTTTTTAAATGTTAATACTGTCTAAAATCGCTTCTAGGAAATGATGCCACGACTGCAACACAGCCTTTTTTGATGCCTCGTACATGTGAGTTCCTCATTTTGATGCACAATTGTGCTTCACTCTTATACTAAATTAACAAGATATTTTTTCTGAATTATACCTGCTAATGCTTTTGACATTAAACCACCTTGCTGTTCACAGTTCAGAACCAATTCTGACAGTCCATGAGTATGATGCCTTCCTTTGTTTCCAATGCCTGGTTCCCATATTTGAAATTGTCGCTTCTCATCTAGTAATTGTGCTCTGTTTAATGTTATGTCTCTTCTAGTTTATTTAGTTGACCGGAAAGACGCCACAGAGCGTGTTTGTAATGTGATGCGCTTTGTCTCACCAGGTGCAGCTGGCTCAGATGTGAAGCCATTGTCCGCTGGCTCCGACAGCTTTGACGACGAGGACTTTGTTGTGGCAGAGACGCAGTCTTTCGTGCTTGCGGGCAGAGTTTGCCCAAGGCGACTTCCAAAGGACATTAGTTCAGAACCCACACAAGCTTTTGTACTGGAGTCGTCTGTGGAGGAAAGTGACACGCATCTAAGCGGGGATGAAGAGTCTTTTAAACTGGGATTGTCTGAGAGCAGCCACTTGCGGAATCAGGCTGATGCTATTGCTTTAGAGAGCACACAACCTTTTGGTGCTGCCAACGGAAGTGTGAGTCAGGAAGATACACAAGTGTACTCAGCTGAGGACATTGCAACCACGAGCGATCCAAATTTGGAGGATGTCCAGACCGACGAGCATGAACAGGGGTCCTCTCTGTGTCCAGTGTTGTTACGTGGAAGTGGGGTCGATTTGGAAATGTTGGAAACACAAGCTTTCGTCTTAGAACACTCAGATTTTGAAGATAGATCAGAGGAAGTGCATCATGAAAATCCAACTTCTTCTTTAGCGATGGCCATGGCAGAGACACAGCCAATGTGTGCTGTTGAGGAAGAGGACAGCTCAGAATCAGACAATCCAGACCAAACCAATGGATCCGAGAAGAGTGCTAAACTTGCTGAGACCACCGGAACTTCACCAAGGCCGTGTGGTGAAGGTCCATCTGTGGCTGATGTAAAGACAAGTGAGGAAGACGCACCATCTGTTTCACACAAAACAGAAGCAAATCTTCTCCAGAAAACATCACAAGCGCTTGGAATACCTGACACGCAGCCTGTAAATACAAACACGGACAGTGAAGACGAGGACTCCATGCCCCTATTCAGAAAAAGAAAATCTAAACCTCTCCAGCCTGAAGATGAGTCCCCGTCCTTGAATATTAGCGACACCCAACCTGTGAGTACAGTGGGGGACAGCGATGAAGAACGCTCCATGCTGATATTCAGAAAAAGAAAAGCAAAACCGCTGCAACTGGAAGACGACTCACAGCCTATGAGTGACCTCGCGAGTGGTGATATACAGCCAGGGGTGCCAGATACTCAGCCGATACAAACAAACACAGATGAAGAAAATGAGACAGGCATTATTCTTGGGAAAAGTAGAGCAAAGCGAAATCGAACTGAGAATGGAGATAAGGAAAGTGGTGTCCGATCAGCTCGGGCTCCACCAAAGGGAAGAGGTAGTCGGCTACGAAGGGCCAAAAAGGACAATACAGATGTACATTTAGCAGAAACCCAACCCATCACAACCCATGAAGATGACCACAGTGAAGATGAGAAGGTGATTCCCTGCACTGATCATATTTCAGCTGCTGATGAGAAGAGCGCTGATGGTAAACTTGAAGAAGAGTCGAACATAGAATCTCATCGTTCCTCTGTGACCTCTCGACCCAGCCGAAGAAAAAACACCCTGCGGAATGAGATGGGAGAAGAGGAGCAGCCTGGTCCTAGTAACAGGAGAAGTAGAGTCACAAGGGTGAAATCACTTGAAGATGCTGAGTCTTCTGGATCTGCTAAGATGGATGCAAAAGACTGTAAAGGTGCTCGAAGCAGGAGAGCCAAATTAAGTTCTGTTGAGACAGAAGATGAGAAACCAGAGATGTCACAAGTGCGCCAATCCAAAAGGAAGAAAACCAACAAGAGACAGCAGGCAGAAGAGGAGGAAGAAATGGAAGAAATGAATACGGATAAGGAAAGGTCTCCAGAGCAGGGTAGTTTACAAGCTGAGCGATCACTGGAGGAGCTTGAACAAGAGAGAGCTGGGAAAGAGAAACTAGAACAGGAGCTTGTACAAGCTCAGAAATTAGAACAAGAGAGGATGGAAAAAGAAAGACAGGAGAAGCTTCAACAGGAACTAGCGGAGAACGAGCGTGCAAGGTTGGAGAAGCTGGAGGAGGAGAGGCTTGAAGAAGAGAGGCAGGAGAAGCTCGAGCAGGAACGTCTGCATGCTGAACAAGCTGAGAGAGAGCGTTTGAGGTTGGAGAAGTTGGAAGAGGAGAGGATTGAGAAAGAAAGAGAAGAGAAGCTTCAGCAGGAGCTCGCAGAGAAAGAGCGATTGAAATTGGAGAAGATGGAAGAAGAGAGGATTGAAAAAGAAAGACAAGAGAAGCTTCAGCAGGAGCTTGCAGAGAAAGAACGATTGGAGCAACTAAAGATTGAGAGGGAAAGACAGGAGGAGCTAGAACAAACGGAGCAAGCCTTGAAACGTGAAGAAAAAAAGAATGCAGAAAGTGGTGTGAGAGGAAGAAGAGCAGCCAGAAGAACAGTCACAAGGTCAAAAGATTCGGAGCAAGACTTGGCTTGTGCCCGAGTGACTCGAAGTAGGTCTCGTTCCAATTCCTCTAACTCAGTGACTTCAGAGACCTCGACCTCAAGTGTCAACACGCAGGCCAGCCGAGGGAGAGCAAGGGGTGCCAAGGGTCCAGTCCAGACTACCATTCCAAGTTACACCAGTAGGAGGAGGACTGTGGCTGCACCTACTGAGCAAGACAGCGATATTCCTGCCCCCGCAGTCATTTCAAGGTCCAACTCTTCCACGTCCCTCAACTCTGAGGTCTCAAACAGCAGCAGCAGCGTCAGTCAGAACCGGGGAGGAGGAGGAGGAGGCAGGGTACGAGGACGTGGGCGAAAGTCAACACCTCTGACAAATTCCTGTGATTCTGTCAGCGGTCAGGGTGATGGTGGCTCAACCGCTAAGTCAAGAGGAAGAGGCCGGAGGACCCTCAGCAGGGCTGTGGAGATGCCTGAACCGACACTGTCTACCTCACGCGGGAAGAGGCTTGCAAGTGCAAAGGAACCTACAGCTCAAGAGGAACAGGACCCCTCCGTTTCTGAGGGTCCGTCTTCTACCAAGAGCTCTCTTCCATCCAGTCGGACAATCAGGGGCAGAAGCCTGAAGATAAAGACTGAAGCTACTGAGGCACTGGTTGCTTCTGAAGTCGCAGATGAAGGTCAGGATAAGAGAAGAGGGAGAAAGAGAGAATTTCCAGAAAGTTCCACAACAGTAATAGAGGAAGCACAAGGTGAGAACCTGGCTCCGACTCAAGCTAAAAGACGAGGCAGGCAGTCCAATGTTCCTGCCAATAAGACCACCAAAGGTACTCCATCAGCGATAGAAGTGAAGGAAGAGATGGGAACAGAGAGTGCTGTTCAGAGGAGAGGCAAAGGTCGGACACAAGAGGTCCAAAAGCAGGAAAACATGGATGAGAGTAGTGGATCATCAGAGTTGTCTCTGGTAACTAACAACAGCATCACTTTTAACAGCTGTTCATGGTTGGTTCTTAACACTGCTGGTGTGTTTTTTATTTGCCCTTGCAGCCTCAGACCCCTGTTAGTCAAACATCCCGAAAGAGACAAGCACCTGTCAAATCTTCACCTGTGCCAAGGACCCCAAGGTCCTCTGCTGCTTCTCCAGCTGGTAGTCGACTCGGACCTAGTTATAAGGTGAGCAATTTATATCACATAAGCCATGCCACCTAATTCCATCACTCATCTGTTTTTAATTGTCCAGTGGAGCCTTGAATGAACTCAAATTTATAGCCTTGATCCATCTATTTTTATGTCTTAGCTCCCTCTATGATTAAGTTAGAATGGCTTGGCCAAGTTGATGCCAAATACGTAGCTCCAAAATAAGATCTGTCGGTGCAGACTTGCAACGGATCAAAGTGAATAAATGTGTGTCTTATCAGGTGTTGTACACTGGTGTTGTGGATGAAGCTGGTGAGAAAGTTCTGACTCGCTTAGGAGGCAGCATGGCCAAAGGTGTCGCCGACATGAACTGTCTGGTGACCGATAAAGTGCGCAGGACCGTCAAGTTCCTCTGTGCTGTCGCTAAAGGAATCCCGGTGGTCACCACCAACTGGCTGGAAAAGGTTTGTGGACGTGTTCAGTCTTTTTCCATTAATGAAAGTGATGATATAACAATCATAAGTCAGTGTGTTTGGGTTATAGTCTGTTTTTTTCTGTCATTATTCTACAATAATAATAACATTCATCTCTCTTCTGCTAAGTCATGATGGGCTCAGCTGCCCCAGACCCCAAGAAGTTATGAAAAATATTGTTCCAATAAACACTGTACCAATAGAATTTGACCCCCCAAAACAATTTTTCAGTTTTAAATATATATAAAAACCATACATTACATAAATGTATGTATGTATGTATGTATGTACGTATGTATGTACATATGTATGTACATATGTATGTATGTATGTATGTATGTATGTATGTATGTATGTATGTACATATTTACGTATGTATGTACGTACGTACTACATAAATTGTGTAGTCATTTTAACAATATTAATGAGGTCCAAAGTCACAATGTATTATGCGTAAATTTTAAACTTAGTCATTATTTAAAAGATATAAAGTGTTGGTCAATCATTAGGTCAAATACAACTATCTATTATCTCATCTGTTAAATGTATTTCTATCATCTACATATGCTCAGGTTACCAAATCAGTGATGATAAATACATTTAAATATCTTCTCCCACTATTTCTGTCCACAGAGTGGGAAAGCAGGCAGCTTCCTGGAGCCAGGTGCCTTTATTGTGAAAGATCCAGAACAGGAAAAGAAGTTTAATTTCTCTCTGGCGGAGTCTCTCAGGGTTGCCAGCAATCAGCCCCTCCTTCAGGTACTCTTACTCTTCTCATGAGCTCCACAATATTCTGGTTTATACTACTAAATAGTGTGTATTTGTTTCAGTCTCATCTTACATTTTCAACCTAGTTTATTTGTACCTTTTCCGAACAGGAAGTGACTCTGGGTCAAGGTCAACTCATCTCTGTAGTGTGAAACAGTTATCTTACCATATAGAATTATTCCCACGGTTCATCTTGCTTGACTCGTGCCAGAGCCTTCTTGTTGATCTCAACAATGATCTACCGCATGTATGATGTGATGTCAGTCATACTTCAGATATGCCACTTGATCACTAACATCAGTCAGTAACCTTCCTATGACAAGCTGTTAAAATGTATTCTAAATCTCCATGGGATTTCCCTTCAGGCGATGCCACTGTGAGTCAGCCATCTCGACCTTCACCTCTGAGTCTTTCCTGTCACCTATCCTTCTCATGAGCTACATTACCACCCATTGTCTCTCTCGACCTGATCTGACCGAACTTTGTCTTCAAACTTCTCCACTCCACGTCATTTTCTTGTCCTCCTTGGTTACTTCCAAAGAAATCCTGACTCGTATATGTGTGGGCTTGTTTGTTTTTCCTACTGGTCTCTTCCTTTCATCTCAGACTATGTTACATTAATGATCTAATGGATACGTTTACTGCAAGGCGAGGCAGGATACACTCTTTCCATTTCTGCCGTAAGCCCCCCTGGGTCTTGTTGGTACCACTGGGATATGATACACTTTGAAAGACAAGCATTGATCTCTCTGCAAGTATCACATACGGATGTGCTTGCTTCGAGATAAAGAGAGGTAAAGAGTTTCACTTTGTCTTCTTTCAGGGATTCGAAATCCATATCACAAAGTCGGTGAAGCCGGAGCCTGTTCATATGAAAGACATTCTGTCCTGCAGTGGGGCGACCTTTCTTCCGAAAATGCCATCTTCTCGGAAGGTACGGATCAGCAGCCCTCTATGGCGTTCATGGATGAATCATGTCGTGTGATACGAAGAGCAGCAGCCTTAACCTCTTAACCCGTTCAGCCCTTACTTAACTCTAGTGATAGGTAGATGAGGTATCATGAAACAGTATTGTTGACGAAACAGTGTCCTAATTTTCAGAGGCCACTAGATGGCGCTCTTGGTTTAGAAATGATGGGATTTTCCATTGAATTAGTTGTTCAACTCCAAACATTTTACAGCAGACAGTGCCATCTGGTGGCTGTGGAAACTCAGCACATCGTTTCATGAAGCCTCATCTACCCATCACTACGAAACTCACTATGGTTGTTGGAGTGCACAACAAAAGGCAAAGGGCTGGTGCAATGATGGATCAGAAGCTTTACCTTCTGGCTCAGCTCTTTTTCATCACAATGTTGTTGATAATGTTGGAAGGAGCTTGTTGCGCTATGAACTGATATTACAGAATGATACAACAATATGTTTTGCTTTAAAACGTGCTTCGCGGATGAGATACTGAATTGTTTACACCAAGTTGCCTGTTTCTTTCCCTTGTAGCCACGCACCATAGTGATTTCCTGCGAGGACGACTCTCAGCTGTGCGCTCCGGCTTTCTCCGCCTCCATCCCTGTCGTCTCTGCCGAGTTCATTCTCTCTGGGATCCTCCAACAGAAGGTTGACTTGGAAACTCACAAGCTTTGCGCCCCTGCTGCCAGTCTCCCCGCCGCCGGAGGCCGGGGGAAAGCCAGGAAGAAGTCCTAGCTTCCAAACTGTAGCACTGCAGTAAAAGAACGGGAATCGATAGGTAGATTTCAAGCACTGCAGTCAGGCCACATAGCTGTGGCTAGACTAGTTTCAACCTTTCGCTTGACGTCTAGAAATCTCTCGTGATGTTTTTAGAGATGCAACGTCTTTTAAAAAAGGAGGTATTTTATGATATCTGAAGGGACATGATCCTCAGTGTGAAACATGGTAGCAGCTGTAGACTGCCTTCGTGGCCAAATGATAAAAAATGATTCAGCTTGAGATTATCAGTTGTCGGCCCATAAATCTAACCACACGTTGCCTGACATCGTGTTGAGACCCATGAGATCAGAGCGCCACAGCAGAACCATTGTGGTCGTGCTTCTTCAGAAAGCATGTTTCTCTGCTGTGAAATCTTCAGTCACATTCTGTTGTAAACAAATTGTTCTAGAGTTTAATTCCTTTATTAGCCAGCAGAGGTCACTGTTATCTTGAATCGATAACGTCCTTATTAGATGCAATGACAAATATTAATAGTGTTTTGTTTGTCTCTTTGATGTATTTGAATAACCACACTGTTCTGTCTAAAGTGTCTGTGGAAACTGGCTCTGCACCAGGCTGCCTTTTAAGATCTTCCACTTGCAAACCTGCAGTCTTCCATCGGCAGGAGCAGAAGGTGTGTGGTTGCTGCTGCGCTCCGGACATTTCAAGCGTCTATTAGGGCTTTATGTAAGCAACCATGAAGCAGGCTTAAATCATATTTTAGCACCACATTGAAACAGATTGGTCCATCAGTTTTTTTGTGCCTTGATGAGAAGCTTATTGTGCCTTTTACTCTGAGCTAATCTTAAAACATCTCTGCCAGTCTGTGTTTCTATCTCCATTAACATCCTCCACCGCCGCCATTAAGGACTCATCCAGTCCTATTAGGTCCAGAGATGAGATACCTGAATGCTGATGCTGCATCTTTGTCTTCCATATCTAATGGCAGATGTCCTTGACGTGCATTTACTGAACGACACTTGGCCTTTTTTCCCCTCTTCTTGTTGCATTAAAAGCTCAGAGCTAGTGTTTCATCGTTTCTGTTTGAGTTCTTAAACTCTGTTTTAGAGACCTCAACTAGCTTGCTGGGTTTATGCCAACATATCTAATGTATGCTTATGCCCATAAGGGAATGCTGTTGTGAACCAAACCAACCATTAAATAATTTCTTTAAATGAAAAATGTCTTATTTGCAAGTATGTTCGTAGGGTCACAATGATCACAGAAAGTGGCGAAGGCTATTAGCACACTGGAAAAAACAGTGTGTTCTAACTTGACTGTGGGGCCTCTGAGGTCAAGTCTCTGTGTGTGTTGACTGTCCATCATTCTCATTGTCAACAGTGTCGGCTCTACAGTCAAACCACATTCACATTTTGTGCTGCTGTATTTTTTGGGCCATTTTTAGAGTTGATCATTTTTGGCCTATAACACACACACACACACGTGCGTGTTTGTCTTCCTATCTTAGAGAGGCCTGTCACTGACATATATTTACATAACTCATTCCCCGGCCTCTCACCCTAAACCTAAACATCTAAACAAATGGCTAAAGTTAACTTTTACTCTTCACCAAACTAAAATCCAATTGTAATAACCAAGCTATTTTGTAGTTTTAACCCTCAAAATGAGGCTTGACAAAGTGACGGCCGGTCAAAATGTCCTTACTCTGTTGATTAAAAGCTCATACAGGTTCTCACGAAGACATAAGTTCAAAAAAACACACACACACACACACACACACACACACACATATATGTATTTTCTATTGTCATGACATGAAGACTCGCTAAACGTGTTGCTTCCATCATGTTCACTGAAGTTTCCAATAAGTGCACGCAGGTTACACACTCTCTACTATTGTGTAATAAATAGGATGTCTCGCAGGACGTCTCCTCTTGGTGGAATTTCTTTTGCCATGTGACCATTTCGCATCTGCGATTGGCTGCTGAAGAGGATGCAAAGAATCACGGCAGTTGAGTTGTCGTTATTACAACACTGTAGCTGGATGGGTAAGACAAAGCAAACATTCGATACATACATTTTTTGGTGAATAATATTAACCAGACTTGGCTGAAGTGTGGCCCAGGGGCAAAATGAGGCCCTTGGCTATATTAATGCTGCTCATAATTTTTTTAATAATTAACATTTCATTTCTAAATGTAAGTCATGAAGGATTTGTATTGCTTTCTTCCCCATCTCTGTTTTCTTCCTGTGTTCATAATTATATCAATATGTCATTGATATGTAAATTCTTTTAACAAGACCATTTTTAAAGTATTTCTTGTCCCTGAAAATACATAAAAGATACTGAAATCGTTCTTTGAACTATACAAGAAGTTTCATTTAGTAGCCATAGACCTGCCCAAAACGTTACAATGTTTACTATTTGTATTGAGAATCTTTTAATATGATGTATATAAAATAGTAACAAAAGAAAACGAGCTCGTAGCTAGTAGTAAGTAGCTTATCTAGGCATGAGATTAACAGTAACACATTTTTCATCCAGCTAAAATATAGGAAAATATATATATATATTTTTTAAATTAACACATTTTTCATCCAGCTAAAATATATAAAAATATATTTTTTAAATTGTGGGCCTTCTTCGGTGGTGGATTTCATGCCTATTGTACGTACGATAATATTTTCATTTTCCACTTATTTGCTATTATATGTGAAAATATTCACGTTCTAAAAGTCAACCTTTTATGAGATGAGGATCAATATCCACCCACCGAGAGCAGTATCTTGATCACTTACTCTAGTGTACAGTCATGCGGGGTGATGTTTCTGTTGAATCATCATCCCGCATTTCTTACACTCCTCTCCTCCCCTCGCTCCGTCTTCACAGCCCCCCGCGTCCGCTGCAGGCGAAAGTCTCCGCTGTTTGCCGACTCTTCACGAGCGCGCCCGAGTGAGCGCGAAGACCGACATGTTCCGAACATCTTCCAAATGTTGAGCCCGAGTGGCGCGGAGTGCGGCTCTTGAGAGGGACGACGCGTGAACCCACGGAGACGAGGAGGGACCCGAAGTAGCCAGACGCACGAATCCCTGCTCCCAGTGCGGCGGCTCCATCTGAACAGGTAGATCTTTTTCTCTGCTCCAGCGTCGCTGCTGATGAAGAGTCTGACCTAAATGTACCTGGTGTGCGACGGGTTAAATTCTGCAGTTTTTTGGTTGATCCGCTATCCTGCCCGGGGGCATCTGCCTAAACCAGTGTCAGCGACTAATTCAATATTTACAATATTGTTATAGATGACGGTTCTGAAACTGGATGGGCTTGTGCTGCATCACTGTGTGCCTGATTTTATTGTGATTTATTTATGATCTCCACAAGTCTTGTTTTCATCACTAGCAATGAAACAACATGCTTTATGGTTTGATTTAATAATAGCAAAAAAAAAAAAAATCTCCACAAGGGAATTCTCATCCTATTAGGACGTCAAGGTCCGATGTGTTTCCCACAGCAAACTCCTAAGAGCTTTGGCAGCATCCATTATCTGAGAGGATGCTTCAGACTGCAGGACCTTAGTGCCTCTTAAAAAAAAAACTGCACGGACGCAGCAGAGTCATGGCTTCTCAGCACAAATATTTGCCACCAACAGAGTCTTCATTTTGTTGCTGCACATATTCCAGCATCCTCCTCTTCACTGCTCCCGCGTGACGTGTCTGGACCTGACAGGTGTAAGCAATATGGTGGAGGTCTGTCTCATCCTTTAGTTCTGCTATTCCTCCGCTTTAAAACCGGGCTGCGGAGGGAAAAGCTGCAGGCATTGTCCTGGAAAATAATCGTTTGATTCAATTTTGTTTTATTTATAGCCCCAAAAATGTCAAAATCTCGTGCGTGGGTTGACCTTTCAGAATTTCTTTGCACATCACAGTGGGGATGGATGGATACAAAAGAGCTCTCTTGTGGATGAACATGACTCAAATAATGTTTGCTGAGATAACACCCTGTTGATTTCTGTTGGTTTTAATGAGGAAACTTCCAATTTTGGGGCACTGTTTTCAATTGTAGCTATTATGAATATACAATGGACCTGAAGGGAAAATGACAGAAAAGGAACTCACAAAAATTTAGGAGACTTTTTGCGCATGTAAAAAAAAAGCTATTTGTCAAGATGTGCAAAACATTTTGTGTCTGAGTCAAGTTACATTATTTACTTCACGCAATCTGAGTTGTTGAACCGTTTTCAATGTGAGTGAAAACGTTTTTCTAATGAAACACTACAAAAGAACTGTACAGTGGTACCTTGGTTTTCGAACGCCCGGAATTCGAACAAATCAGAGTTCGAACTAAAATTTCAAGATTTTTTTGCTTCTGATTTCGAACGAAAATCCTGAACTCCAACGCCCCCGAAAAAACGGAAAAAACATAACGTGCGCGGACCGATCAGCTGACCCACGACGCAATTTGTTATTGTGTACAACGCAGCCTCTGTATGCAGACGTGTCCCGTTAGCTACATTTACTGACAGTTTTTTCTTCATATTGAGGTGTAAAACCTTTCCTGTCTCTGCACTGGACCGTGGTAGAGTGTCACAGGGGAGGTGCTCGCTCTCCACACCTCCACTCCAGGGTTTGATGTCCTGTTGTGGGCTGGAGCTGGGACAGGGATGAGGCGAGTCTGGGACAGAGCGTTACTTGGTTTATGACTCTGTCACAGCCAAACTACACAGAAGCGCACATTCAGAGCTGGACACGCACCGGGCACCTCTTCACTTCTGGAGAGACGTCACTCACTCGGCAACCCCTCCCACATGCAGCGGCCACACACATAGAGGAACAGCGCACCTGCAGCAGACACTCTACAGTCACCCCTACAAAAGCCTATTTTAAGGCTTGGAAAGCATTATTTCTTTTTCCATTCATTGTAATGGGAAAAATTGATTCAGATTTCGATCAAATCGCTTCTTGAACCGCTGTCTGAAACGGATTGTGGTCGAGAACCGAGGTACCACTGTATATGTCATGAAAGTTTTGCCACAGTGACTAATGTTGTAGGGAGGATGGACCGTTTTTTAAACTTTTTTTTTTTAGCATCGTACTATAAACACACTTAGATTCAGTTGAGTGCAAGGAGCCAAAACTGCTTACTTCAAGTTTTCTTCACTCATGATAAAATACTGTTCACCATTCATTGTTTTTCAAGCACCATTCAGTAACTATTCAGGTTTGTTATGTTTATTATGGTTTGTTTAGTTGGTTGCGTTTCCCCAAACGCAAGTTGCAAACCCTGAACCATGCAAAACTCTGTACTAGTAAAAGGAGAGTAAGAAAATATTGATTCACTAAAACATCGTAATACTTAATGGTGTGAAACTCTTTCAATATTTATGCACGCAATATAGATATTTAATGAAGAAATCCTTGTATACGTTTGTGTTTTTAACTTGTATTATGACTTCCACTTTTCCCCCTTCAACTCCCTGTAATAGACAAGATCGAGTGTAAGTGATTTTGTCCCGTAAACTAGTAGCAAACAACATACAATCATCGTAATTACAGTGTCGCAATACATTGCGATATATTGTATCGCCATGCCTTCGCATCATATCCCCAGATTCCTGCCAATGCACTGCCCTACTGGGTGCATTATTTAGCACACACGGATCAAACTGGCCCTTTAGTAGTTGGGCTCCTTTGCTATATCGTATCTCAACTTTCATATCAGATCAGACACCTTGAAATAAGCTCATGAGCAGTTTTATGATGGCTGAAGATTGTTTCATGATGATGATACTACTCACGTGGACTCACAGCAGTTGTGTTTTACACGTCCTCAGAACATGAACTGAGAATCCTTGTCAATATAAACCCTTGAAGAAAACATTCCATCGCTGTGTCTTGGTGCAGAGACGAGTCTTTTGCTCCTTTTTTATCCTTCATGATTAATAAATGTCTGGCTCTGCAGGGGCGAGTGTAGACAGTTTGTGCTAGTAAGATCAGGTGACTGCTTTACTGTCAGGAGCTGTTTGTGTGAAGTCATCTCTTTCCATAACTCCTAATGGGAAGGTGAGATGAAGCGACAGTGAAAGAATGAGGAAGACAAAGGTGTCTTTGTTGCTCCCTGATTCCCCCCACATCTGCAGTCATTGGATGCATTTCCGCCTGTTAAAAGGGACGGACAACGACCTGCCTGTGCCTCCAGTAAACGGAGTCAGAAGAAACGCAGGCTTTGATATAGAGTGGGAAGCAGTGGCTTTGATTATATAAGATAAGGGGGAGGAGAGGAGGAGAGATGTGGAGAAAATTCACAGATATAAGGTTCGGATTTAAGAGTTTTAGGGAGAGAAAATGTAGTGAAGAAGTCTGGTGTAGGAGACGGCGAGGGAAGATACAGCGCTGACACAGACGAGGAGATCAGAGGTGTCACGATGATGAGAAGTAACACTTAGAGCCGAAAAGCACGGGAAGAACAGAGAGAAAGGCCAGTGAGGTAGAAGAAGGCTGAGGCTGTGGCAGCCGGGAGAGTTAGCAGATGGCAGATTTTCCGACGTCCTGCAGCTACAAGCCCAGAGGACTTCATGTCAGGGAGCATGTCTGTGGTTTGCACATTTATCAAGAGCTTAGGCCAGCCAACTTTATTTATAAAGCACAGTGCGTTCATGTTTGTTCGGGTTCGGGTCATCATGTTTGATCCATGAGAATCAAATGAAGGAATGTACCCCGTGTTTGTTTCATTGAAGTGACCCGATTGTTCCTAAACAATTCCAGGTCAGGTCAGTTTGAGGTGTGGGCTGAATCGCTTCATATTCCTTGAAGAAATGTTTTGTCATGTGACTGTCGGGATGTTGGTTCGAAGACACTAAGGCCGAGCTCGGTCATGCATTTTGGAGCACAGTCACAGGCTGAAGGTTACCATGGTAGCGGTTCAAACCTCACGGGGGTGTCAACACAAGGACAAGGCACGAAAGTACGGGACGGTTTATTTCATTTTATTTCAGTTTCATTTCACATCTAAAATGCTTAATATTGCTCCACGTTTCCTCCTTCTTTAGGTGTCAACTGTAATGATTCGAGCAGAGCGGGACCCAAATGCCTTCATGAATAAGACTCACAGGAGATCAGAGTAGCAAGTAATAGTATTTAATTTTAACAAAGAATTCACTATACTCAAACAAAGGTCGAAGAATCCAAACAGAAAGTGATAAAAAAAAGCAAATCATGACATCAAAGTCTTATGAGATTGATTTTAAGTGTCTATTGAGCAACTGGTGTTTCACTTTAAGATGTGAAGAGATATACTACTATTTCCTCCTGTTTACCTCGATTATATGAAGAGTTGACCATTTAAATTGAATGGATGCATCATCAGGTGTACCACAATTTACTTTCAGTCATCCTCAGATGCAGGAAATGGCTGTTCAGACACATGTATGGATCACTTACAGAAACCTCAGACGCGACTGAAAGCTCTTCCGAGTGTATCCTGGTCTGCCTGTGTGTGTAATGCTTGTATATTAGTTGGCTCTATCACATTCAGATGTCACTTCTCAGGCTGATACTGTCCCACTCTTCTTATTTCTCAGTCAGTTTAGCAGCTGAACTATCAAAATTTACCCAAATTCAAATAAGATTTTTGATAAATCTGACTATACAAGCCAATACGTCAAGAAGTCATCTGTAGAAATGTGTTTATTTTTGGACACATTATGCTCCACAGATGATAGATTTTAATGCGATCCCAAAAGAATGTGAGAAAGAGAATGAAAGCATCACTAGAGGAACTTGTCATCGCAACTTGCTTAATGAAACATGTCTAAACGACTTCAGAAGTCGCTTTGAAATCCGCACTCTCAGATTTACTGCCGTAATAGGATTACAGTGGAATCGGAGTCATCTCGAGTGAAAAACAAATGTGTTCAGAAGAGACGCTGTTCTGCGTGACGCGGCATGATTCGATATCTCCTGTAGCATCACAACATTTTTAGTTTCACGTGTCAGCAGCTGCGGTCAGAATTGACCCGATGCACTTGTTTTTGGAAAACTGGCACAACACTAGTTACTTTAGCTGCCAGATGAGAAGAACTGAATATTATCCTCCAGTCAAATGTCACACTGACAACTTGAGAAGACGTGATGTCACATCTGACTTGTCGACAGTTGGATCCTCAGTTCAGTTCTTTCTTTTCTCCCACTGTGGGGAGACTGAGGAGGAGAAATTCAGATCATCATTTCTCAGCTCATGAGAGGTTAATTTGCAGAAGCAAAACCAGACTCACCGGTACTTGGAAGCAGAACATGAAAGGTAGTTTTCTTGCATCACAAGTCAACACATTCTCTTAGCCCTGTATTATGATTGATAGCTCAGCTGGCCTTGAGCAGGGGTCAATTATTGGCTTGGCCTCTCAGTGAAGTAATGAACTGCATGGAGAAAACCACGTAGCACCAGCACCATGGAAGGAGGAACAAGGATCAGGGCCTTTTAGTGCATTAGTCCTTCCTGCTTTCTGTAGTCGAGCTGAACTGAAGGACGTCAGATATGACTGTCTACAGCGCATTATTGGCTACTGGGAATTCTGATGTCTCGTCTGAGGAACAACCATGACTTGGTGTGATGTGGGTGAAAGGTTTATTTGAGAACAATGGTTAGATAACTGGAGGTGAAACGCACAGAGTGCCGATTTTGCAGACTGAGACTCCAGTTTTCCAAGTTACTGTCCTGTTTTTTAACATTGAGGTTTTGTCCAGGCTAAACTCATGGCTACATTATAATGATTTACCGAATAAATTTGTGATCGACTGACCACTTTGTTTTCCTCTGTAAACATGGTGGACGGGGACGTGACATTGTACAGGGTATGCCTTCCCGAACACCTCCTTATGGGCCACCATGGGTTGTAATGGAACTGGCCAAGCCCCAGCCGGATCATTCCCTCTGGTCAAAAAGTTTCTCCACAGTTATTTGGCTTGATGTACTGCTTTTCAAATTGTAGAACTACGTGGCATCATCTGCACTGGACTTGGGAGCCACGTTTTTTAGTCTACATTACGTTGATGGCCTGTGTAAACTCTAATGGAGGAGATGCCAACAGCAGTTTCTATTGGAATAGCAGGAATAGCTTGAAACAACACTGTTAAGTCCCTCCAATTCATGAGGCTGGTTCCAGTTGCCACTGCGTAGTGGTGAAAACAGTATTCCTAATGGAGCTGGCCTTTTGAAGAGGGGTTCATTTCAAGGCAGAAAGCATTCAGAAGTGCAGTACAAAACACAGGTTCAATATGGAAGACCTGCCTGATGGAAGTGCTGAGGTCATGATGTTATGTCTGAAGGATGCACAGTCCCATCAACTCAACCATCTGTGCGTCTAGTCTTTAAATTCATTTTTCCATGCTTTTGTATGACTCTTTCATCCATTATTTATTTTCTTCTCTGATTTCTTTTTGGTTGCATAAAAGTCTGAATTTTAAAGCTCCTATATAACATTAATACTTAAACTCCGCTTCGGAGAATTCTGCGGCAACAATGCTGTAGTTGTGCTGCAAAGATGGAGTGTGCACTGCAGATCCCCACCCAGACCCCTCCTGGGCTCCACAACAAAAACTGCAGCAAGCGCGTCTCCTCGGACACATCATCATCTCAAGCAGGATTTCACTGCAAAATATTTCACGTTCGGCTCCTGAGTGGCGCAGTTGTGGTCGCTCCCTGCGGTTGGGGCATTACCAGAATAATTACAGTTCGCATCATCAAAGATTCATGAATTTGAAGTTTTAATTTGGGCATAAACTGTTGCAGAAACTATTCCAATATATAGTTAGCACTTCAGTTTAGCACCTGAGTCTGCAGTGGCCAGTGTCGTCTGTAGTGGTCCAATGTGGGACAGGTAAAGAAAACACCAAGTTACAAACTTGATCTGCTGAAATGAATGATGAACTCCCTGTTTAATCTGTGCTATTAGCTCGTGTTTGCTTTAAAGGCGAAAACACAGATGCAATCTGAATAGTTTTTTCCTTTTCAGCGGTGAGAAGTCAACACAAGCGTACACACAAACTGTGGTGAACTTTGTTTTCCAGCAAGTGACAATACCCAGTGGCCTCCTATGACCCTGTCACCGTTTCAACCATGAACAGACTAGCTGTTGCATCAAATGTTTACATCGGCTTAGGAGGGAACGGCAGCGTTGGCAGAGAGCCACAGAGCCAGTACGTACCATGGTGAACCGTACTCAAGTATATATGTCTGTCTTTAATGCAGACTATTAATCTCAATTCATGCTTTTCTCATGCATACGTTTGTTTACTACAACAACCCACAATAACATATACAGTCAAAAACATTCTTTAGAATAACCTCTCTGAAGAGGCTCGACAACACGCTAGAAACACAACATTGTAAGCATTAATGATTCCTCTCATGTTCCTTTAAGTTACATTCAGAACAGATACTAAATGTGTTATTCATTTGTCATTCATTGCGGGTTAACTCGGCTCTGGTGCGATTAATTGAGATTAATTTTTTTATCGATGTATGTGTCGTAAAGACTGACATTGCCAGGAGTCAACAAAAGCTGTGATAGTGTATGCGTTTCTTTCAGAAGTGTCCACATCACATTTACTTACATCAGGGAGGAAGTGCCTCCCCAAAAACACACAGCCACCAAGCCTGATTCACAAACCTGCACTTCTACAAGCTGTGGCTGCGTCTTTCCCCGGAGACAAGTAACACTTTAGCAACATTGTTAACGTCCCCAGCTCTCATTTAAAAGCGCTTATGATGAGTCACCCAAGCAAAGGGTCTGATTAGACCCTCCATATTTGGAAATATTTATGTCATTAGTTATGTAAATGGTGGTAAGCGGCATGCCGAATATCCAGCTGAGTCTCGTGTCAGTCCTCAGTAATGTGAACACAGATGGCTTCTGGCACAAAATCAAAGAGGAACATGCAATCCTTTTAGCAGCACTTAAATTCTGCTTTCGTAAACATCCGCACTTTGCCTTGAAATATATCAGCGGGCTGGAAATCTGCGCCGAAGACGGCACTCTTGGTTCAGCCACTGATGAAATGTGCTCAGAGCAGAGACTGATGCAGAGTGATCACCTTGACATACTGATGTCCTACAAATCCCTCAGACGATGAATGATCAATAAAGTGAGGGGCGACATCATGACTACAGATCGTCTGGAGGTTTGTCCCGATCAGTTGCAGAAGCTCTCTGCAGTAGAGCAAACGTTAAATCGGACTGTGTATTAGTTATGAAGTGCATGAAATGATGATGAGATCCGAGCTCATATGTTCAAGTTATCAGGACACTTGTGAGGCAACTTTGGCAGTGAGCCATGTAGCCACCGGGCACCACTGCCGGGGCCTTCAGCTGCTCCCCTACTGGCCTTTTAACACCAAACCCTGCTGAACGTTTCCTCTTGATTCGTGTTCTCTCATGCCGCAGCACAGGAAGACTGTGGTCAGTCAATGTATACAGTAGAACAGAACTATGATTGGTCTGCAACAAAAAACAAAAACGTTTTTTGTTTTATACCTCTGGGCCATGAGGGCC
Organism: Synchiropus splendidus; assembly: GCF_027744825.2. Taxonomy (NCBI): domain Eukaryota; kingdom Metazoa; phylum Chordata; class Actinopteri; order Syngnathiformes; family Callionymidae; genus Synchiropus; species Synchiropus splendidus. The sequence continues at coordinate 11,780,658 of NC_071345.1, read as the reverse complement.
ACGAGATGCTCAACTTTAACACATTTGCCACATAAGGTGGCAGTTGTGTGGCAATATATTTACTTCATAGCTGCAAATGTGATAGTTACCAAGTATGGAGAGGTTTTGAAAAGAACAAATGATAAAGAAAGTGATGCCACCTCCACAAGAGTAAATACTGTTCATGAAAGCAACTGTCGAATCAGTTTTTAACAGTCATTCAAAAGGTTTTCATTTTACACTTTACTCATATCTTCTTTAGAGTTTATTTTATTGGAGTTTACTTTGAAAATATATGTTTTCTTTTTTTGTCTTGTAAATTTGATGACTTGCACCTGGTTGTGCTTTTCAATGACAAATACATTTTTGCGATGACCACATGGTTTCATGTCATTTCACATGGCTTTGGTTTGTTTACGTGTACGTATATTAAATATGGTTTTTGAACACAAATGAAATCAAGAGTAATTCACCAGTTCTATTACTTGAATTGAACTGTTGCACACCACTGTCTCTCCCACTTTATTTTCTTAGAACTAATCTGTGATCATATGTAATATTTTTGGTTGTTTAAGTGCTAAACTTTCTATATTTAAAATTGTTTTTACTTTTCTGTTCAGGCCCAAAACGAGAGCCAAGATGCAGCCAGTGATTGTGCTCAGCTTTCTGCTCACCTTAGGTACGTGTGTTAGCCAGAGATGTTACATGAGTCTGAATCATGAAGACATAATTCATGCACTTCTCTCTCTCTCCGTAGCTCTCTCTGCACCAGTTAAAGGTGAGGTATAATAATGTTTTTAAATTTAGATTTTCACTGACATTTCACTGGATGTTAATCCTTTCCGCGCTGACATGTGACTGTTTCTGTCCTTGTTGACCAGTGCATGAGGAGGTGAAGACCTTGTTCCGCGGGGAGGACTTCCACATCCACCTCTCCTCGCCGGGCTTGGACATCACTTTCCGGGCGACGCCGACATCACGGTCCAATGAGGTGTACCTGATGCGAGGAGGCCGTGTGACCAACCAGAGGGTCAAGATTAACCGCCAACTCAGCCATCTGAGTCTAGAATCTGTCCTCAAGGCAGATGAGGGGATTTACACCGTGAAAGATCCAAACAAACCAGAGGAGTACAAGAGGATCATGCTCTATGTCAGAGGTAGGTTTGCGGAATGAAATGAAAGCTGAAGAAACAAAGTGTTCAGGTGTAGAAGAGTGCTGCACTCACACTCTGACTCTTTGAGCCTAGTAACTTGATGAACAGGGTATTTTATTTTATTTTATTTTATTAACAGCACTTTATTTCAAAGCACATTCCTAGTTGGTGGGACCCCCACTGACCATGGCAATAAATTCTATTCTGATTCTGATAATTCCCTGATGTGTGTTTACATGTGAGAGTCATGTTATGGATTGCTTGTGTGTGTGTTGTTGGCCAGTATATAATTCCAAAATGTTACCGTTGGGACAAAGTGGTGAGAGAACTTCTCCCTCTAATATTCATAAACCCCTCTTGCTTTGAACCTCCACTTTAGCTTGGGAATGTTGTGTCAAACTCAGTCACGCATTGATCCAAAAGACTGTCTGACTTTCAATTTATTTATTGGTTAAAATAGGAAAAATGAGTCTAAACTAGATTTACTATCAGTCTTGGTTTTAATTCTCACGTGTTTTGCTCCTCTAAGCAGGAACATGTAGTCACTTTCTTGTTGTCTGTCTTGACTTGAATTGAATGCTTTGGTTTTGGAGGTTTTAATACATACAATGTATGGAAATAAGCAGGGTCATGATGTCAACGTGCACAGGAGGTGATCTAGTACCATCTGAATTCTGTATTAATTTCAGTTGACTGACGTTTATTCAAAATAAAACTGACTTAGTTGCCTCAGGCTGTCAGAAGTGGGTTGGGAAACCTTATTAACTTATTGAACTCAGATAAAAAGTAGAATGAAAATGGAAAAGAACATATAAGTCATGGGACAAATGGGATTATATAGTATTATATCTTCAGCAATTTACCATGTTTGACTTGGAAATTTTATTTGAATTCAACGGATTAAATGGAAGCCTGGCTGTAGCTCACCTGCTGTGTCTTTGACAGAGATAGGCAAGAACCCAGGTTGGGCTTGGAAACAACCTTCGTGGATGACAAACAATGTCGTGTCCTTGGAATGATGCCTTGAATTGTCGTTTCATAATTCACGTGCTGCCAAAGCAGAACTCAACAAAATGACGCCTTGACAGACTCTTCCAACCTGCATACTGAACAACTGATTGAGTGTTGCATTTATTCATTTATTTTAATCAAACTCATACGCCTGCTTTAATTCATTTGAGGACACATCTAGACAAAGGGCTTTCAAGAAGACAAATGGCGGCAATCCTGTTTTGTAATAAATCTTGTGTCAGCGTGAGCAGACGCTGTCATTTATTATCCGCCAAATAAACATCACACTTACATTTCCTGTTTGTCCTTCGCCTTAGTGCAGCTTGTTCTGCCGTGGTAGTAGTTAACACGCTGAGGGAGGCGGTTGGATGAAGCCCAGCGATGGTGGAAGTGTGCGCATGATCCTCCATATGGAGCCACTAATGTGTGTGTTTGTCTCTCCTTGTCAGCGTGACGACTGCAAGCTAATAATTATGCTGCTCTTTAACCACCAACCCACTCTTCCTTTTTCTGCTGTATTATTTTGTCTCCTCCCTGTATGTTCCTCTGTGGTGGCTCATCACTGCTCCTCCACTTCCTCACCATCTGTTGCTTGTTTGTGGCATCTGTCACGCGCTCATTCCCTCCAAATTATTAAAACTGTGTCTCTCACATGGCTTCTAGCAACCCCTCACTTGCTCCTGAATTGAATGAATGACAGTCCAGTTATTATAATTTCTTATAACTAGAGGTGGGATTCGATAAAAAAAAAAAAATGTATTAACTAGAAAATTTGTGATTAAATAATCTCAATTAATCGCAGTTTAATCGTGTAAGAATATTTGCCACAAGAAGCCACATTTTTCAATTTGAATGAATTTGGCATATTGCTGAACAAATGATGGACCCATACATACATTTAAACAATCAGTTTGACAATAGCACAATACATCAGGATGGTGGCTATATTCAAGTTTTTATATCACCTGATGTAAACTAAGGCTCTTTTAATGTCTTGAAAATATGTGTATAAGAATTTCAATTTTATAAAAATTTCACATACATTCAGAGTAGTGGAAACCCTGGCCATTGTGTGCTGAAAACACCCCTGAACAAATGCTTTTGTTTGCTTTTGTTCAGGGATTCCTCCATGTTTGTTGTTGTTGTTATCATCCTAGCTGCCACGTGTCTTGTGTATCAGTGAAATCAGTGGAGCAGGAACTCCTGCACTGACAAAGGTTCCCTGTTGTCTGGAGCGCAAACTGTTCAATTAAATTAAATTAAATTAAATTAAATACTCGCGATTAAAATATGTTTTTTTTGTTGTAATTAATTCATTGCATTCATTATTTATGTCTATTTCTGTGTCTAATGTAATGATAAGTGAGTGGTTATTTGCTGAAAACTGTATGAAAAAAATGAAAATGTTTTAACTACAGTACCTTTAACCCTGTTTCTTTACATGACAATGGATCGTGTTGTTTACTTGCATCTTCACCCTTGTGTTCTAGATTGCACCAACGAACAGGTCATAAAATATGGGGACAACTTCAACCTCCCGCTGCTGGGGGTCGCACCTCCCTTCACCCTTACCTATCAACCCAGTCCAGTGGAGGCCAACCAGACATCAAAGTAGCTTCACTTCTTTCCTCAGCTGAACTTGTGTCCGCGGGGTGTGATCTCTCATCTCCTGTCTCTCAGGCCTTCTCGGGTGGTGCTCAGCCTCATTGGGGAGTCCGTGGGCGGCTACAAGGGCCGCATCAGCGTCAACAGCCGCCATGTCACTCTGAGCGCTGTCACCGGGGCAGACGAAGGCACCTACACCATCACAGATAAAGTCGGTGACATTAAAAGACAAGTGTGCCTCAATGTTAAAGGTGAGAGAAACTACCTAGTTTGCTGTGAATGATTCGTTACCTTGGCTTGACCCATCTGAACCTGTGAGCCGCTTCGGCCAGGACGCTATTGCCTTTCCCTGTTCTTGTTATTGTGCTACTGCCGTCTGCCACGATGGCTTTTTAAAGACCATAATCATAATGGATTCCTGCCGGCTAATGTATTTAGAGGATCCATAAGTCGGTCCCTAACAATGTATTCAGTCTTCTGATTTTCCTGCTTTTACCGTCCCTTCTCTTCTCTCTCTGTCCCTCAGAGCACCTGAACTTTGTTACTCTGCCGCACGGAAATAGATTGAAAGTCAACTTGATACTGAACAGCTCTTTGGTTCGCCTTTACTACACCAGAGAAAACGACCAGACTCAACATCTGCTGATGGACAAAGGCGAATTCACAAATGTAATTATTGCTCACTCATGGGTGAAATGTCTGTCTGTTGAAATGACTTGTTGCTGTAGATCCTAGGTTTGTGACAGAGAGAGATCTTTTCCAGAGAGAGTTGCTGCCTTTCATCGCCAACTCTGCTCATAACCTTAAGTGAATTTCCGAGGGCAGCGGAAAGTGAGGGTCTTGAGGAGCTCTTTGTCTTTCACACAGGCTCCAGCAGAGTTGGGATTCGGTGATCGGCTGTCCATGGAGGGCTCAGTTGTTTATCTGGATGAATTCAAGAGTTCTGACACTGGCAAGTTCACCGTCACTGACCTCCTGGGCTTCCCTGTCTCCGTCGACCATTGTAAAATCGAACGTAAGCAATGATGAAATAAAACAGCCTCAGTCACAGGTCAGTTGAATTATTCAGATCTTTTCCCATCATTTCTCCGCGCAGCGTTCAAGCTGGACTCTCTGTACGTGGCCATCATCGCGCTGCTGGGCCTGCTGGTCTTCCTCCTGCTGGCTTGTCTGCTGTCCTGTCTGATCAAAGTGAAGAAGCGGGCCAAGAGGGCGGCGGCGCTGGAGAAGATCGCCCAGAACGCTGGCAAAGAAGACGAGGGCGAGGCGTTTAGACAGGTCAGAGCCAAGTGAAGGCAGTCTGATGACAATAAGCATTTCCTCATGAGAGATGAGAAGCCATCCATCTTCCACCCCTAAATGCTTATTTGAGTTGTCATCAGCATCTTCATCGTCTTGCTTCACTTTGTCACCGTCGTCCGTCTGTGTCCACTGTCTGCCGACTGATGCTTATCTCTGCTTTTGGTGTTTTCTAAAACCTCATGAGCTGCTTAGTTTGAATCTAATAAACATTTGAATGTCTGACTGGACTTTTTCTACCGGTGTGAGTCCCACTTCAAATTTCCAACTCTGTCATTTCCTTTTGTTAAAGTTTATGTTCGAACATCATATTTATCACCACCCCTTTGCATCATGGCATTTGTTAAGGTCAACACAAGCATAATGGTCAATGTTTCACTCTTCTACTCAATAATATCATCATCACCATCACCAATACATAAGCATTTTTATGATCACCACTATTGTGAAATACTCTCGTATCTCTCCATCTATAATCTGGACATTAATGATGTATTCTGCAAGCATCATAAATATCTTCACCACCATTATAACCCCATGTTTCACCTCACACTCGCTGTCACCACTTTTCTTTCTGTATCACTAGCTTGAAACTTCCATATTATAGTCATAGACGTCCATCAATAAATACAATGCTTTCACTTTATTCACGATCCTCACTAGTGATCGCCGTACATCACTATGCGCATGATCGTGAGCATCATGACTACAACCTTTGCTATTAGTATCTGCATCTGAACTGTGCCAGGCTTTTTTCCGAGCATCATTCACCTGGAGACCTCGAGGTTCAGATGCCTGCACACACTGAGCACTTAAAGCTTCATTTTAGAGTCCACTTAAGGAGATGTATGAGCGGCTGTTGTGTCTGCATTTGTCCTCGCAGGTTGTCAAAAACATCACCAAGCTCAGCGAGGAGTCCAAGCATTCCCAGGCTGACAACACGGAGAAGTCGCAGAGCACTGAGGTGGACATAAAAGTAAGTGACCTGCTCCGCTCAAAGGTGAAGCTTCTGCAGTGACCTAGTTTGTGATGTGTTGCGTGTATCCAGGGCCTGGAAGTTTCTTCTAAAGAGGTTGGGATTGGGAACCTCGAGACAAGTGACTCCGGAGTTGGCTTTAACACAGCCCTGCCTCTGGACACTGACACGGATGTCCCTGACCAGATCCCTGATTCTGAGGCTGTCAGCGTCTCTGTTGCTCCCGAGACCAAGCCAAGTCCTCCTCCTGCCGAGCCCAAGCCCATTGCTCCAGCAGCTCCTGAAACAAGGTCCAGTCCGGTAGCTGAGACTAAGCCGATGGAGGCTCCTGTAAAACAACCAGAGAAGCTTGATGTGTCTAAACCGGAAGAGGTCAAGCTCAGCCCCACGCCAAGTCCAGAACCTAAGGCCACTCTGAGTCCTGCAGCTTCAAAACCTGCACCTAGTCCTGCAGCCATCACACCCCCACCTGAAATTAAGAGTGCTTCGGCTCCCACTCCGGAGGCTCCCAAACCCAGTGCACCAGAGCCCATCATCAACGGGACCCCTGAACCGGGTCCGGATCTCAAGATCGAAAGCTCACCGCCAAAAGCAGCTCCTCCTAAAACCCCTGAAGCAGAGCTGAAATCCAGCGTTGTTGGGAAGGAGAGCGCAGCCTCCGAGGAATCCAAAACAGCCTAAAGGCTGAAGCCGCAAAAAGTCTACGGTCCCCTGATACACCGAAAGCCACTGCAGACAATCGATCTCCTCTCCACCAAATAATCAGGAACCACTCTGAGGCGAAATATTCCATTTACCTTCCTAATGCCTGAGCATGATGTTGTCTAGATGTTAGCAAGTCACTTGACTATGAGCAAAAATAATTTACTTTTCGAGGTTTTCCCAACAAAATAACACTCAACATTTGAAACGCCCCCGACTCCCTCGGCCTGTTTTCTAAACTTTAACTGCCAGAATGCAACAGCAATCCTTTGTCAAGTTTACGGCAACATTTTTACTTCAGTGTGTTTTCTTACTGAAAATGCCCGATTACATTACTCTGAGGCGTCCAGAAGAATAATCTGTGCTCTTTCTTTTCACTTCTCCGCAAACATTCTGCAATGAATTTTTCAACAAATTTTGGCAAAAATGATATACATCTTCAAATGCGATTGGAAGAATTGTGTTCTCATGCCCTTATGGTGCTACTTATTGTCATGTGACTTGCCGAGGCAAATTAAGTATGAGCCTAGCTGTTTTCTAAAATGCAGATTCTTTGAAGATGTCCATCCATAGTGTTTTGATTTGCTCAATTTTTAGCAGAAACCGCTGACTAATAAGCTTTTTCTATAACAGCATGTTTATGGAAAGGAAAAATGCACAAGATTTTCAAAATCTTTTCCATTTTCGGGGTTGAAATAACCACCTACTAACCAAACAACCCAAATTTGTCTTTTGGGGTGTTTTGTATTTTGAATGGTCATTTTGAAATTAACAAACTACAATGCTGTCATTTTAATTTTAAACAACTAAACCAGTTCGACCAAAAGAAAAACTACATCGCTGCTACTGACAAAGCCTCTTGGCTTCATGTTTACTCTTTACACCCCCCCTTTAGGTTGACTCACTATTAACTGATGTAAATTTAAAAAAAATCACATTTACATCAACTAACCTGCCACACAGACAACTAGAACGACAAACCAGCATGCTCATGCCCTGAGAAATTCCTGTATATGCCAGTGTTTACCACTATAAACTTAATGTTCTGGCTTAAAAACCACCCAAAATACCGGCTAGTTACAGTGGTGGAAACATGTTTTCAGACAAGCCATGTTTTCTACTGTGAAATGTTTATTTAATGAGATGGTTTATTCTTTTGTTCAGATTCGAACACATTCTTTCTTATTTGTAGTTTGATGCCAACAATGTTGAGTATTGACATGTAGAAACTGTCAAATTTTTTTGTTCGTTTTTCTCGGAAACAACACCAACAAACAACAACAAACACCTAAAACGCAAAAAAAAACAACTATACATTTCAGACAATAATGAACAAATCTTAAGGGTGTCTAAAAGTGTTTTCCATCACTGTATTTTTGAGGTCGCTGTTTACGCTGACTAACCACACTTTCAGGTGGTATTCTGAGTCAGCAACTTTAAAAAAAAACATTGTTAACTGTTAAAAGTTTCATGGAAGTTTCATGTGAGGAGAGAAAGGTTGCCCTGACAGAAAGGTTTCAGAACACACAAGGCATTGCAGATTCTTGAGTGCTGTGGAGTGGCCATGACTTCGCTGTGTACTGCAGTTTTGGCAGCAAGGGGATGATGTCATATCAATCACTTTATATCTGGGCATTTGCTGGCTTTCCTGCTTCAACGTATGCTGTGGTGTAGGTGGCATTTTATACTTCTATTAATACATTTATACATGTGATTTAGATGACAGGTGTGAGAGATGCCTTGGCTTGCTCACAGGCTTCACGAGACGAGCACAAGTCATGTTAACCAAGCTAAATAGGAGGATTCGAATGCAGCACGTGTTGGCTGGCTTCACTGTGTAGTCACTGGGGGTTTTATTACAACAGGATACTCTCGTGTCAGGTTTTACACAAGCCATATGAGGAGATGTCACATTCAATTCTATTCGACCAAAGCTTCTCTGTAATGGTACTGGGACACAACTCCAGTCAGGTGGCAAAAGGGGGGAAACACAAACAATATTATGCTTATTGATGGAGTTTACACTAACCGGCTATTGAGACTTTTAAAAGCCTTTCTGAAAACACTGCACCTATCAAAAGAGTCGCTGATCAAATCTGAAATTGATTTTCAACATGACTAACAAAGCTACTGTATTTCCATGATCATAGAAGCAAAGTAGTGTTGATGTTCTTCTAAAATCACCTCAAGAAGGGGAATCTATCTAGTCACCGGAGTGTAGTGACAATTGAAACGTCTGTGAAGCCCTGTGCTCATGATGATATTGTATGTGTGGTTTCCACTGCTCACTGGTCTGTGTCCTCCAGCCTTGTAAATCTTGCATGTGTTTGTCAGTTTCCCCCATTGGAGATGAATGTTTCTATAGTCGTGGTATCATAGTTAACAACAATTTCTCGACCAATTGTACGTCCAGAATATGAAACACTGTATATACACGTACTATGCTATACCCACTAATACCCACTAACACCCTGAGCCTGTCTGATTCGATGACACCTGCCGCCTTGCTCTCACGGTGTTAGTACTGAAATATATCTGCAGCATGATTCTGAGGTATCAGTGTTCGTGTCACGTTTCCATAGTCACACACCGCGGCCGAGTGTGAGCGATTTGCTGAATCTATGCATCGGCTGCTTGTACAGAATGGGAATAAGTGTTAACTCTCTCCATCTGTCGTGGTTTAAGGTGTCCTGAAACGTGTGGAAACAAGACGCTCCTGTTGAATTTATGCGTGTGACTGTGTGAAAACTCCACTATGTTCGGACTGTGTCTTTAATTTAGTGCCTAATATTAATATATGTAATAGTCGGTCTGTATTCTGAAGTGCAACCGCTATTTTTTTACCTTCTCTACATATGGTGTCAGGAGTGGGTTGGCCGACTGATCAGAGGGACCAGGTGCGGGTTGAAGACGGGGGGAATGGCTTTATAAATCGGAAAACTGGGGTTATATTTATGAAAATTTCAGGGGTGAACACCCCCACAACGCAGGATGAATTGAATTATGAAGGTATGAGCTTTCCCAACATGCATTAAGGTTTGGCTATCTTCTGGGTTGGGTCAATCTCTCGCATGTTCCAGCAGCGATGTAGAAACAGAGGAACCTCTTATTGGAAACTGGTTATAGCGTTGTGATGGCGTAACAATAACTGAAAGTGAGCCTTGTGGTCGGGCGAGTGAAACTGGAGGAAGAAGAAATGGATATGTAGTCAATACCGTCTTGGTCTAATAGCTTGAAATATATCATTATTATTACGTATGAGATTTATTGTTTATCAGATATATGTGTCAAATATGTTCTTTTGAGATCTTCTGCTACTAACTCTTAGCCATTGGAATGTTCCCACTGATAAGGTTTTTTTTTTTTTGTATGATGGAGGGGGCTGTGTTTTCTCATTATTTTAAGACTTGGAATGCAACTTTTATTATCTTCTTGAACTTAATAAACACCTCCAAAGTTCATCACTTCCTCCAAGAATTAGAGTGGAGGGGAGGGGGGTTAAATCTGGAGGTAGCATCAGTGTTTCAATAATGATGTCTATGGCACAGTATTGATGAATAAAAACCATTGTTGTGGTCAATGGACGAGGAGTGACTGTTAAATCTGTGTGCTGCTTTATTGTCAGAACACTGAGCCGCTTCACAATGTAGAGGTGTTAGTGGGAAGATGAGCTTTTCGTTTACAGTTTACCAGCATCTCAAAGAAAAGGTGACACCAGGCGGATCCTGGTTCTGCACCCTCCCACTAACAGAAGCCACCACTGCTCACTGGCACTTGTTGCACTACATGTGAACCGGTCCTCTGTGTTGACGTCAAAGTGTTACCTTCTCCCTCTTTTTACACAAAAATGTCACCTGGTTGTTTTGTAAAGAGGATATTTCCTTTCTTTATTTGCTGTCCTTCCAAACCATAATAAACAAAAGATGGTATGTTTTTGTCCGGGCGCTGTTTTTTGCCGGCTATTATTAACCTTCCGTCGTGTCTCACTTCACTCGACGTCAGCCGTTGTTTGTGTCAGTGGTGTCATGTGTCACCCATCACGCTGACTTGTTTTGATCTGGCACGACCTCTTCGCCACACGTCCTGGCCGAGCGTTCAAGACGTACATATTTATAAGCAGGCCGAAGGTCACGTCATAACAGGCTGTCATTGGAGCCGCAGCTTCCAGCTTTCTCTGGAATCTTCTTCAGTTGACGCAGAGCTATTTGATTTCATTTTTCTCTTGGCAAGATGACATTGGAGGTTGAGTCGCAAAATGTGGGCAACATTTTTAATCTGGATGATTACAGGTGCCTTCAAGGGTTCAATGACCTGCTCAATGACAATTAAATAGTCGCCATCGGGGCCTGAAACCATCCACATGATCCCCGGATATTCAGCCCTGCATCAGTGATGCTCAGCCTGTTTGGCTGGATGCACACAAGAAATTGCTTTGCCATCTTGTTTTATATTTTAACCCTGTGCCAAACGGAGGCTATAACGTGCATGAAATGATTTCAGTATGAACAAACTTATTTTGCTTCAGCATGTGTGCTGAGAACTTTCAGTGGCAGCCACAACCTGGACCCGTTCCAGGATTTTCCTAATGGGCCTGACTGCATCCTCCTGTGGCCTCCAACTACCTCCATTCTGCCGTGTGCGCTGGCCGACATCCAAATTCTTGTTCGACTTTTGTTCCTGATGTTCATCCTTGTCTGCCTGTCTGATTCATTTCCCAGATACCGAGCGGCTTCTGCTTTCTTGGTAGGTTAGTTTTAGCGATTTTGTGGTTTGTTGTAACAATTGTGTGTTTTGTTTTAGCGATTTTGTGTTTTTTTGTAACAATTGTGTGTTTGTTTTAGTGATTTTGTGTTTTGTTGTAACAATTGCGTGTTTTGTTATGGCGGTTATCTTTTGTTTTGTGAAAGTGTGTTTTGTATTAGTGTGTAGATTGTGTGTACTGTTTTGTGATTGTGCGTTTTATTTTAGCGATTGTGTGTTTTGTTTCAGCGATTTTGTGTTTTGTTGTAATAATTGCGTATTTTGTTTTGATTTTGTGTTTTGTTGTAACAATTGTGCATTCGTTTTGGCGATTGTGTGTTTTTTTTAGCGATTTTGTGTTTTGTTGTAGCAATTGTGCTTTTGTTTGGCGATTGTGTGCTTTGTTTTAGCGATTTTGTGTTTTGTAGTCACTATTGTGTATTTTGTTTTGTGAAAGTGTGTTCTGTTTTAGTGATTGTGTGTTCTGTTTTGTGATTGTGTGTTTTGTTTGAGCGATGATGTGTTTGTTTTGCACCTCTCAGCCACCATAGACTCTCCCTTTTTATCCCAAAGGTCCTCACTCTATCTTATTTTCCCTTGAGATTGAAATGAATTGTTGTTATTAACCCAAACCCATTATCCTATATATATCTAAAAGTAGCAGTAGCAGTGGAAGTGCAATGCTAAAATCCTGAAAAATTGTGTTTAGAGTTCTAGTCCAAAGTGCCTTTACCGACATGCTCTGTTCCGAGAGGCCGTGACGTCCCCTGTCCAGGAACCCTGCAGCTCACTGGAGGTGTTCCTAGGTCAGAAGCAACCCCTCCCTCCTGCACGTCCCACTTCTGCCACCAGGCTTCCATCTGACGGGACATGTTCAGAACTCCTCTCCAGGGAGGTGACGGGATGTTTCTCTTACTAACCACAGCTTGTTTGTAGTCACTGAAGTCAGGCCTCAGTGTTGCATGTTCACGACTATTGGCTTTAAAATGAAGTAAAGGGTGTCATATCTCCAAGCAACAAAGCAAGCAATGCTGCGTCCCAGTTGTTCTCAGAAGCTCCGCCCCCAAGATGAGGTCACCCGACCTCAGATTTCTCAGTCGGACGGTGGGAGAATCTTCACAACCGAGTTTGCTGTCCAAGATGGCTGCTTAGAATTCTTTGACACGCATATGCAGTATTTAGAAATGTTTCTGTAATTTTGAAATGTTCACGTGTATGTGAGCTACAACTCCATCTGTGCGAACAGTGGCTGTCACTAACTGAAACACAGCATAAGGTAGCAAAGATTGTAACCACCAGTCCTCATCAGATTCCCAACAATTCTCTTTGAAAGTCAGACAGTTTTGTTGGAGGGGAAACATTTTATTCCAGTGAAATGCCTGGGTCAACAACGGATGCAAAAATTCCACTTGAGGATGATCGGAATGTTACCACTTGGAAGTCAGAAGGTGCTCCAGCAGTGAGCATTTCAGCTGTTTCTTCACGACAACAGGCTCATTCAAGACGCTGCACAGCTCTGGCACTGCTTTTCTGCTGTCTGATGTGACTTCGAGGGTGGTTCCAAGGATGGAGGTAAGTCGTAGCTCGCCAAAGATACTTGATCACCGAGCGTAGGCTCAGGGATATATGGTTATGCACATGCTGATCCCTGCCTCACATGGATTACATGGCTGTGTACCACTCACCTGAGTCGTCTCAAACTGGTGTTTTGAAGTGATGGACGCATCTAGTCTCACTCCATAGCTTCCTCAGACCCTGGCTGCTCGCATAACTGCCACCATACTCCGAGGTAATAAAGACTTATATGTATTTTTAATCCATTTATTTTCCTAAGAGCACTGAACACTTTGTCAAACAGTTGAACAGGATTACAGAGCCGGTCTGAAGATGTTAATGGAGGCTGTGTTCTGTCCATTGTCTGTATCACATGGGTTAAAAAAGGGAAACAGAGGAACAGGAACTGACCCTGTTGTGAAGGTGTAGAGTGGTGCCATGGTGATGGCGTTGTAGAAAGAAACTTCCTCTTTCTCACAGTCTAAAAACACGCCGACTCGACATACGTGCGCTGAGATGTGGATCTTGCTGGGCGTTGGGTCCGTACACGCAGTGATGTTGCCTTCCTTCAGTGACAGTGTCCAGAGACCGCTCCAGGTGCCTGTCGAAGCCATCTCTCCTCTGGGGATGTCTTCTCGTGCAACACCCAGTCGCCACGCTGTTTTATCTCCAACGTCGACCTCCCAGTAGTGACGTCCCGTGGTGAAGCCTTGTTGGCCGAACACACTGTAGTAGTAACTGAATTGTTTTGGCCCCAGTGGAGGATCTGCAGGGTTTTTCAGCTCCTCAAACCACACAGAGGTGCGAGACGGAGAGACAGACAGTTGAGGATGGGCCGTCTCAAGGTCGAATGTCACCGGTGTCACATCTGCCGGAACACGAGATGTGAGTTTTCAGGATGTCCTGATACGTTTCAGTGAAGTTTCATGCGTACTTGGATAGAGGCAGCTTTTCATGTGCTTCCACACTCGATACTGGATTGGCCCCACAAACTGACCCGAGCGTACGTCTGAGTCCACTTCAGCGGGAGGATTGAAGCGCACTTGACACCTGTTTGGACACAATTGTGAATGAAGGAATTTTTTACTTTCAGAATTGATGTCATATAACACTGAAAAGTGCAGTATTTTTGACATTATAATTCATTCTTTTTTCCTCTTTATTTAAGCTTTTGAAGTGCCAAAATCGCCTCGCCTCTTACTCAAATACATGAAAACAGATCTTACCTTTTCAAAAGATCTTGAATTTCCTACAGAAACAAATCACACACTTTCTCAAGAACATTATTTCACACCGATGAGACGACTCAGGACTTCACTCTCACCTTTAGCATCCTGGGACTGTCTTCTTCAGCCAGTTTATCATTGAGCACTGCAATGGCTGTCTCAAGTTGCCTCCCTTGTTCTGCTATCTTCTTCTCTCTCTCCTTCAGCAGCTTCAGCAGCTTCTGCCGCTCTCTCTCCAGTCGCTGCAGGTCCTTTCCTTCCTCCTCATCCAGGAAACGATGAAGGTTCCGAAATTCTGCTCTGATTTCCCGCTCAAGGCCTTCAATGCCGTTCTGGCAGGAGAAATGACATGATCTATTTTCTTCTATTTCCATAGTTTATCTCTCACATGGACCAATATTACCTCCACTGCCACAGACTCCACGTAAGTCTCCCTCTCTGCTTCTCTGCATTGATCCAACTCTCGCTTGATTCTTTTGATGGCCTGGATGAGCTTGTCCTGCAACACAGGAATGGCAAAGACATTTGCTCTGGAGTTCCCCCTGCTGCCTGTTCAAACAACTCCAGTCGTCCTTATTACAAATAAAAGCAGTTGGCTGCTGTAATAAGACGTAAAAACACAAAAACACTGTGGCCAAATGTTTGAAAAAAAGCCCAGTAACTTGCTGTACTAATCTAGTTTAGTTGAAAATTCTGCTCTTTTATTTTAAAATATATGACTGGTATACATCTGAGTGCATCTTGATTCATCAAAATATATGAATTTAATGTCATTTTTCTCTCTCCCAATTAATCCTCCTATTGCATTTGTTCATTTTCTCATCATTCTAACTAAACTATCTTGGTTATTTTTTGCATTACACACTGAAACTTGTTAAATAATACATTTAATTATATAATTGATTTTTTTAAATTGGAATTGAAATATTATTATATCTATTATATTTTGTCTGTATTTTTTCTGGTAACCATTAGTTATACATGAAAGTTCAAGGTGACATCATAGTAGTGCCCTGAACATAGTTATAGTTGTCTTCTTACAGGACCCCAAGGTTAACACTCACCTTATGTTCAGAGAGACAGCTGTTATTGGAGTTGCTGTTGGACTCTTTGCTAAAGGTACGATGCATCGCAGTCTCGAAGGACCAAAGTGACATTAAAATCTAAAAAAAGGCCACAAAAATGATGGAAAGAGAGACATCTACAGACACAGGGAGAGGACAAACACACACCCCATCACTATGATAAAAACCTTTCAACAAGAGAATACATGATATTACAGATGAGCAGAGATCTGCAGTGGATATATGGATCCATTAAAAAAGTGCCAGAGAGAATGAATAGTGGGAGGAGAGGAGTGTCGCTGGCAGGCTCGATGCTTGGCACCGAAGATTAACATCAGCAGACGCAGAAGAGTCTATTTCTGTCGCCAGCTTCTTTGGAAGCAAACCAGAGGTGAGATATAGAGTTTCATATCAACAGTGGGGATGTGACAATGCCGGCTTATTTTTGTCCGCCGTGCTTCATGCCGCAGCGTGACTGTCCAAGCACGTCCGCAGCACCCTGGTCAGAGAAAGATAGCTGCTGTCATGGAATGTATATTCAGCTCTTTTACTCTCCTCCCCGAGGGACGCTAGGTCTGCACCTTCTGTATCATGCAAAACTAGTGCAGCTGAAATGAGAGGTTGATGGACATAGCTCATTTGATTCATTACTTACAGTCTGGCCCTCAAAATATTCCAGTGAATAGTTGTTACATTGTATTTGTTTTTATTGAAAGTTATCGGATTTTATTCAAATCTAATCCAGCAATTTCAAAAGTTTAATATTGTGGAGACTTTGTTGATTTTTTTTCTTCATTTGATGGGTTTACTTTTGTATGTAATTGGTCAACTACTTTTTTTTTGCAAACTATTCAACAATATGTTAAATATATTTCTTATATTCCAGTCGCATCATTCTGTATATAACAATTTTAAAACACTGTTATTTTATCAATGACCTTAAATATAATGTTGTTTGTGTAAAAAATATAATGCAAATAATCTTTAAACAAATATAAATTCATATTGCATTTATATTTCGTTTTTATGATTATCTTTTTTTTCTGATTTCTAAATCAGTATGTTTTTTTAAATTTCAACTAGCGTTCATTTCACTGTTTTTGTTTGTTTGCTTTTGAGCGTTATTATTATTATTATTATTATTATTAGTAGTAGTAGTAGTATTGCATTTTCCAAGGTGGAATTAATAGTATTAAATAACATCAGTATTTAGTGTAAAAGTAATTAGCAAATATAGCATTATACTATCAAGTAATGAATCATAAAATAATAATAAGGGCAAACGGGACCATCCTTTGTTCTTTTACTTTGAAACAATGCCCAATCTGAAACTTTTTGCCTCCGGCTGCGGTGACCCTGAGCACAAACAGTCACAGTAGTGGGGTTCTGTCATGCTGAGAAGAAACATTTCGCTTCCCTGCAAATGTACCTCATCAATAATTCATGTTGCTGACTCCTGGCAAATGTCGTGCTGAGCTAAGGTTGAGCAGCAATGAAATGATGCAGCAGGTGGAAGCAACAAAACGGCCAATAAAGACTCACAAAGAGATGAGGGGATTTGTCCTAGAAAGCTGAGACAGGAAATCTATGTTGGAAGTGAATGTTTCATCTGTGTACATGCTGGATTCCTCTTGTATCAACCAGGCAGTTGTTTCATACTGGCACTGTTACAGTAATGTCAGTAAGGTCAATATATGATAGATGTTTTATTTAGTACACGATAAAGTAACACCACAACCAAGGATATCATGTCATTCTGTTCAACATTATGCGTATTATTATAATAGCAACCAGGTATTACTCGCAGATATATTAAAACATTCTTTTCTGATCGAACACATTTGATATTTTCTGTCCATGATCCTATACAAATACAATAAAAAAAAAATACCCCCTATGCTGCAATGGTATTGTTTTGCCTGTAGGTGTCTCTCTCTCTCTCTTTGAGTTGCTCTTCGTGATTCGTTTTCACCACAGAAGAAGTGAATAGTAAACAGTCTCGGACATGGTCATGACGAAAATAGATGTCACCGTTATTTTGCACCAAAATCATATTTAGTTTGTATGCGGTTCTATAACTCGTTTTAAATTAGAGCTAAGTGTATTTCCGAACTTTGCAATCGGTTGAATCTTATGATATGAGTGAGCGTATTGGCGTTTGCTAATGTAGCTTAGCGTGTCGTAGCATGTCCGTAACACTTGCGATCGTCTGTCTAATATCATGAAAACGTTCATTTAGCCGTTGTTTTGTTAGGGCCTTTAGAGCGTGTTTTGCAAAAATGAACGGCCAAACGGACGTCGAAGTGGACTACAAGAGGAAGTACAAAAACCTGAAGCGAAAATTGAAATTTCTAGTCTATGTGAGTATTGTTGGATTTTGCCTTGAGTTTGGGACTGTCGTGGTTCATGCAGCGCTCACTTTCAGGAGCAGGAATACTTTCAGGAGGAGCTGAGAAGGGCGCGGAGGAAACTTCTCAAAGTCTCCAGAGACAAAAGGTCTCATGATGTTTCACAACGAGGTTGATCTTCGAGTATGGTCCATGACGAATGGGTTTGTTTTTTCCAGCTTTCTTCTGGATAGGCTGCTGCAATACGAACGGATTGATGAAGACTCTTCAGGTAACTTCGTTGTTGCAAGAGCTCTGCCTCAACAACTTTATTTTTTCCATTCTGGTTATCTTTTACATTTATTTAAACATCCATAAACTTGTTTTTTTTTAATGTGAATGTAATAAACATTATTATAGCAAGGTTGGTGGCGTCAGTTGACAAAACTCAAGCATTTTTCATGTTTGCCATTCATGATATCATGTTTACACATGAACTACTTTTCCTTTACAGATTCAGATGCAACTGTTTCGTCCGACAGTGAAGGGGAAGGTATCAGGGAGCGGGAAAGAGAACGGGAGGCAGCAAAGAAGTAAGCTGGGATTTCTACTCATGGGTGTAATTTCATTAAAATGTGAAAAGTGTCATGAAGCAGACATTCATATTCCACTCATAAATTAGGGCAACTTTCCTTACCATGTTGAGTGTGACTCACAGAGAGGTCACAATCATTTTCCAGGGGTTTCAGTGTTACATAACCATATTCAGGCAAATATTTCAGTGGCTGTTCTGTTAGCCATGAACGACCTTCATCTGGTTATGTTCCTGGTAAACAAAGCCACTGACTCATGTGAGGCAGAGCTATTTTAAGCATCAAAATCATCATCTGTCTTCCAAATCAATGGTTAGATCATAAGTACATGAGTGGCTCAGAAATTTGATTTCATCATATCTAGCGTAGGAAGGTTTGACTGTGCAGTCTGAGTCTACAAATGCACATCTCAATAAGTTAATGTTTGAGAACGGTTGTCAAACTATTTTTGACTAACATTTGTGTTCTGGAATTGACACACAACACATTCAGTTATGATATTCAGAAACATGTTCTTAATACATCCAAAATATCACACTGGACTTGTGCTTTTTTTGTGTCCACTCAGACGCAGGATCAGTCCAGGAGCGTGTCTTCCATCCTCCTCATCCACTCACCTCTCTCTGCTGTCCAGACAAGGGGTCAACCCCCTGCAGTCGTCAGGCTCGGGACCCTACCTCCACACCGTGAGTCGTCTCTTTCAAAATGTCCACCACTGATCTTCCACCTCCATCGCCAAACCTTTGATTTGACAATGTTGTCATTTTATCACCTGACTGTGTGACTCATGTTTGTATTTTTTTTGTTTCAACATTTGCGCTTCATTGTCCTCGCATTGGCTCATTGTCCTGTGTGTCTGTTTGTGCTGTGTCTGCCCACGCTGGCGTGCATGTTTCCTCATGTGGTCATTTGGCATTCCGGGGCAGATGCCCTTCCCACCAGAATATTTGGCTCCCCCAGCTGAAAGAGTGAAGAAAGAGAAAAAAACAAAGACGACAAAAAACAAGAAAGACGCCACGGGGAAGGTGAGAGAGAACAGCGGGCGGATGCTATGGAGGGATTTCATCAAATAATGCATAAGATGAAGAACGTTAAAGGATATTTGTTTGTTAATGTTACACGATATTAAGCTCAGACTCTTTACTCACCACTCAAAGGCATTTTGTCCTGTTTTCCATTATTAGGCATCCAGCCATCATCGCTTGTTTTTCTCACACTTGTGCTTCATTCTGACCTCTCCTGTCAGGTTGTTGCACCGCTGTCAGCTAATTACCCATCAGCCCCTGCAGCCTCCTCAGCAGCAGGCGGGCCCTTCAGCTGGGTGCCCAGACAGATGCTGAGCGGAGACGCTGCCGAGGAGGACGGGGACAGTGACGTGGACAGCGACAGAGATGAAGACCGAGGGGAAGGAGACGAGGCCGAGCTTGTCATCGATATCCCGAATGAGTGAGGGGGTGTGTCCGTGCCGGTGAGAGGAGGGTCAGAGACAGCACATTCATTATTTTTGCGAGAAAATTGTAAGAGGTCATAATGTAATGAATCATTTCCAGGCTTTCTTAAGGACTGTTCTGCCTCTGCTCTGGTCTGATATTTCAATTGAGGATACAAGTTAAATGTGAACCATTTTATGGAGTCATTTTCACACTTCTGGCTTCTTTCGAGGAGCGGTGACGCCGGGCGTGCCGTACACAATAACAGGAAATTCTCGCTTCTGTTCAGAAGCCCTTTTCTTTTGTAAATCATGTATCCTGCCATCTAACACAGCAGGGCAGCTCCAGGGTGTGTATGCGTTTGATAAGTCTGCACCGGTGTGTGGTGTGTGAAGATAAGTTCTTTTAAACGTACCACAAGTTTGGCCTCAATAAAGCAACCCGTTTGTTAATACATGGGTAAAATGTGTACTGTTTTTTTGGGGGGGAAGAGTTGCCTGCACGGTTTATTTTTTTCTTAAACCCTGCATCTCAAGAATCACTGAACAGAACTGGGAAAATAGTTAAATTGGACCCCAGACTGTTTATATTTCTAGAATTTTCAAATCAGCTGAAAATGTTATAACTGAAATACTGTTTAGATGAGATGACGAGACGAGATGAGATGATGCTATCGTGTAATGGGATTATTATTTTTTTAAAGACCAAATGCATCATCAACATAACATAACATAACAACCATATGTGCGCAGCAATGAACTAACATGGAAATAGTTCATAAATGTATATGAAAATATATATATATATATAATTACATTTGTATACCTATTAACATTAAAACATGACGCTGAAGTCTGGTGTTTTGAGGTCAATAATAGATCAAGGGGAAGGTGGAGGTGAGAGTGGAGAGAGGACAGTAGTGAGTTCTCCCATGATGTATGGGCGACTGACAAGAAGCCGAGTCGGGGGTGAGGAAACAAAAACAAATTGAGGGGTTGTTTTGGGGAGCAAGGACAACTTCAGAAATGGTCGAGGACGGTTTGGGCATGTCGAGTGGAGAGACTGGGGTCATGTTGGGCAAAGACTGTCGAATATTTTAGGTCAACCAAGAAGAACAAGGCAACCTTTTAGGCTCACTCCTCACTTTTAGAGTCACTCTCCGTCATAAAAAGGGTTTAATTCCTTTGCAAAAACAACTCCACCAGCTATAACAGGGTTAAATATTTCTCTGACACACCTGAGGAATCACTCCCAAAACCTCACTTACCACAAGTCGATCACGGAGTTGCGTGAACAGTTTGAGCAAATATTGCACCTTAATACTACTGAGTTGATCAAAGCCGATCTCAAGTATGCATTTATGTGTTATTTATTATGGGAACTGAGAGAGTACTCTCCTGTCAGGAGCCCAGGGGTGCGTCTGCTTCGTGCCTGCCAGAACTCTTGAGCAACACTAAGCCAGTTGGGCTGGATTCCTCTGCAGCTCAAACAAGATAAATTTATCATCCTGCATGAGAGTTGGAGCTTGCATGTCAGTGTATACTGCATGAATTTGGGAATCATCAAAACGTGTTTATTATATATATAATAATATCAGGGAATGCTCCACCAATGCATCTTCACTACGGTATTAATGTTGGTGTTTCATTTAATCCAAGGGACAGATTATAAGAATTATTTAACCCAGAAAACATTATGATCTTTAACTTCCTGTTTTTTATTGATATGAAACAAACCAAGGATTGAGCCTTGTGGCATCCCATTTTAAATTCTTTTGTTGTAACACATTAAAGATATGTGTCGTTCTGTGACAGTGAAAGTCTCTTCAGTTGCAGTGAGTCAGCTAGAAAATATTTACGTTGAAAAATGATCCTCAAAAGCTGGTGAGTACAGTTTGGGAATGCGGCCATACTGGCCGTGGATGGGCTTGGCTTGTGTACCTCAAGTGAAGGTGTAACCATACAGATGATAGAAGGGAGGGGCGGCGTGGAGGTACAGCCAGAGGGAGAGTTAGAGAGGCTGGATCTGACAGAGGGGGCGAGGTCGGCACTAGGAAATGAAGGAGTAAGCAAGATTGAGCATGCAACGCCGACTGCCAGAGTCCAGCTGACAGAACAACAAGACTGGCATGGAGGAGAGCAGCCAGTGAGAGAAACAGCAGACCACTCTATCTATTCATCTAGAGCTCTGGATCATTTATTAGCTTCGTGTGGGAGAGAGAGGACTTGCTGAGTGCAGCATGCTGCGTCCTACTGCTGCTGCGGCAGTCTGGCTGCTGCTGCTGCTGCTGGGCCTGGTTATGTCCCTGGCAGCTGAGGACAACGCAGACTTCTCCCTCTGCAGCCACTGCTTCTTCAGACAGTCGCCTCCTCGGGGAGGGTCCACGGGGCAGCCGCTGACGCCTCGCTGTCACACTCTGCCTGGAGGTAGAACCCTCGCCACGCTTCACACGCCGACCTGTGACACTGCTGTCTACTCTGCCTTCCATCTCGGCCACGGATGGACACAGGGACAGGAGGAGGAAGACGTGGTGGTGAGGCAATATTGACTTTTAATTGGAGTGTTACATGGTTTAAAGGTTTAGCTTTATGGAGCCAAGGGTAAAATAAGTTGCTGTGAAGTAGCCAATGTAGAGATAAACTGAGCAAACATGGTCTTGAACTCCATATTTATATATGTGGTCTGTGTACCAAAGTCTTTGGTCCAGTGGGTTCTATTGGTTTTACACAAACCAGACAGTGGTGATGAGAGCTTTAGCTGCTGCAGTGCGTTATGGGTGTACGAGTAGAGCCTTCTCAAAGATAAACCGGAGACATAAATCCAAATTATGATTGAGTTTGAGCTTATTTGGATACTTGAACGATCAAGATTTGAACGTACAACCAGGTGACTCACACTCTTTGTTGCACTTGCAGGTTGCATAACACAAGTATTTTTTTCTCACTTGTTTGATAATAAATTCAAAAATGCCAGAGCTTTTATTAAAAAACATCTCAAAGTTGTGCGGTCTCATTTATTTCCCATGAGGAGAAGCTGAGTCATCCCTCTGAGATTCACGCTAGAGCTGAGGCATCTGCTCACATGAACAACACAATACACTTGGTGTGAGCATTTCACGAAGGTTTAGGATTCGCTCGCAGGTTTTCTTGGCAACGTCTCCGGATGCTGAATCGACAGAAATGTCTTATTAAACACATAACTGGTAACCTTGCGAAGGAAGACGTTTTTGCTACACGATGGACATTTGAGTGAATTTTCTTGAGTTTATATACTGTGGGATAGACAGACAGGTCACAGGCTCTCATGCAGTTTGTCATAATGGTTCTGGTATGAGAGTCCTGCCCTGCCAGACCAGTTTGTCTACGGTGAGTGAACAAAACGATTTTAGGTTTGAAAACTTAAACAATGTCCAGTCAGAACCTAATAGACAGCATAAGACCTTACGGGGACAAATCCTAGTGACAGTCTAGTTTCATGTAGTGTAATTACACTGTAATGTAACTACTATGACACAGGCCATTGCTTTGTTTTAAGTCAATCCTCTTGTTTTGGGTGCAGTAATCTCAATTTGTGCCACTGAATGTCTTTTGTCTCATACTTGCAGACAATCCAGGATGGTGATGCTAATGTCTTGGTTCCGGCGCTCCTCAGAGGAGGCGATGCTCCTCCTCCGGAGGAGGATTCACCTCTTCAGCAGTGGGACTCAACAGTAGCATCTTTGGTCCTGGTGAACTTTGCTCCTCAATGCAGCTCTTCAGGAGGAGATCTCTATGTACTGATCGGAGCTGGAGGCCTGGAGGCCACCGAGTGCCAAGCCGAGCCACTGTGGTGCGCACTGTACTGCGCTGTGCCTGGAGGGTCGGCGGGTTTTAGTTTGGGGTTAGTCAGCGAGACAGATGGAGGTGTGAGGGAAGTGAGTGTGGATGAGCTGGAGGCGACGCTGGGACTTGAGGAGCTGTTCTCTGATGAGAACCCGGGAGCAGCTGGGGTGCTGGCAATGGTGGTTCCTGACAGTGATGCTAATGTTGACACAGTAGCTGAGGATGCTTCTGGTGCTGATGAAAGTTCAAGCAGCCAGAGAGAGGAGCAATATTCTGTCAGAGAAACTCGAGCAGCACAGGAAGAATCTGCTGAAGCGCTGGACGAGGCTGTTAAATCCACAGCTGAGATCGAGAAAGAACTTGAGGCAAACTCCAGCAGCACCGTCATCTACATCTTGTCCACAGCTTTGTCCATCCTCAAAGCTCCACTGAGACCTGTGGTCTCCACCGTCACACAGTTACCTGGACAGGTAAATTGATCTTCGTGATAAAGATGAAGGATTTACAGTGTGTGGATTGATTAAAAGAAACATGCAGCCACACTGCCAGTGAGAACACTAGATACATTGTTTGGAATAGTCTGAGATATTGTTTATGGTTGCAAATAATTCCTTTTAAACTAAAGAACTGATTCCTTTTCTCTCTATTCTTAGGTGTCTTACGTTCTTCAAGAGGATCTTGGTGTTCTCTCTGCTCTACCTGGAGACACCTTTTCGCTGCTTCACCTCTTGACCTCAGACATCCTATCCTGGACGGGGTCAGCAGTAGAAACTGTTTACGGTGTCGGGGAGTCCTGCTTCTGCAGTGCTTACTACTGTACCTCCTCTATGCTGGGGGCCCTCTACGACAGCTGCTACACTGGGGTGACTGGCGTAGGTACCCTGGCGGGGGACACTGTCGGGATATTTGGCGATGGTCTGAACAATGCATGGTGGGTAACAAAGCTATTCGGGGGGCGACTGTGGGAACAGAGTGAAGACTACGTGGGAACGGTGGTATCCGAGATGGGAGGTCAGACGAAAGCTCTGGGCGGAGGATTGGGTCGGCTGGTGTGGAGGAGTGGAAAAGGTGTGGGGAATGTGTTTTTTAAAGGCGGGGGTCTCATATTCGGGGTGTTTGATATGTTGTTTGGTGCCGCGAGGGATGTTGTCGAGCAGGAGTCTGAGTCATAGAGAAAAGGTCTACCAAAAGAATTCATCAAAATTGCTACACAGTTACATTTTCTTTTGCGAAGAGAGCAGTTTTGAACACAGAATCACGATTCACTGAGTTTTGATGGCAAAAGTGATGAATGAATAAAGGAGTTTCATCTTGTTGTCCAGTGTCTCTTAATGTTCTGAGGCTTTCACAAACCACATTCATCTTACACAGATGGATACAATGATGTGTTCTTACTTTAGCTTGTACTTATGAACTTGAACTTATTTTTATTTTTATTTATTAACAGCATTTTATTTAGAAGCACTTTCCTAGTTGGTGGGACCCCCACTGACCATGGCAATAAATTCTATTCTGATTCTGAGGTGTGATAAATTAATTTTATAGACAGTTTTACTTCATAAAGATGTCACACCTGAGAGGAACAAACTCAGCCAGTGGGCGTTTCATTCCTTCAACACTGCATGCAATAAGCAACCAGGTATGATGACATATTTTTGTGATATTGGACCTCAATGGGTCATTATTTTGTGATATGTATTTGTTTTCAGTCCTCGCAGAAAAAACACACACACAAGCAAAATATCAAAAGTATGACAAGTACTATATTTACCGCATTCCCCCCTTATTATTCATTCATTTTACTACACCGTTTATATTATATTATTACATTTTATATCCGTTGTAAATTGCTTACTTAAATACCGAGAACAACGACGTGAGACTAAAATACAAAGGTGAAACATTACTTCCGGCGCTGAGCGGAAGTTGCCCCACAAACCCGGAACCAGCGTTGCATCAGTCTTGTCATGTGTCTGAGCCGAGAGCTCTGGTTAGCTCCGAGCCTTCTTCATTCAAAGGTATGCGACACGTATATGTTCCTGCAACGAAGCATGCCGTCGGTCTGGAATGTTTACGCGTAATTAGCCTGTGTATTAATTACCTCCGAGCCAAAATGACTACTTCTAACACACTTTGGGCAAAACTCTAGCGTTGTTTTGCTGGTTAAGCTAAAGCTAGTTAGAGCCGACTTTGACAGGTGGTGGGAGAACTGCGTTGATGGTAAGAGGCGCACCACAGCTGCGCGTCTGCTCCTCCAGTGACGTCTTTACCCTTTAAGTCATAGTTCTTTGTCCCAAATTGTTTCATTTTTCCATGCTATAATTCTACTTTTCCTGTCACAGACCAGTATGCAAAATAACACACTGAATATGATGCTATTTAAGTGTCAAAACAAAGTTAGTTTGCTATTGAAATAACACTTTTTGCCATGTATTGCGTTCTGCTTTTGTCCAGCAGACATGGCCACTCTCTATGTGTCCCCTCACACGGATGACTTCAGGAGCCTTTTGGCTCTTATGGCAGCACAAGTGTGTCCTGCTCTGTCCTTGAAGGTTGTCACAGAAGAGCCCCCTGC
Organism: Synchiropus splendidus; assembly: GCF_027744825.2. Taxonomy (NCBI): domain Eukaryota; kingdom Metazoa; phylum Chordata; class Actinopteri; order Syngnathiformes; family Callionymidae; genus Synchiropus; species Synchiropus splendidus. The sequence continues at coordinate 11,754,602 of NC_071345.1, read as the reverse complement.
CTCCCTGAATGACCGACCCACACCTATTCTGGTTTTGGGTCCTGGAGAAGGTAACACCGTTCTCAGTGGGTCAAGCGCTGTGGCCTGGTACTTGGCATCTCTGGGAAAAAAGGCAGGTGTAGATGCCAGGCAGCAGAGTCAAGTGTGGCAGTGGCTTAACTTTGCTGCCAATGAGCTCATCCCTGTGGGATGTGCGGTGGTGTTCCCCCTGATGGGGATGATGGCCGCCGATAAGAAGGTCAGAGACATTTGCATCTCTGTTGTCTTTGAATGCATTGAACCTGCATTCTTATGAGGGTTTGTTTGGCTGTCAGCTCCAGCAGAGTTCCAAGGCAGAGTTGCTACGTGTGATGAAGGTTTTCGACAAAATGTTGGAACCGATAACCTTCCTGGTGGGAGAGGGGTTGAGTCTGGCGGACATGGCTGTGGTTGCTGCTGTTCTACTGCCATTCAAATATGTAAGTGACATCACTGTGGACTTGATTTGCATCCTCAACTTTAAATTGAATGGTGAATATTTATCAGTCCTTGTCTAATATTACAACAATTATATAAAACAGTTTGATCATCCTAGTTGACTGGATGTGTTGGCTATGATAACAGTTGGCATGTCTCTTTGCTTGCCCCTCCTATCATCTATTCATTCTTATCTTAACAAACAATTTTGTAGGCTTTGGAGCCGGCAGATAGGAAGGGCTTGGCCAACCTGACCCGCTGGTTTACTACCTGCATCAACCAGCCAGAGTTATTGAAGGTGCTCGGGAAGATCACTCTTTGCGAAAAGATGGAGCCTATTACACCTAAAACTAACCCAGTACCTCCAGCCACTTCAGCTGCTGACACCACTGAAGCTGCTACGAATGGTCAGTGAACTTTTAGCAATTGTTTACAATTTTTTTTAAAATTCCTACTTCATTTAATTTATTTTTTTTCTTCAGGACCACCCAAGACAGAAGCACAGCTAAAGAAAGAGGCAAAGAAAAGAGAGAAGCTTGAGAAATTCCAGCAGAAGAAAGAAATGGAGGCCAAAAAGAAAACACAACCTCCAGCGGAGGTAAGTCTGTACGAGCTAGGAAAACGAAAGTGAGCGCAGCTTCAAGAAAATAAAACAAGAACACACCAAACCTGGTGGCACTGTCCAACAAATTTGGATGTTTAATGGATTAAATAATTTCACTTCTTTCACTTGAAAGCACTCATGTTTCTGGTTTGTCTTCTTAAGAAAAAGGCTAAACTTGAGAAGAAGGAGCTTGGAGTTATAACATACAACACACCGACTCCCATTGGAGAGAAGAAAGGTGAGTAGTCAATCAACTGTAACCATGTTTCCTGTTGTTCCTGTGTAAGTGGAGAGTGTAACTCTCCTGATCCAAGTGTGTGCGTTAAACCAATTACACCCCCGACTGTAAAGAAGAAAGTAGCAAACATATAATTACGAGGCACTCTAGATGTTTTTTTTCCAACCCCAAAAATTGAAGTGAAAAAAAAAACATGTCAGAAAATGAGCCAAAAACAAGAGCAAATTGATGTGAAATGAAGAGATTATGGTGTGGAACTGTGTGTAATAACTCATTGGTTTGGACATTACTTCACATCTTTTCTGCTTTTTCTATTGTTTAGATGTTGTCAGTCCACTTCCAGACTCCTACAGTCCTCAGTATGTGGAGGCTGCTTGGTATCCATGGTGGGAGAAGCAGGGGTACTTCAAGCCGGAGTATGGGGTATGTAGTGATGCTTCGCTTGAAAGGCACTGGGACAGTGAATACCTCTGCCAAGCTACTCATTTCCATTCATAGTGATTTATTTTTGCTTGATTGTACTTCCTTATAAATAGTTTATCTATATAATTTGTGTGAAAAGTATTCTGCTTGCAAAGACCTTAAGTGTACAGCAGGTGGCAGTAGCGTGCTAGCAATGGGTAAAAGCCCTTGAAACTTTGGCAACTTGTCATTTTGTCACCATAGTTCCAGGACATTCTCATGTGAATGTTGTTTTTTTCAATTCAAGCTTTTATCAGGAGCCAATCACTTGACTGGCAACATACCTGAAGATGTCGAAATGGTGAAATCTACAAAACTCCCCCAAATCACTTCAAAGTGAAACCATCTTACAAACAAATGCACGGGCAGAACTCCAATATGTAGTCTACAGTAGATGTATGTTTACCTACACCACCCCGTGTAAATACCCAAGTTATAGCCATAGATATAGTTAATATACTTTATTACAAACAAAATGATGTCAAATATTAAGCTCAAATAACATGTTAACGCATAAGAAATCTTACCGATCCTGTAACGTAGGTGCACATGAGAATGCAATATTATGAGACAATAAATGAATTAATTTACAGTACAATTTCTTAGTAACTTGCTGTCCAAGAAAGGCTCATCAGCCATTAGGTTAAAACTACACACTGATGTTATTCTGAAGTCATTAAACAGTTTAAATGATTAATTCACTATCATAGTAAATATTCTTCCACTTGGCCCAGTGTTGTTTTTGGCTAACTGAAGTTGGGACCTTCTTTAGTTCCGTAAATCTCTGCATGTGCTCGGGATTTACAAGGTGTCTTTGCCCTGTATAAGTATCTCGTGTTGTTGCTAGAGTGCAACATTACTGACAGCCCTAATGATACTGACGTGTACTTGCTAATTACTTTTCCCAGAGAAAGAGTGTCAGTGAGAAAAACCCTCGCGGCATCTTCATGATGTGCATCCCTCCTCCGAACGTGACTGGATCGCTGCACCTGGGTCACGCACTCACCAACGCCATTCAGGACTGTCTGACCAGATGGTACCCACATTTACAGGCAAAATTCGATGCGAGGAGAAGGAAACCACCAGTGTTTGCCTTGTCTGCAGGCACAGGATGCGAGGCGAGACCACCCTGTGGAACCCGGGCTGCGATCACGCGGGCATCGCCACACAGGTGGTGGTGGAGAAGAAGCTGATGAGGGAGAGGGGCATGAGCCGACATGACCTGGGCAGAGAGGAGTTTATCCAGGAAGTTTGGAAATGGAAGAACGAGTGAGTGTGCATGAGCTGGAGAGGAAAAGTTGCAGATGTGTAGATGATAAATATCTGTTCTTTTGTTTCCTAGAAAGGGAGACAGAATCTACCATCAGCTGAAGAAGTTGGGTTCCTCTCTGGACTGGGACAGGGCCTGCTTCACCATGGACCAAGTGAGTATCGGTCCTTATTCATACCTTCATGCATTTTATCTTTGTCATATTCATTCACCTGAAAGAAAGGCTTGATGTTTAATTCAAAGGAAGTGAATAAATCCAATCCTTTCTTTTGTTCTCTGTGTAGAAACTTTCCTATGCAGTCCAGGAGGCTTTTATTCGCATGCACGATGAAGGCGTGATCTACAGGAGCAAGAGGCTCGTGAACTGGTCCTGCACACTCAACTCTGCCATCTCTGACATTGAAGTAAGTCGTGCTCAACTCAATTCTGCTTTTTAATTGTTTTTCTTTAGAGTCGTCTATATATGGGGTTAGGCTTTGTGCATGTTTGTAAAAGTGGCACTTTGTATTTGCTTTCAAGTTTATTAAAAAGGTTTGACTTTAACGGAGAGAGGACATTTTTATTTCATAATCATATTTGTGGCCTTTTTTGTGTGGGATTTTAGGTCCTATGCATTAATACAGTATGTTAACATTCACACAGCTGAGATTGTACTTTAAAAAAAATGACCCCAAACATGTTCAGATAAATGGCATCTAAGCTTAGATATGAAGGTAGAAATCAAAACGCTGGACCCCCAAGTGTTCAGGTTTGCTCCTAGGTTACCTAGCTTCAAAAACAACCTCAAAATTGCAATGGAGATTTTATGTTCAGGCGATGATGGATGTTGTAGGCTCCTGCTAAATGTAACTAGTGTAAGTGCTACATGTATATACATTTATTAGGAGTGACACACATGCAATCTCAAAATGAGCACATAGTAAATTTATGTTTAGTTTTAAGTACACAACTGATACGTGGACATTCTAAGATTTTACCTTAGATTTTTTTTGGTACTTCTGAAATGTGGGAGGATGTTGAAGCACTGCTGTTGCTCTCATGGCAGTGCACTGGAGTCCCTTTTGTTTAGAGTCTGCTCTCCAGAGTAAACCTGTTGCTCTGTGTAGGTGGACAAGAAGGAGCTGACGGGAAGGACTCTGCTGCCTGTGCCGGGGTACAAAGACAAAGTTGAATTTGGAGTGTTGGTGTCTTTTGCCTACAAAGTGGATGGATCAGGTATGTGTGAAGGTGTTCTGCAGAGTGGTGAAGCCGAACATGGAAAAATCTGCTCTGACTCAATTGTAGTTGAATGTGTAGTCGAGTTACATGGCTGGTTTGCTAAGGTCTGTTCTACATGTGCCATTGATTTTGTGCATGGAATGTGCTTGCTGGTCTTTCCTCTAACTAGACTTAAAGGTCACCTATTTTACATCCATGTCTCACAAGGCTTCTATAGTACTTTCACAATTCCCATCTTGTTCTCACATTAATGATGAAAAATGGTGGGACTTTCCTTCTTTGATAATTGTGTACTGTTGGAGATAACTTAAAATAAGTCCGAGCTATGACATAATGTCAAAGTGGCCGTCTGAAAATGGTAAAGGCTTCGGGCTGACCTTTTGTACTTTTATTTTATTTATTTATTTATTTATTTTGAACACATCTATTATCTGCCTTTGAATTTTGTTACAGTAGCCTCGAAATCTAATTTTCCTTTACAATGAATGAGCAGCAAAAATGGGTTTCTTTCTGGCGTCTCGCAGCTCTGAAAACATGGAACTGTAGAGAAGGGCCCCCTTGACAGGTTTTGAACTAAAATTGTATATTCAGGTTCATGTTTGGCAGTATCTCAATATATGCAATTATTCTTTTTTTTCATCTTCTTTCGCCCAAGACGAGGAGGTTGTCGTGGCTACTACTCGTATTGAAACCATGCTGGGAGACACAGCCGTAGCAGTCCACCCTCAGGACGCCAGGTACCAACATCTGAAGGGCAAAATGGTGCTGCATCCCTTCTGTGACCGGAAGATGCCCATCGTGTTCGACGACTTTGTGGACATGGGCTTTGGAACAGGTGGATCCTCCTGCCTCTGAAGTGTGGTGGAAGTCACTGCCTGTAGCAAATCCGTCACGTTCCTGCTGTCTGTCCAGGCGCTGTGAAAATCACACCAGCTCATGACCACAATGACTACGAGGTTGGAGTGAGACACAACCTCGCCTTCATCAACATCTTGGATGAGAATGGGATGCTGATCAATGTGCCCGCCCCTTTCCTGGTGAGGTTTTTCAAATCTTCTTGCCCTGGTTTTCATCTCAAGTTTGTGCATCCATAGACCTTTTGGATCGTCAGTGTAACTTGCTCATGATGCACTCCATATCTGCAGGGCATGAAGCGCTTTGATGCCAGAAAAGCCGTCCTTCAAGCTCTGAAGGACAACGGGCAGTTTAAGGAGATCAAGGACAACCCCATGATTGTCCCAATGTGCAGGTAAACCAGGGACGCAGGTCAGGTCCTCCTCCCCAGATTCCGTCTGGCATCTTTGTCCTTCTGCTCAGCCGCTCCAAAGACATTGTGGAGCCCCTGCTGAAGCCACAGTGGTATGTCAGCTGCACAGACATGGGCAAACAGGCCGCAGACGCGGTCAGAGAAGGGCGACTCAAGATCATCCCAGATCACCATCTCAAGACCTGGTTCAACTGGATGGACAACATCAGGTGGGCGATTATATTTGCCCTGTGGATGTTATGATTTACTCACCAAGGCTTCATGCTGTTTATCTTGTCTGAATTACAATGAGAGGTAATGGGGTACTTCCTCTGTACATTCACGTGTCGACCTTTTTAGGGACTGGTGCATCTCCCGGCAGTTATGGTGGGGCCACCGCATCCCGGCCTACTTCGTCACAATCGACGACCCGTCGGTGGCAGCTGGAGAGGTAGGCTGACCCGGTCCCAAACCCACCGGTGAAACATCCGACTCTGCACTTCCTGAACCGAGTGTTGTCGTGGCGCTCCTCCAGGACATGGACGGTCATTACTGGGTGAGTGGGAGAACAGAAGAGGAAGCCAGAGAGAAGGCGGCCAAACGATTTCGTGTGTCTGCAGACAAAGTGACTCTCAGACAAGGTGATCTTCCCTCAGCCGTCTCATTACCGCCCTTGTTTTTGTCGGCGCGTAACGAACCGCCGCGCCGTTAATTGGATCAATGGCTCCTGCCCTGTGCACCAGATAACTCTGGCGACTCTCTTTCCAGATGAGGATGTCCTCGACACGTGGTTCTCATCTGGCATTTTCCCCTTCTCCATCTTTGGCTGGCCTAATGAGGTACACTATATGTCCAGCATGTTTGATGGTTATGACTAAGCTTGTATCGCTGAACTATGGACAAACGCTTCTGTTGAAGACAAATTGTGCTTTTTTTTTTTTTAACTCTCCACCTGTCACTGGAGCAAGTTAGACCTGTGCATTATGGTCACCAGGCTTTTAGCTAGAGGGTGTTTAAACTGCAAAACATGAAAAAATGGACGTCCTCCAGCACTCAAACCCGGACGCCTTGAGTGTATTATTACTGCCTGTATAATGCCCAACTCCTAGTGTCATCTCACTGGTTTACATTGAATTGTGTTTCCGCCCGGTAATTTCGTCGAATATAATCAAAATTGGCAGATTCTCAAAACTTTTGCAACTGTATTTTGGACATCGCAGTTGCCATATTTGTTTACCGCCATAGTCTCGCGGTGATCCACATCTCATGAGTCGCGACACTCACAGCATGGAAGCGCGCTGCTATTGATGGGACGTCCGACGCTGATGACAGGAGGAAACCACAGACAAGTTCCAAACTTTAAACAATCCTTCACAAAGCTAACTCATTAATAATCGGAGGAATATTTGCCGCTCTCCTCTGTGCCCCCCCACATCCCAGCAGCAAGCGGATGAACACGCAGCCCTTTCAGGAGAAGTGCAAAATAGCTTAACAGGGATCAAAATTTGAGTAGTTCTACTTATTTAATAGAGCGACAAGCCTTTATATGTGTGTTGTTTGAATGAATGAATGAATAAATGTTGTGGTTGTGAAAGTTTAGAAAACCATCACACACACCAACTGCATGCTTATCTTGCATAAATATATGAAAAAATAAATAAATACATGAAAAAAGATGTAGACACAAGGCTGTAGTAAGGGAAAGAATCATTCATAAAAATGTTTTTTATTTATTTATTTTTTTTATTTAATCAGGGTTCAGCCAAGTAAAACAATTGCTCAGGGTTCCCCTCCATCTCAAAGTGTTACTGAGTTCATGTTTGTTCACATTTGTTATTTGACTCAGATGCTTGTTTATTTGTTGTTTATTGAGTTATTTTGGTACAAATAGATGTTTACAGCTTTGTTTTTTCCAAAGCAAGTTGTCAGTCATTGACATGGTTTGTTGGGAGGGGGTGGGGTTAGGGGCGAGGGTTTGGATGCCCTGTTTCAGAATCCTAGCTAAAAGCCTGGTGGTCACTCATCAAAGGACGTCATAGGAGGAACTCTTGCCATGAGAAAGGGATCGGCTAATCTTTAGTGCAGTAATCCGTAAGCAAGTAGGAAGAGTTGGATTTCCCCAGAACTCTCTCATGAGGATACCAAACAAGGGAACAGATTCAATGTTTGTCTTTTCGAGGCCTCAGGTTCTAACTGGTCTTCTAAAGATTTGTGGTCTAACTGTTGCCTCAGAGTCTGCGCTAGTTTGTTTTTAGTGTGCGACTTGAGCCATGATGTCTGCTCCATACATGATGTAAGTGACATAGTTGATGCCGCTGTGTTGGTTCATGGTTTACAGACACGAGCTGTGACACCAGGACAAGAAGCAGAGTTAGAAGTGGCAGAGTTGAAGAGTTCATTGGGGAGCGACTAGGAGACAAAGAACATGGTGAAGAAGATTCTCTAGGTTAAGATGGGGATGCTACAAAACAGAAGAAGAAGGGGAGGAAGTTCCAGGTTTGGGGCTCACGCTTAGTCTAGCACATTCCTTCTAGAGAAGTTGATCAGCTCACCTGAGTGAATTAGGTTTTGAGGAGCCATGAGAACACAGCATCTCTCAGTTCGTTTCCCATCATCCTTGAGTGGCTGAAAAGCATGTTGGCGGGAAAATGAAACATTTGCAAGCGTATTACATCCAAACACCTTCATCCAAACGTGAATCATTAACAAGTTGAGTTTTCATTTCAGACCGAAGACCTGAACGTTTTCTACCCGGGCACGCTGCTGGAGACGGGCCACGACATCTTGTTCTTCTGGGTGGCACGCATGGTGATGATGGGCCTGAAACTGATGGGCAAGCTGCCCTTCAAGGAGGTGAGGGGAGTGAAGCCTGCTGTTGTCCCGCTCCTTGTTTTCAGAACATTCCTTCCTCCATTTACACCTGTTACGGGGTTGTGGGGGGGCTGGAGCCTCTCCCGGCTACTTGGGACAGGTGCCAGGGGACATCCTGGAAAGGTTGCTGGTCCATCAATGAATGAAGAATTTTGTTATCATGATGCTGTTATTTCATGCACTTTTGTAGGCAAGCATCACTTCATCCTCTCATGTCCTGGAACAGTTCTGCAGGTGGATTATATGGTAGTTCCTTTCATAGTCTGGATGAAGAGCTGAAGTTATGAGTTCTGCAGTCTGCCTCTCCTTCACAAAGAAAGACCTCGTCCTTGTGTTTTGACCGCCATGTGAAGAAGTTTTGACTTTGTAATGAGCTCAATGTTGTTGTCTGTGTCCAGGTGTATCTGCACGCTGTGGTGCGAGACGCCCACGGCAGGAAGATGAGCAAGTCTCTCGGGAACATCGTCGACCCCCTGGACGTCATCACTGGAATCTCTCTCGAGGTAACGTCACATTGTGAAGCCTTCACTCACATCTTCCTTCCCCTTTGTTTGGTGCTCTCTGATAGAAACTGGGCAACATTTCCAGGCTTATCTCTCCCCGCCGGCTCATGTTCGGATACAAGCCCTATTAGGCCCCATTTATCTGCCTCCAACATATTTTATTACTGAGCATCAATCATTCATCCCGTGGTGAAAGGAAGCCGCACGCTGAGATAAAACACTTTGGTCCTCTAGAGGGCAGTGAAGGACTCTGGTATCTTTCCGCCAAAAGAACAATTGAAGCTGTTACATTTTCCATTGACTCACTCATGACGCCACTTTCCAGGGTCTTCATGCCCAGTTGCTGATGAGCAACGTGGACCCTCAGGAGGTGGAGAAAGCCAAGCAGGGCCAGAAGTCCGACTATCCCAACGGCATTCCTGAATGCGGCACCGATGCTCTTCGCTTTGCTTTGTGCTCTTACACAAGTCAGGGTGAGGCCTTTGTTTGTTTGTTGCGCTGCTCATGATACTCATGAAACAGTAACCGCAGTACTTCAAGTGTGGTCATCACAAAACAGAGACAGCGCTTCATCTGCTTCATCACTGGCAGCTCATTTCTATTAATAATGTTCCCTTAAATTGTTGTATGTTTCACTTGAGTGTGAATAAAACGTCCTGTTTTGGTTTGGAGGTGGAGGCTTGGTGACGCCGCTGCTCTTGTGAGTTCATTTGCATTTGAAATCACATCTTCAAGTGAAACCTTGCTCGTGTTCTCCTCTCAGGACGAGACATCAACCTCGATGTCAACCGTATCCTAGGTTACCGCCACTTCTGCAACAAGCTGTGGAACGCTGTGAAGTTTGCCATGCGAACTCTGGGAGAGAACTTTGTGCCGTCAGAGAAAGCCCAGGTGAGGCGACATATTTAGTTTCATCCAGCCACTTCCTGAAGCGGGCTTTTGTCTGGAGGTTTCTAAAGCTGTCTGTGAAACGAAGCCTGCTGACAGTCGCCGCGCCGTGTTTACCAAACATCGCTGTTTCATTTGACACGCCGTGTTCCCAGTTGTGTGGCGAGGAGAGCGTGGCAGACAGGTGGATCCTGTCTCGCCTCAGCGCTGCTGTTGCTCTCTGCGACTCCGGCTTCAAGGCCTACGACTTCCCCACCATCACCACTGCGATCTACAACTTCTGGCTGTACGAGCTGTGCGACGTCTACCTGGTGAGACCTTTGTGGCAACGTCTGCGGCTTTTTCCCCTTTTTTTGGTCTCCACTCACCATTTGTGGTCCGGCTCTCCAGGAAAGCGTGAAGCCAGTCTTCAGCAAAGCTGATGGAGACAACACCAGCCAGCGGGAGGCGCTGGTGTGCAGACAAACTCTCTACACTTGCCTGGAGGTCGGCCTGCGACTCCTCTCTCCCATGATGCCCTTCGTGTCAGAGGAGCTGTACCAGCGGTTGCCACGGCGACGGCCTCAAACTGACCCCCCCAGCATCTGTGTGACATCTTATCCTGACACGGAGGAGGTGAGACTCATGCACGAGGCTCTTTTGTAATTCTACATTTTCATGGTGTGGTGTGGCAAAATGTTGCAACAAAGTTTCTGTTTATTAACTGGAAAAGCCAGTCTGCTTTCATTCTTGGAGGCTAAGTTTAGCGGCAGGCATCTCTGCCGTTCACCACGCCTTTGACTGGGTAGATGAACACTCATTTTCCCATCATTGACTGGTTGAAACACTATGTTTAATGAACAGCAAATTTTGAACAGTGTTCGGCGTTTCCCTGAGAATTTTATTCAGGCCTGGTGATGCAAAACATGCTGCGTATATCACTGGAACCTGTGCTACATCACCAAAGTGACATGGACCACAGAGGCTGAGGGAGTCTGACTCAGGCCCATCACTGGGGAGCTGAGGGAAAACCCACTGGGACGAAAGCATCCGCACACTCAGAGTTGAGATTCCATCTGTCATGAATATGGAGTCATTGTGGATTTCTTTTTCATTTTGTCAGTTAGATATGTTACTCCTGTCAACAAATAAAGTGCCCGGTGCAGCTGACGCTCAAATGACACCAGAGAGAAAGTGTGAGTGCTGATGAAGTGAGACTGGGTCGTTTCCTTCTGCAGATCTGCTGGAACAGTGAGGACGTGGACCGGGACATGGACTTTGCCATGAACGTGGTCAAGACGATTCGATCACTGAGAGCCGACTACAACCTGACCAAGACCAGAGCTGACTGTGAGTGGAGCCACACGCCGCTCCACACACTCTCCGGTCGTGACCCCTCCGCCTCCTCTCGCAGGTTACCTGCAGTGCAGCGACTCGGCCACTGTGGCTCTGCTGCAGAGGTTCACTCTGCAGATCCAGACACTGTCGTACTGTCAGGCTGTCGTCCCGCTGGCTGCTGACCAGGCCGTCCCTGAAGGCTGCGCGGTGGCCATCGCCTCCGACAGATGCACCGTCAACCTCATGCTCAAGGTGACCCACGCAAATCTGTCCACGCATTGCAGCATCAAAAATTTGGAGAGCCACAACTGTCTGACTGGAGGGACGTTAATGGGCGTCAATGTTCCAACTCCTTGCTCAGGGTTTGATTGACGTGGAGAAGGAAGTGGCCAAACTGCTGACCAAGAAAGGAGACCTGGAGAAGCAGATGGAGAAGCTGAAGGAGAAGTTGGCCAAGAGTGATTATCGAGAGAAAGTTCCAATGAAGGTCCAGGAGCAGGACGCAGAGAAGGTGAGAGCCTCCTCCTCATCCTCCTCGCTCCGGTTTGTGCCGACCTAACCGGGTGCTGCTTCTCTCCTCTCTGCAGCTGCGTCAGAGTCAGACAGAGCTGGAGAAGGTCCAAGAAGCCATCGGCAACTTCAGGAAGATGATGTAACTACTCGGATTAGCGGGTCGATCACACAGAAGTCACCAACTTTATTTTCCGCCTCACTCACTAATTTCCAACAGATGAAATAGTTGCTAAAATCAGGTTACAAAGAACAAAAGCGAAGATGAATCATGAAGCTGAGTGGTGTGGAGTGGAGTCTGGGAATGCTTGAGCAACATCTTTTTAATAAATGAATCCTTCTCAACATCTGAAGCCTAGGATTTTGTTTCATCTCTCCTTTTCCAGTCCACTGTGTAATGTAGGCGGATCTGAACTTGAAATTACCGTAATATTGACGCTTCCAAATCGCTCACTTTTAATCCCTTTGATAGTTGACAAAAGCGCCTTGATCCCAGAGGTGCCTGCTCACCGCTTCAAGAATGATACAACTTACACATATATCTTAACATTAAAAAGCCTTTTACATTTTAACTGTTAGAGAGCAGACATTTTCGAGGAAAAAGAAGCTGTTGTCTTCTTTGTCCTCTGCAGAGGCTGTGATTTGGATGGTCTTGGGTGTAGTCCTGGGCACTTCAGGCTTTTAAAAAAGCCCAGACTTCCCTCACCCTTGGAGGGGAGCATGTCCCGTGTCTGCCCACATCCTGACAAGGCACCTGGCTTCCAAAATAAGTTTCAGGATCTCTGGTCACTTACCCCCTGAGCCTCCCTGGAAAACTGCTCAAGAAATGTCTTAAGACACCCCCAACTACCAGGCCTGCTTCAAAGTTACTGAGCTCGGCAGGTCCAAGGAAGATTCCCACTGTTGCCTGATCCTGTCGTTTTTGTAGTCGTGAGTCCTACAAACCCGCAGTTGTCCAATAAAGGAAGTCACCTCCTCAAACTTGCCTCCATATCTGTCCAGCGTGGACAAGTGCCTGTGTTGCTCAGGTTTGCTTTGGTGGTGAAATGAAAGGACAGTGTTGTAGGAGCGTCGCTTGTCGGAGTATTTTATTGAGCTAACCAACAACACTTGGTGCTTAACATGAAGCTTACACATGATTTACAGGGAGACATGTCACCGGGCGACACAGAGGGAAGAAGTTATGGCCGACGTGATTGGTGGAGAAACCAGTGGACACTTGTGCTGCCGCTGCATCATCTAGATTTACATGTTTAAAAAGAACCGTAGGAGTCCGTGTGGGTCAGGGAGAGTCCGTCTACAGTCTCCAGGGCGGGGGGAACTCTGAGGCGGGCAGAGGAGTGCAGTGCGTAGTGTCAAAGTTGTGCATGTACTTCCGCGCCTGGGAGAAGGAAGAAAGCCGTGAGAAGCCAGTGATGGAGAGGCACGGTGTGGGGCTTGATTGTATTAGGTTCTGTTGGGCTCCTTACAAATCTTTCTCCATCCCTTTTGGGTTCACAGGTGAGCTCGGCTTAATTCAGGGGGGCATTACCACGGGAGAGCAGCCCGGCATTAGATGTAATTGATGGCACTCTCCTTGTTTGATGTTAAATGACTTCAATAAGCAGAGCACCATGAAATGTATTACAACAGTCAACCTTAGAGCCCAGGTGAGCCTGTTACTATAGCAACCGCAGCCCATTCCTCCGAGGTAATTATGCCTGAATTGCTGCGGTTTGGAGAAGAGGTTAGCTCGCCTCGAAAAACGGTGCTTATCGCCAGAATGGAAATGCCACTTTGTTTTCAGTTTCTCCCCCGAATTGGTCGGCCAACAGGTGGCTGCCCTTTAACACCCCACAGCCCAGACGCAGACACACAATACGCCTGAGCACAAAAGCGCCGATGAATAATTCACTCACCAAGAAAAGAGCCAGCTGCCGTCTTCCCTCCGGAGTCATGTCCTCGCCTGCGAACAGGAAGTGAGTGTCATCAGCGAGGAGAGTCTGGAAAACGAGGACAACAACTCACCGACAGTCCAGGGAAAGTGAACGTCTCTGTCGGCCTGGTACGACTGCAGCACCGACACACACCAGTCGTCGTCCACCTCGTAGCTGCTGAGCAGGGAGGCTGCGGAGAGGCGGCAGGTTATCTCTGCGAGGCCGGACGTCGGACTCCAAAGGTTAACAAGAGCGAACGTTGGCTCAGTCGAAAGTGAAGTATGGATATGGACAAAAAAAAGTTATCGCAATAAATGTTGAAATTTCAGCGATAACGATAATTATCACAATAAATACATTTTCATTCTATTCCATGTGTTGGGACACTACAGTCTCTCTTGAAACTGTTGATGAAACTTTTTAGTGGAGTTTCTCTCCAACATTTGTCTATGTTTAAATTTAATAGTTAACTAAGTGTAAAGATAAGAAGTTCAATGTTTCACGTCTCTGGTAGAAGCGGCTCGTGTCTGACAGACTGCTCTGTCAGCTTTATTTAGGGGTTAAATTGAGCTGTCTGTCTGCTGTGTCTCATGTCTCTTCACAGTTGACTTTAACTATGGACCAGTCTGGACACAGTTCCTAGATGCTATTGAAGAAATATTAGAAATCATGTGAATAAATGATCATTTTGTCATATGCTATTCTCAAAATTGTTAAACTGCCTTTTTCTTGAGTGATGAAAAACATTTTCACAATTCTCTCTCCTAAAATTTTTCATTGCCTTATTGAAGATTTCACTAATACTTTGACGGCTTTACAATTTGTTGATGGTCCCTAACTGATGCTGGGTCGTAGCATTAGCGCTGCCTGTGAGAGTGTGTCCGCCATCAGTGAACCTTAATGGTGTTTGGCCGAGGCGCCAGCGTAGCAGGAAACCTGCATGTGTTGATATGAACCAAGGCAGACGACCGCGTCAGAGAACCTATGAGGACCACTCCATCTAATAAAATAAACACGGATCCAGAGACTCAGAGTCGACCAGTGTTGTTATAGAAGGTTCCCTGTATTAAAAATAAGTTTAAAACTAGGATCGTGAAACAAAGTCCACCACACTCTCCACAACTGTTACACGCCAGTGTCGGCTGTCAAACGCTGGAGCTGGAGAGTGCGGCGAACAATAACTGAAATGAAATAAAAATCCTGGAGGAAAAAAAAAAAGACACTTGAACTGACCTTCTTCCATGTAGCTGGAAGCCCCCAACCACTGCCTGACCACTCTGACTCCGTCCTCGGTCATGAGCTTTGGGTACCTGCCCAGGAGATGACATCAAGTCAAGCCAGATTCCTGAGGAGAGAACAAGCACACTCTCTCACCTGAACTGCAGCAGTCTGAGCAGCAGGTCGTTCCCTCTGTTGGACATGATGTCCTCTGGACCCCTGTGAGGAGAGCGAGGACCATCATTCATCACAATTCACTTTCTGGATCTGGCCGGCGGCGCTCCAACTGAGCTCACGTCGTGGTGATGATCTCATCTTTGGTTCTCCTGATCAGCAGAACTGGACCTGGATACTTGAGGAGCTGCTCTGCGTTGTTGAGGTTCATGTACTGCCTGACGGTGTACTGGACCAGAGGTCCTGACAGAGGAGGAGGAGGAGGAGGGTAAGACAAGAATCCAATAAGAAGCTTGATAACCTTTCACCTCTGACACTCACTCCAGCTGTCGGGCATGACCTTGAGAGCCAGAGGCAGGAGGTCGTCGAAGGAGGCGTCCAGCACCAGCGACTGGATCTCGGGGTACGACATCGCTGCCCAGGTAGCTACAGGCAGAGCATTGAGTGATGAATGGAGACCGACTCACAAGAGGACCGTGGTCTACCTGTGAATCCTCCGATGGACCAGGCGTAAACCACAATGTTGTTCAGCTTGAAGCCCAGCTTGTGGATGGCAAACTGAATCACTGCATCCATGGCGTTTGCCTCGTTCTGGGGGAAGGGAACCCCCTGTCCACCAAGAGAGACGATCAGCTAGAGTTATGACCCGCTCCTCTGCTGAGTGCTGCGACTTACCGTGCTGCCTCCAAAGCCCGGGTGGTTCCATCCCAGCACAGAGTAGCCTCCTATGATCAAAGGTGACAGTGAGTGTTTGGACTTCAGAAGGCAGACAGACAGGTTCCTCACCCTCCAGCGGCGTGTTCATGCAGCCCACCTCGTAGAAGCCAGCGTTTCCTTCGCAGCATATCACCTGCAGGAGTGGGAAGAGTTAGGAGCTGGAGAACAGTCTGGGCGATGATAGAGTAGCTACCAGAGTCTGTCCCTTCTGCCCCCCGTCTCGCCTTCGGTCCACAAACATGGTGTCGATCTCGTTGCCGTCGCAAGCCACCAGCTTGTTCCTCTGACCGTCAAACTGCAAACAAAAGAATTGTCTCATGACGGCTTGTCACGCTCGCCACACCCGAGCAGGTGTGGGGCTGGATGGACCCGGCGAGTGAACCGAGGTGGAAGAAGCTCATGACAGCATCATGAAGCGGCGGCGCTCAGTCTCGGCCGACCTCTGCTGCCCAGGGATTTGGGCTCCATTTGGACCAAAATAGCTTCCTTCACTCAAAGACCATCTGTCGTTTCTGGCCAGAGTGTGTTTGCTGTCGTCCTCTGATGTGCGCCTCCCTCCTCTGCGCTCACATCTCCTCCAGCTGGTTCGAAATGAAGGAGCCCTCACAAGTCAAATGTCCTCCAGGGAGCCAGCCAATGTTTGGCTCCTTTCATCAACTTGAATTTGCTCTGATCAAACCGCTACATATTAGTCTCGCACTTCAACGTGGCAGCTGAACTGACTGTCTCAGACCATCATTTCAAACAAGCAGCAGAGTGACAACTGTGGGAGACAAACGTGTCACTCAAACTTCAAGGGCTACAAGTGGGTTTCGTGTTTCTGGCTGCACAACACCACTCTCCCGGCTCATGACTTCATGCCTCCCACACGCTGCTGGTGTCGAGAAAGAAGAACCTAGTCTTCAACTAGCCGTTCAAGAAAGCGACAGCTGCGTCGTAAATCAAAGCTTCAGCAAACTGACACAGAAGTAGGTCTGCGTCGATTAGCTGACGTCAAAATCTGTGTGTCGTTGCGTCATGTTGCTGTTGGTGTAAATACGCATGGGCTGCAGGATGGGCATTGAGAACTAGTTGTTATTGAGAAGCAGTGAGAAAATATCACATTCTCTAGAATCATTAAAATATGTTCTGATGAGAGAGTGTTCCGTGTTTGGTCTGTGACACCACTCACCCTCGAGCTAACAGCTAGCATGTCGGTTAGCACGGAGCTAACTTGTAAGAGGGGATAGATTTGTTTTTAATGATGTCACACACGTCTGCGCGAGAGTTTTATTTATTTATTTTTACAGTGACTCTCCTCCTAATAATAACCAGAACTGAACTATGGAGCTACACTGAACACATGGTTTTAGATTATTATTATTCAAATATTGAATAATATATAATAATAATATATATTAGAATAATATCATATATATTTATTATTTTGATGTGACCAGATATTTTAGATGGGATACATACGTGTATAGTGATGACTTTAAATTCTTCTCAAGAACCATTAAAGACCTCTGTTTTATAGAGCTGGAGCTCTCTGTCAACTGTTCTAGGCTTCATGCTTCACAGGGTTAAAACATGTGTCACTATTTTAACATACATGTCTCATAATGTATGGTGTCTGAGTATCACAGTGAGATTATTTAAGCAACTTTAGGCGAAACGGAAATTCAAAATGGGGCCAAACAAAAGTAATCGCGATTAGTCCACCAATTGAAAAAATAATGAATAGATTAGTTGACAATGAAAATAATAGTTGGTTGCAGCCAAACACACAGGAAATGCAGATATTTGTTCAACAGTTTGAGCATCAAAATAGTCCACTGAGCTGTTTCATTCTAAAAAAGGTTCCCAACAAAAGGAAAACATGCAATTCATGAGTGTCATCTATCTGTGGATAGATCGGGGCGTGCGTGAGCTTGTGTGAGATGTTCCCTCACATGTGAATGATTCTGTGTTCCGTGCAAGACCTGCGCATCTGCAAGGCTCTGCTCGCTGTGAGCCAGTTCCCTGCTGTGTCCAGTTGCAGTGCGCACATGTGTGTGCGTGTCCCTACCTCCTCCACCAGCCGGGCCTGACCCTGCTGCAGCATGTTCCTCATGGCCTTCTGCAGCAGGCCAACAGACCCAGGATACAGCATCCTCCTGCCGAACGAGTGCGTGATGAGGAAACTGGAGATGGAAGACGACAGGTCAGTCACTTTTCCCACAGCTTCGCCTTTCTGATTCTGCTTCCAACCTGACGACGTGACACGGCAGCGTCCGGACGGAGTGGAGGATTCCGTCCGCTGCTCCTCTCAGTCGAGGTTCTGGCTTCAGCAGAGACACGCCTGCTTTGGACTGCTTCCTGTTCGGACCAAGGTCCCCACAACACCCCAATCAGAGAGTGTCAAAAGACCTTCAGCTACTTTAATAACCTGCACACTTCATGAATTATGTATCCTTGCATTAGCATCCCTGCGCTACACAACCCCATACATTTCCATCACTGAGAGGCTGCAGCTCAGTCCAGGTGTGAATGTTGCTATCGCTGTTGTTTAATCAAGCGTGAGACGCCACTCCAGGGAATTCTGTCCATGCTAATGGCAATAATGTCCTGTATACTAAGAGCAACAACACCATCTTGTTATTGATAGTAAAGTTTGTGGAACTTACGGACTGCTGACTTCCGTCCAGCTGAAATCTGGCGGCCAGAAGGAGAAGTCGAAGTCGTACGACCGCAGTTTCCTCTGCACAAAAAACACACTTTCACAATTTCCCTGTGCAACTTCACAGGTGAATTCTAGAGGCTCAACTTAGGCTCAATGCTCGATTCCGTTTTTTTCAAACAAATGCAACAGGTGTCTCCAGTGTGAACTATTTTACGGCTTTATGGCTCGCTATCGCTGAAACAATTTATCCTCAAACTTTTGCTGCAAGAAGTTGTACACGCACATTGCAATTTGACTCCAAATGTCCACTGCCAGGTGATGTTGCACCTAAACAGCTTTACGTGTATATAGAGATTAAACAATACTCTTTATCATAAACTAAATTGATATTGGGATTAATGCATTCACTGAAACCTAGGTTCAGGTTGAATCCCGTCAGAGTTTTTGTAAACTGTCCTTCCGAATATGTACAACACTGAGATGGGAATATAACTCTCTCTCTGTACACACCCAGTGATCTGAGCAGGGACCTAGATTTTGACCCGTTGGCCTCATCTCTTTCCCTCACAAGTGACCATGACAGTGTCCTCACTGGGAGACGGTCCGCCTGTTGACATCAAGGCCCTCACCAGCCATGGTCTTTGCTGTGAGGAATAATCTCTAAATGACATTTTAAATTTGACCATTACCTACAATGTTAAAAAGTTAACTTCCAGTTCAACAATGAAGAGAAGAATTATTGTGAATACAATGTTGTGACAGCTAATAACTTGATGCTTTTGCTGCCATAGTTGCTGACTAACTTGTAAGTGAAGACGCAATTTGGTGCACACTCCTTGAAGCACATTTATTTAGACTGACCTTCTTTACCCAAAATAAATCTGAAAACATGTCAAAAGCCCCGAAACAGACGTAAGAGTATCTTTGATGCTGCAGTGTTGAACAGCATCAGCATGAAGTGCAGTGTGTTTACGGCGTGTTTGAATATTTAACTATCATCCCAGGACAATACTTTGGCATCATCCGAAGGCATGAGAAACATAACCAACACAAGCAGGACTAAAACCATATCCTTACAACTTGAAATGCAAACTCACCTTGTTCTCAGAGGAGTGATTCTTCTTGGTTTCCTCTAGAATAGAAATGAACTGAACATACTCTGAATTCCTCCATCTTCCCCAACCTTGAGAAGAAAAAGTCAAGTTTAACAAGGAAGCCAGAGTGTGTTTAGTCCGCTCACTTGGTGGAGACCTTGTGTCTCAATGGCGGTGGAATTTATGAATGCAAAAGTGGGAAACGATCTAGTCGAGATCAATTCCGGAAAGTTATTTTCCCAAGAATATGGAAGAGTATCGCGCAGATGGTTGGTCTGCGACCACTTTCTAGCATGCGTGTCATTCCCAGGATGTCTCTTCATTGGAGTTGACTTTGAAATTGATCACTGGCATGTCTGGCACACCTTCGCTTCAACAAAGGTTTTTGCTGACGCGTCTCCCCCTCGCTCTTCTTGTGGCCAGACAAATCGAATTTAGCTCAGCCACTGAAAACACATTTGCCAACAGTGTAAAGGGGAGCGACTTGTGGCAAAACATACGGCCACCAAGTGGATCTGAATGGTGGCAGTGGATAACATAGTATATGTTATAGTAGCAGACAGCTGTGCGTGAAATCTAATGGACTTTTCAATTCAGCTCGCCGTAGCCCGACAGCCCCCCACATTAGCAATACTGAATGGCTTGCTTTAAGTGTAATTCTGGCCTGGGATTGCCGCGATCCATCTTCCTCTTCGTGGCCCTGGTGGCTTCAATCGAAGCGCTTCAAGTCTAATTAGCATTGTTGATCTGCACAGCAAAAGAGGCGTGGCCCGTTGCCACGGCAACCAAATCTGGTAGCAAGCCACGGCCTCACCTCTGAGACAGGCCACTCCGAGGAGACACACCAGCACAGTCCCCACGATCTGGCTGGCTGGAACCAACTTGCTGCTGCATATGTAGCCTGGAAACACAGAAGGGAGGCCGCGCCAGCCTTATTAACATGCACAGACACCGACGGCAGCACCACCACCAAACGCATAAATCAATATGAGAAGCTCAATTAAACATTGAAAAGAGGCAAATAACCTCCAGCAATTAACTTATTGATGCCCGCCGAGTCTTACAGCAAGCTTCCGCTGATTAACTTCATATTAATCCGACTTCAGGGAGCAACTCCCAAGAAGGCGCCGCTAACGCTGGACTCCTCTTCAATGGAGGAGGAAGGAAAAATGATATTAATAAGCACCTTAATTCTCCTCATTTCCACTAAATGTTGGAACTCATGATTTAAAATAGCCAACGATCCAAAGAGGAGGCTTCTCATCGACTGGTATAAAATGTAACACCAGAGCGGTGATGAGCTCATAAGCGTTGCCCAAGAGCCAAAAAATGAATACAGGTGAACACGCAGGGGAGCCACACAGATGGACTTGTATTTACAGTCATTCAAGATAAACTGGCCTACAGTGGGCAACTGAGATCTGGGGCATCCGGAGGACTGTATAAGTGGCTCATACACAGGACGTTTGAGGTCAGTGGTGAGCTGTAGGAGTGATGGACGGCTTCTAGGTGACAGAAGGAATACTGTTTCTTCCTTCTAGTTTGCTTGGTAATAGAGGACTCTCATGGACCATGATGCTTGTTGATGATATAGTGATTTGCGTGGAGGAGAAGTTGGAGAGAAGCGGATTGAAAGTCACGTAAAGGAAGATGAGGGAGTTGTGGTGGTGAGAACAGATGTTTTTTCAGACCTTAGATGAGAGGGAGTGAGAAAGACAATGCTGGGGACTGGCAGAAGTGATGTGGCTGAAGAGTGACAGCATAAATTACAATAAAAAAAAGATTGTAGAAGTTTGTATTTTTGTCATGTCACATTTTTCATTTTCCTTCTATACTAAAGGTTTATTATATGTACTCGAGCAAATGAAAAGGGTCCTGGCAGAGTCTCGTTCAAACAGGCAACATACCTTTTCTGTACAGATAGCAGAGGATGATTGGAGAGCTGTAGTAGGATAGAGACCAGAGTGTTGATGCCTACAGGGAACAAACACATTCAGTTTAGCAAGAAACTTTTAATTCAATGTCAAAATCGACAATCGCAGTCTTACTGACCCAGCCGAGGATGCTGTCGGTGTGTTTCTCTACTCCTCCTGGCTTATAGTTACATCCCTGTTTGCAGCCACACAAAGGCAAGACGTCATTGATTAGTTCACTGGCCTGAAGGAAATCGAACTATGACTGAGCGAGTCTTACACAGTTGAGAACTGAAATAATGAAAACATTCACAGAGCTACTAAAACCAGGCAGATGGTGAACTGGAGGTCATTTCTTTCTGGCAAGCACACTTCAGACTGAATAGAGCACCACCACTATGGACACGGTATCAAGAATGACCAGCTATTTAACCTTCGTTGTGCAGGTTTTGTGCAAAGAAACTGTGGGAACAAATATTTCAGTTTGCAGACGTGGTGTTACATCAGCAGAAAGGACAGAGGGACAGAGTCATCCATATGAACCACAAATGCAATTTTATGAACAAAACATAATACAGTGGTACCTCGATTCTCGACCACAGTCCGTTCCAGACGGCCGTTCGAGAAGTGAATTGTTCGAAATCTGAATCGATTTTTCCCATTATAATTAATGGAAAAAGAAATCATGCGTTCCAAGCCTTAAAATGTAGGGGTGACTGTAGAGTGTCTGCTGCAGGTGCGCTGTTCCTCTATGTGTGTGGCCGCTGCATGTGGGAGGGGTTGCCGAGTGAGTGACGTCTCTCCAGAAGTGAAGAGGTGCCCGGTGCGTGTCCAGCTCTGGATGTGCGCTTCTGTGCAGTTTGGCTGTGACAAAGTCATAAACCAAGAAACGCTCTGTCCCAGACTCGCCTCATCCCTGTCCCAGCTCCAGCCCACAACAGGACATCAAACCCTGGAGTGGAGGTGTGGAGAGCGAGCACCTCCCCTGTGACACTCTACCACGGTCCAGTGCGGAGACAGGAAAGGTTTTACACCTCAATATGAAGAAAAAACAGTCAGTAAATGTAGCTAACGGGACACGTCTGCATACAGAGGCTGCGTTATACACAATAACAAAGCGCCTCGTGGGTCAGCTGATCGGTCCGCGCACGTTATGTTTTTTCCGGCTTTTTTCGGGGGTGTTCGAGTTCTGGATTTTTGTTCGAAATCCGAAGCAAAACAATCTCAAAATTTTTGTTCAAACTCTGAGACGTTCGAAAACCGAGGTACCACTGTATTCAGATTACAATGTCATGTTTTCCAGATAGTGAATTTACTCTTCTTTTTCTTTCAGCATTTCCAGTCATGGGTTGCCAGGTCCGCTATCTTGTGCATTCTACCCATTCACTAAAATCTTCTTCATGTCTTCCATCATCAATGGATGTCGTTCCTCTTCATCTTTTGCCTGATACTTCCACATGTAACATTCTTTGTTTGAGCAAGTTCCCGCCTCTCATCTCCACATGTCCAAACCACCGGGCTCAGGCCTTTTCTAGATGAGCCTGCCCTCTGACACTTGTTTCTAAGCTCCACCTTTGAAGTGAAAACCAGAGCATCTTTAAAGTGACCACTTCTAACTCTGCTTCTTGTTTTGGTGCCAGAGCTACTATACTGGCTCTAAACCAAACATCATGGCAGACCTGAGTCACTCTATCCTATGGAGCTTCCCTTCACTCTGCTACACTTCTGTCACATACCACCCCTGACCATTATGCCGACCCATTCCAACCTGCCTCCTCTTCACCTCTTTTAATGGTGCCACAATGTCACTATATCCACTCCCTGGTGGGTGTCGGAATGTCGGAATGTTATTTAACTTTCAGTTTCCAGGTAATGAAGACAGTATATTGCAGCCAGTCCCACTCCTAGCGTGACTCACGCAGTGTTTGTTTAGCTGCAGCTTGTCCTACAGAAAGGACTTTCAAGTACATTTCGATCGCAGGAATTTACTGTTGTGGTGGAACGATAGGAATCTCGCTTTGACGCGTTTGCTTTCATTCTCTGCTTTCAAAGTCTGGTGTACTTCTACTATTTATACAATATTGTTTTACGCGGTATTTATAGTGTTTTTTCATTAATACTGTTAGGTTTATAAGGAAGATGGCAACTAGCCATGCCGCCACCAATGCATTCGTCTCGTAATTAGAATGCATGTGGAATGTACTTAAGTATATCCGGACACGGATACACTTAGATTATCGTGTTGGTTTCATTCATTTCCATCCACACTCCGCGTTGACGGGTGACAGCCGAGTTTCCATAACAAACCGTTGACACTTCCGGGCCGCAGCCGAAGCTAACGCGACCAAACCCGACGCTGTAGTTTAGCCAGCTCTATTCAGACCGATGCTTTAAAGTGTGCATATACCTACCCGTTTCCCATGCCTCCCTTCCAGCCGAGACTGGTCCGGCGAGCGATGAATTCGCTGTAGATGAGGCCCTAAAACACAACGAAGCCACAGCCAGCCGGCCATTCTTTTACTCTGAGGAGTACGGAAGCCTCCGCAGGACACAAGGAACGGAAAAAGCGCTCAGTAAAAACCCTGGTGTCGTGGGTCAAAATTCAAGTGTGAGAGAAAAATTAATTATACACGTTTTATTATCAACAAACAAAAAATGAAGTCATTAAAATTAAAAATTAAAATTCGGCCGGAACTGAAACTGCTTTACTGTCAAACATTTTAATATGCTAGGAATATATTAGTGCGGATTAATGACCGATTGAAAATATTAAAATAACGTTTAAATATTGGTTTTAATAAAGATCATTTCAAGAAAATTAAAATGATTTCATTTTCAGTTATTTTTTTAGAGCCAGGAATTCAGACCTGGTTGTGAAGGACGAGCGGAGATGAAGATGGGAGGGAAGGACGATTTGTGCACAAGAAATTGGGCCAAACTTTGAGCAGCAAGGGAAGTTCAGATCGGCCTGGAAATAGATTTTTAAGCAACTGAGGAGCGTTTTCAGGCTGAATCATGCTAAATTAGCCAAATAGTAATTGGCAAAGTAGCCAGAGGATATGATCTAACCTCTCCCTGGAAAGCTACGCCTATGGAGAGGGACAGTGGGCCTCTGCTCATGGCTGGAACTCTATATACGAATATACGTTGTTTATGCCACACTAAAGGTTCGGCAATTGCAAGTGGAGTGACACCTGATATTTGACGTCCAAGGCCATGATTCCAACTATACTGAGATATTATTGAAGGTAAATTTTGTGGATTTGTCTAACATTTTGTGATTGGTGAGAAAATGAAATTCTTTATTGTGCATGTTAATGAAATGGTAACATTTTAATACATTGAAAGAGGAGTTCCGAATTCAAGGCGCTTCCTTCACTGAATAGAATCCAAACACGTGTACTTTTACTAGCATACGCAGGTGTTTTCATCTGCTTCATGTTTCCATCAGTGGATGTAAGTTTGCTTCCTCCACCTCAACCTGTCTTGGTTATCCACCTGAACCACACCTCTTCATGCCCTTGTTTGTCACGTCCATGATGGTGTCCACCCTGTCTGCACTCTTTTCTTCACTGCGCTTAGCTGCGTGATTCATTCCTGATGTTTTGCCCGCACCTTCATTCCTCCTCCTGCCTTCCTCTCCTTCATACATCCTGTGTGTGTTTGTTGCTCACACAGACCATCTTCCTGACCGAAGTATTTCGCCTCAGCGATGCACTTCACAATGAAACTGCCCTCTGTATCTGTTGCATTCAACCCACCGAACCTGCAACATGAAATCTGCATTCAGTCAATGCAGTGTGGTAAGAAGGGTGTGGATCCACTTTGTGTGTACAGTGTCAGTCCCCCTGAAAATTAATTTTAGGATTTTACTTTGTGTTTATTGTGTGGGTTTGTCATGGTAATGTGGATTCTGGATAGTGGAGTCTGGATCGACCTTTTATCATCCCCTGGCTTCTCAGTTGTTCATAACATTAATTCTTTTTTAAAGATCATGAAGCTCAGTTTATTTATTTATTGAATGGATTTAGCGGTTGTGGAATGGTTACGTGCTGTGTGATATTTCCCTGTGGAAATAGAAACATACATTTTCATTGTTTAACGCGACACACCAAACTCTACTGATCATTATTTATTGCCAAGACTGGGAGTATAGGTTTCCTCAGCTACGACAAGAGCCCTCCAGGAATATTGAGTTTGTTGAGTGTTGAGCCATACTTACATTCAAATGATGGCAAAACATGAACATTATGATATAAATTTAATGACTTAAAATACAATAAACACACAACTACATCGCTCCCTTCATCCCAGAATTATCTTCACTGAAAATGGCTAATTTTTCCTCTTCATATACTTAAGAGATCACTTAAGAAATGACTGGTACCTACTGTATAAAGGTGAGGAAAAACACAAAATACATATTGCGTGAGTTTTCCACAGAGACTACCACATGTACGTTTGCTTTGTGCTGCTGGGATCTGAGCAGACGTGACAGCTGGATGAAGACGCGATGTGAGGGGGTGATCAGTTCTGACACGACTAGTATCTGAAATGTGAGCACAAACACAAAGTTGTGGCAAAAATCCTCCATCTGTCACTCGCTTCTTCCCGTCCTTAAGCACACAAGCCCACGCAAGAACAACACACAGGCTGGGGAGCGCTGATGTCAGCACGTGGTGTGATAGAGCACCACTGTGTCACAGAGATGCCACCACAGAGCAGCGTGAGAGTTCACACACTCATCAGGCAGCATTGTGGTGTCTCTGAGAATATTGTGCGATTTAATTTAGTTTATGAACGCTCGCAATAATCAAACATTATTATGAATGCAATAAATGTGCCACCTCTTCATGAATACAGAGAGGGGTGCGCACTCGAGACAATGTTGAGATGCTTGAGAGCTCATTCTGCTCTGCCTCCGAGGTATTTGTTACAGTAACCATTTTCCTCATTCTACAGTGGCTCAGCAGAAGGCACCTGGCAACATGCAGTAGATTTATAGATTGTTCAGTGTATGATTAAACAACTACACCAAAAGCAGTACCACTTCACACGTCCTCCCCCACAGCTATGTATAGACGATTTGAGCTTTATATAGCTTTAAGAGAGGTTGCAGTGCCTTTTGGGACTACAGTGTGGGTGGTGTTTTTGTCATCAGGAAACTAGGTCTCAGACCAAAACAATCCCAGTGAGTTTGACAGATTGCTTCATATCAAAGATGGCCATCACCGCCACCAAGCAGGTGATGCGATTGTTTGTGTCCGATCTTTTTGTTCATGAAATCATGGATTTTCAGTGAAACGTTCTGGAAATGATGTTCAGAGGACAAAGAATATTTGGTCGATTTTCCAGGTGTTCCGTATCCAGGAAGGGAAGGAACTGCATCCATCATAAGGGGATGTGAAGAAGTGCATTTCAGAGGCTTTGCTGTGCAGTTGAAACAACAAAGATGGACGGCTCCTTCCTCAGCGGAGATCTGCGCTCTCTCTGTGTTTTTTCTAGTTCCGACATGTGCTCGTTGATTTTCTCATATGAGGCAGGTGATTTGAATTATCGCTCCAATTCCTTGTAGACGTCTTCTGCACGTGGTTTCAAATCCTGGAACAGAATACGTGAGGAAAGTTAGCAAGAGACTGGGGTGACTGCTGAGGTTTTCAATCTCTAAAACGGCTCATATTTGGGTGACAGTACACACGTGGTGGGATCTTCTGAGGGTGCACTTGTTGAATCTGAGGGTTTAGTGTCCATTGAAGCGCACAGACACACACATGCATGCATTGTTATGTTTTGTGGGGACCACTCTTTGCCATCATGCTTTCCCCAGCCTCTCACTCTGAACCTAACCATCCAAAACAAATGGCTTAACTTAACCAGAACTCTGAACCAAACTGAAACCCAATTATAATGTAATATTTTGTGGGTTTTTTTCTATTTAATAAGTTTAAATACTAAAATTGCGGGTTTATCTTGTAGGGGACCAGCAAATGGTACCCACAAGGGGATGTGTTTCCAAGAATTGGTCCCCACTAGAGCACACACACCCATACAAACACACACACACACACGCAGAGGCAGCACGGCAACTCACCATGTAGACTGAATTTGGAGGTGCAGCCTGTTGTGAGGAGAGAACAGAGCAAACAGGTTGTTCAAGGGACTGTTTGTTGTTTCTGCTCACATATTCCATAGTTTTCATAAGCAAATTCTCGCGCATCACCCAGCCTCCTTTAAAACCCTCTCATTAAACCATCAATAAATTCTAATCCACTGAAAGCAGATGAACGCAGTATATATGTACGTATGTAACACCGCTCTGCACTGTCACCATGCAAATCGATGGTGGTATTGAAAGACAAGTGACTGAGCTCCACATGTGTTGATGCCTGAGGATGATGTGTCACTACCTGAAGATAGTTACTTCCTCAACTTTCCAAACTTTTTCTGTTGATGCTACTAGTTCTTATTCAGCCACCGGCTACAGCACGTAAACAACTCTGAGGTGAGGAAAGCAGTGAAGTATGGTGTTTAAAAGCACCTTACATTACAAGGACTAATGAATAGCACACGCTCGCTTTCATCCACTCACTCACTCCGCAGAGGAATAATGAACCTTCTAAAGTGACCCATGCTGAGGACTTCTGAAAATATTCCTTGGATCAACATGCTTTCATTAGTCAGGTTTATCTAGCTGACTGGTCCCACAGTAAAGCAATTAATTCTGCAGACAGATTTGCAGACGCAGTCTGGGTTCATTCTGGGTCTGTTGACACCACTGACAGTGTCCAGGGGTTCTGGTTCTGAGGTTTCCGACTCAGCTGTTTCCTCCCACAGACTAAAAATTATTTCCTTTAATTGGCGAGCTTACATTATCTGCTGTGCCTGTCCTTGTTTGTGTGTGGCTGAAATACAGTTATAATGAGATAAATGTGTTGGTTTGATGAGATCGATCTATATAAACTCATTTTTTGGGGGTTATTTGGTGAAAAATCACTCAAACTGTCATATTGATTGACGTGAGTTGATGTCTAATTTATTGGAATGCTTTTTTGAAGTTGGTTTCTGTAAAATATATATATTGTATTTTTTCGACTGATATTTTTTCTGGAATTTACTGAAAAGTACTCAGCAACAGGCATCTGACAAGCAGCCAATTTCTATCTGTACTGTCATTTTCTCCCATAATAAATTTGTTTTATCTTCACAAGCTAAAATATTGATATCATTACTAGTCCATAATCTTGAATGAGCTCCATGGGACAGCAGGTGGCAGCAATGTTTTGGTACTTGCTTGCACAGCCTGTTAGAAAGCAAGCAAGAAAGCTCACTGTATGGGCACTGGTCATGTGACGTCTACAAGTTCCAGATGGCAGGGTTTCCACCAGCTATTAGCTAGCGTGGCCTCCACGCCATCAGAAAACTTTCCTCTTTTTAAAAGATGAAATCTTGCATGAGTAAATGTATAAAACAAAGTGGAAACATCGAATCAGACGCATAACACATCATGGTGGTGGACATGAACCAAAAAATGAAATTGCCCCAAAACATATTGCTTCATTCCCTATCAGATTAGCAACATTTGTTGATAAAAAAAATATGATTCGCTCACTTTTTAACGTAACCTTGTGCTTTTATCTGTTACATTTTCCCCCGACAGAATAGTGTCGTTAATATCATGGTGTTTCGCCTGCAAGGTGAGAAATTCCCCAGAGTTTCACGACACCATCCTCACACAATATTACCTGAATTCCAAGTTGCAACACAGGAATTTCAGAGCCTAACTGCAGACTTAAATGTGATTTTTGACAAGCCAAAACGCGGAATGAAACACATCGCACATTTTGAACGGCTGTAAATGGTTTCTTCCGAAACGCCCTCTAGTGGATACATACTATATTTATGTTGCAAAAATGCCATCCCTTATGAATACTGTCTTTTGTTGTGGCATCTAGTTGTATCATACTTAATCACGTCATCTGGTTAAGCTTTCCTCTGACCGTCTTCCCTTTTCTATTTTTACAAATGATGCAAGACAAAAACGGAGCGGTCTCAGAGTTTGATATTTTTCTGAGCCGTATGTGGAGGGAAAAGAGAGCAGTCTCGACAGCATCTCTGGCCTGTGTACCAGGGGGGCTGCACGCTGTGACCCACTTGAAGAGGGTACAGTTGCTTGATCACCAGTGTCCTGAGCAGTCATGCCTAAGATTCATCCGCTGTCAATCCGTGCACTTTCAGATGGAGCGCAGGAGCCTTTCTTCAACTCGGAGTAAGGAACCTCTCTGGAGATTCCTGAACCCCAAGGGACCTCTACTTCCTTTCTTCTGCCGCTGAGTGTGGTGAAGTCAAGGCTCGTCTCCGACTCTTTCACAATTAATTAGGTGGTGAGCCATGCATGTGTGTTGCTTCCTTCACTTCGCAGAACACTCGACAGGAAGTTGGGAATATAATTGGGAATATTCTAAGGCAGTATAATTCCTCAGAGACGGGGAAGTCTGTGCGAGGAGTTTTCTAGGTTGAGTTATAGACATGCATTAGATGGAGGACGTTCTTGAGTGGTTCTTTGGTGAGAATGCAGGGATTATTGATCCTCCTTTGTTGTGGCTGTGCCTCCTACCCCATCACTGATACTCGTGGGTCCAAAACTCAGGAGCCACATGAAGCCGCCAGGGGCATGAACTTGAGCTCTGAGGTGCTGTCTACACGTACTGAATCCAGGTCCGCTCACATGGTGCGAGGGAGTTGCACTGGCATGTAAAACTTGAGCTGCAGCCAACGTCTGTTTTGATATCTTAATCCCAGAGGATGGAAATGACTAGCTGGGTAAATTCCTAATAATCCTCCATTCAAAGCGTGCAGGAATGTATTTATGATATTATGAAAGAAGTGCGAGTCATTTGGTGGAAAGTAGGGGTGTGACTAACTTAAGCCATCTAATTCTTTTCCGACTTCGCCCTTTCCCCGCGCCTTGATTCCGCCAGTAACAGAAGCACCGTGGGCTCCACTCTAGTCAGCTGGAGTGGTTCCTGATCCACTGTGCTGTGTCTCGTCGATCCTGAAGTGGAATGCCGCAGCACTTCTCCAAATAAATACACAGCCGTTCTGCTTATGACACTGGTTGTGTGGAATTAGCAGCTTCGGTGTCACACGACTTCTGTGCCTGACAAGCAGGGCAAGAATGCAAGTCATATTTGCTTTGATTCATACCATGATCAGGATTATTCAAATAATTATTCATTCAGTCAGCAATTTTCTATTTGAGAACTTTTTTGGAGGACTAAACAATAATAAAATAAATCATGTGACAAATGCACAAGTAACAAGTAAGGTGGATATAAGTCGAGCAGGTTGAAAGTCGAATGTTTCTTGTGTATAATAATAAGCTATAAATAACCGTCATTATTTGACCTGTAGCTACCAGTGCATTGTGGTCTACGTGTCCTGTCTTTAGAGAAGAGTGCGAATGGTGACTTGTGACTTGGATGCAAAGATACTGTATTTCTTAGCTGGATAGTCATAGAGGTTCTGTCATGGCTTCCACCACTCCAGTTGGTCCTCCTCAGTGTCCTCTGTTGCTGCCTTCCCAGACCCTTCTTCCTCTTCACCGTATCAGTAGCAGCGTTTCCAGATGACTGAAGTTATTCTTGTGTCCTTCTGACCTACAGGCAGCCATTTTGCTGCCGTCTTTCCCAGGAGTTTGTGTGCAAGGGCCTGCGTGCTTCCTTGCAGTGCATCAGTATAAAATAATGGAAGACAGGTGTATAGAAAAATATAGTTTATTTGATTTTCATGTTTTCTGGTTGCCCTTACGGCAATTGGAATTCAAATTTGATGAATAGCTCTGCCCTATTTTCAAGCATCAATTGGCCTACTCCACATTAAATGATATGATAAGCAAGTGCTTGTGCCACCACCCATGATACATGAAAACAATGCCCATGCGTAAAACCACCCCTGCTGTCATCCTATACACAGGTGCTAGAACGCACCCTAGATGGGTTGAATTGAACAAATCACAACCATATGATGTTTTCATATGGTCACATAATGTATGTCCTGCTGCGTATTAATAACACTTCAAGCATAGATAACTGAATTTAATTGTACTACAACTCATTTTGGGTCTATAAAGCCCCAAATGGATTTGTTAGTTTTATCAGATTTTGTTGCCAATAATGGTCTGCTGATGCAAGGTCAGGTCATGAGAACATCAGCACAGACTTCCATTTCCTTTGCAAAGCTCCTGCAGATCTGCCTGGGGGGGATATTGGGCAAGGGTGAACCTTTTCTCTGGAACACTCCTGACCAGATGCCCAGACCTCCTCAACTGGCACAGTGGTTCTACTTTGAGCCTTTGCTGTCTGGCCAAACTTCTCACCTTATCTCAAAGGCATGCAAGGAAAACTTATTTCGCCAGTTAGCACCCACAGTGTTTTTTTTCCCTCCCTGGTCTCTCCCCACAGCTTGACCATAGGAATGTAAAAATACTGGTAAAATGGCAGTTTGCCTTTCAGCCCTTGCTTCACGCTCCATTCTTCCCTCAGTCCCCACGATACTTGAACTCTACCACTTGGGCAAGGATTTGATCTCCCATTTCCCAACTGAGAAACATGGACTCGGAGGAGCTTATCCTCACCCCGACTGCTTCAGATTTGCTTGCAAACCTTTACAGTGAGCAGCGGATCAACCATAAAATCATCAGTGTGACCCTGAGGGCTCCAAACACAAGTCCCATGCACTGTGTAAAATACCTTTTGGGGAACAAAATCTAGTTGCTTGTTTAGTTCTTATGATTAAAATCACACTGAAAAAAAATTGTCAGAAGAAAGGCCACAATGTCAATCTGAAATCAAATCGCTCCGGTGATATTTAGTTTAAAACAAAAATCCTCACCTGTCTGATATCCTCAGGATTCTCATAAACATTCTCGGTTTCACCCGAGTGCACCGACAGGGATCGCTGAATACCTGGGTGCAGACAAAGAATTAGGCACACACACAGATATGCACACACACCAGCGCGCACTGACAGGGAGTCGGAGGAGGTGGGTGATTCATTACAACTCCCCTACAGGAAGTTACGGCCCACATCACTCAGTGGCAGCTGACATGGCCCACAGACGGACGTACGGAGTTGGCTGTCAGAAGAGGAAAACGCCGGAAGACTCACCGCGATTAGAGACATGTTTCTGTCTCCACAGCAACACACCGACAGCCGCAGCAACCAAGGGCAGGAGTAATAAAGCATAGAGGAAAGGGGGCAGGGTGGGTGTGGTGATGCTGGCACCCTCTGCAAGAAGAAATGAGAGAAAGAACAAGCTTGAATAGCTTCCAAGACTAATTTAAAACTTGGAGACCTGGGTGGATGACACGAGGGCTGCCCTGGAGTTGTAGCTGTCTGCTCCGCGGTTTGATCTTTTGTACTGAACGAAAATGAGAGCAGCCTTCCATCACACATGAACACCTCCAACTATAGATGTTGCATTTCAGATATCCTCAAAGAGTTTCACGCGCTTGCATCAGGCTCCTGTCAGTCAGACACAATGGTTGCTGGAGAGGAGTGGAATAAAACCAGGCGCCGTCTGACCGACGGAATCACCCTTAATGATCCCTCGGTGGACAATGACCTGACAAACCCTCGGTCGGAAAATTCAATCTTGTCGGTTCATGAGGTGGACATGATGGAAAACACCGGGATCAGAAAGTCCATAAGCTGTCAGATCATGACGGGGCAAATTCGACTCTCCTCAGAGTGGTTTCTCACCAATCTATTTCGTCTCAAGCTCAGAGTCAAAGCAGGGGGAGTGTAAGGAGCGATCTGTCCGACCTGAACACATTTAAATATTCTAGTTTGTAAATGATTATTATCTTATTATTATTATCTATTATCTATTATTATTATTATTATTACTATTGCACATTTCTTACAACAGCCGAAAAGCACTTCGGATAAATGCTTCTTTTCATCCATTCAATCCTCTGTCTGTCTTTTTTGTTTTTTTTTTTACAATAAAACAATTTGTTTATTTGAAGGTATCATTGACCTGCAATGCTTGTTTTATTCTGAACGTTCTTCTAAGTTTCTTATAGTTACATTAGAAATGAGTGCCATCTTTGCTCATGGACAGTAGACACCAACATTTCTTTGTTCACTTCTCCTTCGCAAGATTGGGCCCGATGCCACTGGAAGGGGCTGCTGTCTTAATTCTAACCTAAATTCAGCTTCCTTGAACATCATGTTCTGCTTGTCTCTCTTTCAAACTCTCAAGAAACTGAAAGAACATAGCAATAAACATAATTCTAATATTCCATTATTTGTAAAACCCATAATCCTTTGCTCCAACGGATGTCTCAGAACATCCTGTGCAGGCTTGTTCCATATTTATTAATCATTTATTTTGCTTTCCCCTGTAATGTTCGTGTATCTCCAACAGATGGCACACCGACAGTTCATCCATACATACACTGGATACTTTGCAGTTACGATGGGTATTTGATATGTGCTCCCCAACTCTTTGCTGCCTTCTGACAGTGAAACACCTGGATTATTATAACCCCGCCCCCCATTATAAGACAATGTAGTATACATGCCCGGTTGGTGGTTGGCTGGTGGAAGATGCCATATGACATGCTCAAGCTTGAGCAGCATGTATTGACCATAGGTAGCAAGGGTCAATTTGTCCCCACCATACACAAATCCATCATAACCCCGGTTATTTTCAGTAGTACGTAAAATTCCGACACTCATCCGAGATGCGTAGACCAGCGCTTCACCTGCCATGACATTTACGCTCCATATGAAGAAACACATTCCTTGTTTATTTCTGCTTGGTCAACTCAAGCACATGGTGCATGCAACTTGATCTACGGTGGCCTGAAGTGGACAAAAAATTGGTCTATCAAGAGGGATTCGTGAGAAAGGATAAATATCGACAGAAGTAAAAGACAGTGATATTTCACTTAAAATGTGAAACACATTCAGTGTAGCTAGTAGATTTCACTGGGGTGTTGTGTTTTACACTGCATTTTAGTTTTTTTGAAGTTCCTCTTTCAGCCCAAAGCTTGACAATTGGATGTTAATTCTATAAAGCAGAACCACAAAACATGCTGACTTGGCAAATAAATGTAACCATAAGATAATATCAATCATTTTTGTTCACACATTTGTCAATTTTACGACTCATCATGACACACTAGTCAAAAGGTTTGCTGCCCCCGAAAAGTCTATTTCATGATAAACTTCACCACACATTTAATCAAACTCATTAATACAGAGTCATATGAGATTTACTCATAAATCGTAAGACGGCTTTTGTCTTTAAAAAGTCCATGACAAGTGCTAAAACTTGCTTCACATTATCGACAGCAGTGGCTGGCGTGCTTTGAGCAACACTGAAATATTTATAAGCATGGAGCACAAAACATAGCGTCTGGAGACCAAATTTCCTGTCAATCATTATATTTTGCCCAGATTTTCAGCTATGTATTACGAATAATGATTCACTGCATCTATATTCAAACAGACATTTTCATGGTGTGTAAATACTCTCCGCAGACCGGCAGCGTCTGCTTCGCACACTCGGGGGATCCATCAACTTAATCTGACGGTGTAAACAATGCAAGCGCCGTGTTTGATGTTAGTCAAATAATGCGCGCAGAACACACGTGTCAGGCGGTGACATCATTCTATCCAAATAAAGCTGCCACGGGGCATCATGAAATGGGAGTCGCTCTTGTGTGACTCGGAGCAGGTGCTGCGACACTTCCCACCACTCCATGCCTGAATTATTGAATAGGTGAATAGTACTCTCGAACACAGAGGGTTAACAGTCACAAGAAGAGCCACAGTCATTAAGAAAAGCCCGGAAAATGTATTTCACTCAATTCATGCCTTTATGAATGGCAATGGTGAAGCTGTGAGTCATGTGTGAAGCCTCGGCCTGTGACATCACGCTGTCCTGACCACTCTGCTAATATGATGGATGCAGATAAGGCAAATAAAAAGTCACTCTGAAATTTTGTTTGCTGAGGACTTGACCCCGTTCCCCGCCTTCGTATCCATTTGCCAACGTCAACACCATTGATCAGTCGGAGCCATGAAGCCATCATTGACCGGGGAGTTTGCTTAAAGAAATGGTTCCGACCCCACATCTGACCTGCACTCTCCTCCAGCTTTAGGGCTAAATATGGAGAGCATTGAAGTGAAGTGAAGTGAAGTGAAGTGTAGGGCTGCAACTAACCATTATTTTTGTTGTCGACTAATCTCTGGTCATCGCGATTACCATTGTTTGGACCTATTATGAATTTATGTTGTACCTAAAGTTGCTTAAATCACCTTACTGTGTTACTCCAACACCATATAGTATATTAAAATAATGACTCATAATCCAGGAACATGTTTTAACCCTGTGAAGCATCAAGCATAAAACAGTTGACAGAGAGCTCCACTTCTTTAAAACGGTCCTTGAGAGGAACTTAAAATCATCAAGATTCATATATATATCTCATATAAAATATCTGATCAACATCCACATCAAAAGGTCCTATTTGAATAATAATAATTAGTGCTGTCAGTCAATTAAAAAAATAATTACAGGATTTAATTAATCACATTTTATCCCATATCTGCTAAAGGTCTCCTGATAAGGAATTTTAGTTCTAGGATATTAAAAAATTGTAGTGCTTGAGTAAGAAGAGAAGATATGAAATCCACTTTTTTTTATTGGTGAACTGTGCTTCATAAATGAAATCCAAAAGTAAAGGTCAAGCACATCCGCAAACCAGTTAGGCCAGGTGCATTATTCAGGAATGTAAAGCAAATACAGCAATACAGTTAGATAAATACAATAAAGCTGTCTTCAAAAATGTAAAACAACCAGCAATACAGCTAAATAAATAAAATAAAGCTGTGTTCAAGAATGTAAGACAAATACAGCAATACAGTTAGATAAATACAATAAAGCTGTCTTCAAAAATGTAAAACAACCAGCAATACAGCTACATAAATAAAATAAAGCTGTGTTCAAGAATGTAAGACAAATACAGCAATACAGTTAGATAAATAAAATAAAGCTGTCTTCAAAAATGTAAAACAACCAGCAATACAGTTAGATAAATACAATAAAGCTGTCTTCAAAAATGTAAAACAACCAGCAATACAGCTAAATAAATAAAATAAAGCTGTGTTCAAGAATGTAAGACAAATACAGCAATACAGTTAGATAAATAAAATAAAGCTGTCTTCAAAAATGTAAAACAACCAGCAATACAGTTAAACAAATAAAATAAAGCAGTGTTCAAAAATTTAAAACAAATACAGCAATTCAGTTAAATAAATAAAATTCTGAAATGAAATAAGGCTGTGTCAGATAGGCACTAAAGCTCAATATGGCAATTCAAAAATTAATAATAGAAGTATAACATGCCTCTAAATGAGGCAAAATGAAGAACCGGTGATACTCATAATTTATTGCGTTACATTTTTTAACGCGTTAAACTGTGTTTGCATGTGTTTGCATCCTGTATGTGCTACACCAACAGCAACATGACGCACAGACTTTGACGTCGACGGAATTTTGTTGTTGACGTTATCGATGACACAAACTATTCGTTGCAGCCCTAGTGAAGTAAAAGTCCTCTGTTTCAGAGACCATGAACCACCAGTTCTCCGTGTCACCATCAGCTCCTCATCGTCTCCTTCCACACCTTTTATTGGCTCCCTCTGTCAGAGGGGTAACGTGTGATATATCTCAGTGCCACTGCACAGAAGCTGATCAGCAGCTGAGAGGAGCTTCAACACTTTGCAAATGATGAAAGTGTCTCCCCAACGTTTCAGAGATTTTGAGCTCAGCTGAGCAAAACCCAATTTAAGATCCTGGAAATGAATTTAACAATCTTAATCCTAGAAGCAATAATGGTCCCTTAAAGGATTAAGAAGTAAC
Source organism: Synchiropus splendidus (assembly GCF_027744825.2). NCBI lineage: Eukaryota > Metazoa > Chordata > Actinopteri > Syngnathiformes > Callionymidae > Synchiropus > Synchiropus splendidus. Next base: position 11,717,406 of record NC_071345.1, on the reverse strand, counting down.
CAGACACTCATTTACGGGGACTTCTCTGCAATTTGCCACCAGTGTGATAAAAAAAAATGTGGACTCACTATTTGCAAATGATCAGTAATATGACCAAAAATAGTTCAGATATCATTATTTAAATGATAGACCAAGCTCCTTTTTGTCAGACTCTCAGCCAATGGGTGTGTTCAGTAGACAAAAGATGAACAAAACAGCCATCAATTTCACAGTTGTTGAACATAGAAGTGAATCATTCTTAGCATTCAACAACTCTTTTCTGACAACAAGATTGTTGTGAAAATTGTGTTTCTGGAAACCCTTCACACATTATGCTGCAGACAAAGCGAAGAAAAAATTCCTTGAAATGGCAGAAATAATTTATAAACCCACTTGTGTAAATGGAAGAAGCTGGACTTTGGACTTGGACTGTGTTTGGTACTGACAAGGTATGCTCTGATTGCTCACCGATCATAATCGGCCGATTTCAGCGTGATCGGTGAATGCCGATCACTACCAGTCATTTCCGATCACAACAACACAGCAGGCGCTGTGATGAAGCCCCGCCGGTTGTGATGCGTCCGCTCCTCCCTACTCGCTGCTCACTCTGCAACAGCTTGTGTTTGTATCCTGCAGCACACGCAAGGGAAGTGCATTGAAAGTAAAGACGCCATTTAAAGCATCAGTACTTGACGGAGCTAGGAGAGTTTTCCGGGCTCATGATAGTGAGATGGCTGGTTCCTCTGCAGCAGGCTGTTAGCACGGATACTGCTTAGCAAGGTGACATTAGGAACGCTAAGCTAATCGCCCAAGAAATGGCCATTAATTTCACCGAGTTGGATGACCAGCCTTTTCAGGCGTCGTTTACGCTGAGATGGAAGCAACCACAGTCGGGTGCAGCGTTCACTAACCACCTGAATCTGAAACTTTTCAAAACGTCCGGAGTGTAAACTTTCATAAATGCGGTGCTTTCTGTCTCTGAGTCCCACTACAAGCGGCCAGTATTTCACGGATTATTATTATTATTTCACGTACGCACAACATAGCAAAGTCTGAGGAGATTCACCACACTGCGATGTCTCACATCAAATTACATTTTTTAAGTTCTTTTGACAAAATAGTTGCTGCATTTGGCAAGGTTTGTCTATTGTTTGCCTCCTTGAAGAAGTATATTAAAACGTATGAATTAAATTGATTAAATGTTTTTTTAATTTCACATGTTGTATCATCGTGATCGGAGCATCCCAAGAACTGACCTTGCTTGTGTATCTTTTTGATGTTTGGGATGACTCATGGCATTTTTAAGAGTCACCGACAAGGAACCCTCCATAAATATACAGTATGAAATTATTGTGTATCGTCAACAAAGTCGGCTCTGTTGAATTGGAACGTCCTGTCAAAGCATCTATTAAGTGCAGCCAAACAAGCTCTTGAGCTTCAGTAGCAGAGAAGAGATGTCGAACTGTTGCATGGCGTCTGGATGTTGTAATCCTGCCACTCAGACTGTAAGCCTGTTGTCCTCAAAAGATGTAGAGCGTTACGAGAAATAGGTGAAGCAACCTAAAAAAAACGGACAAGTGCCAACCATCTGCGTCATCTGTACTCTGTAGTGATACTTCTTAAATATGCTGTGCTGAAACCTTTTTGCCTGAAAGTTCACTTCAAATTGTTTCTGAATTTGAGTGCAATAGCCATGGTTTTCAAACATAAACAAACAGGAACAAAGTGCTTGAGAGAAGCAGCAATGTCAAAACTTGCCTTGAAAAGACTGCCTTTGTTTACCCACGAGCATTAAATATTTTGTATTGTTGACCCTTTTTAAGAGAGAATAACATCCTGTTCATTTTTGGTCTTTATTTTTTGTTATTTTATTTGACCATTTATTGTTATGGAGCCGACCGATGCCCATGGCTGACTCTGCAGCATCGGAACCTTCACCCTCACTTCTGGCTTCCAGAACAACGTGGTTTAAATAAGAGTAAGACCTTTGCTTATGTGAGCCTCACAAAGACGGATGCGATGTTGTTGTATCACAAAAAAATGGTGGAGGCAGTATCCACAATGATGTCAAGATGAATGGTTTTGAAAGCAATGTACTATGGTGCTCTTTTTATATTGTGAGTTTTCTTTCGTCCAACCCAGTTCCATATGTTAAAAAAAAAATAAAATAAATAAATGGAGTAATGAAAAAATAGTTTTCAAATACAAATTTACACACAGTACATTTTCATTTGTTAATAGACTCAGTAATTCTTAACTGCTTTCATAATCAATAGCGTAAATATTCTTCAGTCGTAAGAAAACATTTATTGGGTAAATTGTGGAGATTAGTGTATTTATTTCAATTTTTTATGCACAAACCCCTAATTTCCCCTTTAATTTTTAAATGATTAAGACATTTTGGAGTAAAAATAAGTTGCTATCACCTCTGAGACTCAAAATAAAAATAAAAAAAAACCTTGTTAACTGCTAATCTTGTTAAGCGCCCATCTGTAATGCATTATTCGTAAAAAGCACATCATAGAGCATTTTTAAGACTTTATAAAATATGCTATAAATGTTGTGATAACTGTATGGTAACTTATGACAAGGTTCATAAAATAAAATGATTATACATGAATAGAATCATAATCTATATAGCCTTAAAAATGCATTATGACATAATATGAATGTACTTATAATGCAAAACAGATAATAAATGAGAAATGTGTTTCTCTTGGATGAACAATACAAGAATTTTACTTGACCTTGGGATTTCATTTTTTAAGTTCTTCATTATTTTTGCCAAAGTTTGCATATTCTTGCCCGCAAACTTTATAGAGATATCAGTCAAAATGAGACATAAGCGAAAGAAAGCTAGCAGAGGTCGCTTAGAGCATCTTCACTTCAAGCCTATGCTCCTGGCAGTATCAGCATCAACAATATCCACACGCTCGCGACACAGAATATTTTTCAAAAGCCTGCAGCCAGGATGACCCCCGAGGAGAGCCGGCTCTGAGTAAAGGATCGACGGCAGTGTCTAGATAATGCAAGCCTAACTGAAAGTTGTTGAAAGAGTTGTTTCAAATTGGCTTTAACAGTTAAAAAAAAATGCTTTTAATAGTATGGGTTACAACCATTTTTAGGGACTGCAAAGGAAGATAACAATACATCATACTCAATAGAGGGAACTAGAGAATAAATATATATGGAGATGAGTGAGCTAAATGATGAATACATACACAGAGACTAGGATACATGTGGAAATAAATCGGGAAACGGAAGCATAAATTGTTTTTTGAGACTGCATTTATATGTTTATTTTATGTATGACTGCACAGCCCCTTGTGTGGCAAACTGCAGACATGTTAAAAAGAACTTCTGTGTTCTTATCCAGATAAATTCAGTTATTTTATCAAATATTGATGATTACTCTGTTGAATTGAAACTATATCAACAAAATGAATTATTTAAGACATAACACTGGGGCTCCTATTAATATTTTTTAAATTATATCTAACATTTATTAGTGCTTACCTTAGGGCAACAAGGTAAACAGTGTTGAAATGGCTGCAAGTTCAATGCAACCGTTAAAAAAAATCTGTAAACAATGCAGCAGGACAAGTCTTTCACTCTCTGCTTTTTCATTCTGCTGGTGTTACAGCTACGGCATCATAGCGCATCAGGATGAGTTCTGGTTGGTGGCTCGCTGATGCATCGAGGGTAGGAGCAGTGAAGCTCATCTACACGATAGGATCCATTCAACTGTCACTTCTCCCTGCGCTCCCCCACAGCTACTGATACACTCATCCTGAATAATTTAGTTTTTTCTGAGGAACGAGATGTCCTGCAGTCCTGCCGACTTACATTCCAATATCTGCTGGGTGGCTTTTTCTATGTGAGGTCAGATGAAGCCAAGCATTCATTCTCTGCTCTCAAGTTATTTTAAAGAAGAAGAACGCCTTTTACATGTCATCCTCTCTGTTAAATTGATTGTCTTGCGCTGAATCTCCAACTGTGCTCTCCTCCTCCTAGCTCCACTTCCTCAAAACCTCCAAAAGGAATGAGAGCAGGCTGTGAGGATAAGGCGATAACAGCCCCAGAGGCAAGGTCAGAAACCACAGCACGTTTCAGAAAAGTGATCACCGCCTTTTTTTTCTCATGTATAATGTGACATTAAATCAGTATTTCAAGATTAGTCCAAACCTCAATTTCCATTTCCTGGTTTTTACTATTAATATAAGCCGTGGGTGATGTTGGGATGCATGTAATTACAGTCAGTAGGTTCATTAAAATGCTCTGTCTCTCAGTGACGCCACTGAGTTTGTCTCGATAGAGATGAAGCCAATGGAAATATTTGAGTTGAGAAATGCGATCAAAGAACATTTTTAATGAACCTCTTTCCAATCGCCATCCAACCTCCCTGCAAACCCATCTGTCGCTCACTCATTCAACTATTCAAAGTGGATCTGAAATAAGGTGAAACACTTTAAAAATCCCCAAACCATTTCCTCGGGTGATTGCAGATCAGACAGTCCTCCCTTCACTGCGTGCCTCACATCTTCTCATATTTGTTGTGCAGATCTACAAAGCATACACAGCTGCGGAGTTTTAATTGCTGCAGTGCATTCTGGGCTTTGCAGATGGACTTACTTTGGGTGTTGTCTATGTCCGGCAGGATAATATTGAGTGATTTCATCTCACTCCGGCCTGGCAGATTCTTTTAGTCAGAGCTGGCTGACTAAGAAGATGAGGAAGACAATGACCTTCTGGTGACAGTGTTACCTCGACAGTCCTGCGAAGCTTAATAGCAGGAAGATGAGGAGAGATTATGGGTCTGTTTGCTCATGCTTAAAAATGTACAAAGTCATTTATGGAGAAACCATTCAATGGTTCAAATCCCCTGTTAGTACTTTTTTTGCTCCAATGAATCTGGGGTGTTTACACGCAATGTGAGGTTTTAGGGCAGGATAAAATGCAAAGCACAGGTCGATCTCTTGCCTTGTTTCCTTCAGGGGTGTGGTTGCTATCATCCATAGCTGCTGTGATTATAGTCAGGAGGCGACAACCCATCATTGAAAGACGATGCAGAAGACTTTTATGTGCCGAAGTCTTATTTTTATGGTCACCTAACTATGTTCACGACATGATTGACTGTATAGTGCTTCTCAGACCTAAGGAAAATCCAAAAAAGGCAGTTTCTGGTTCTATCAGGTCTTTTAGTGGCGCAACCAGATCAGTGAGTCATGTATACCTGCGACCGCTTTGAACTCCTCTTTGTGTTGTTGAAATGTCAATGTCCCATCCTCACTCCCATGGCGTAATATATTGACATTGGGCAAGTGGACGTGTGCGTCCTACACTGACCAAAATGTTTTGATGGACTAAACGAACGTTTTCCTTCTGTAGCATTTCAGACAGGGTGCTGTGGATCGCACGTTCCGCTAGGCAGCATGGAGCATCGCACGCGGGCGCATGGTGCATCTTGCACGGGGGAGAGAACGTTTTTTTAAAAACATATTTTACTTTAATCTTGCTCTAGGCGCAGGTGTGTATTGAGCGTTCCGGAGGTGCGGGAATGTGCGACTTGCTATGTACTGTATAACCCCTTATGTGGCTCTCCTCCTCAGTGACTGTACTGAAAGTCACCGTGACTAAAACTCTAATGTTTTTTAAGATGTCTTAAATAGCAACTGACACGCTATTGAACACAGCATGAGTGGAGTGCCATCCCATAACTTACCCTAATGCCATCCTCTGTATTTTTTTTCACGTGTCGCGCTGCCAATGCAACAACATGCTACACTGAAGACTGCCTTTTTCGTTTGTATAGGACACAAAAGGCAACTTTCCCAACGTCAATATATGACACCATGGAAGTGATGATGTGATGCCCAAACCTTGTAGCTAAATTTGCCATGCAACTGGTGACAAGTTAGGTGACTTATTTGTGTGGCGGGTTTCTGTGAGAAGCTGCCGTCATCTGCAGACCGATGTATGTGGCGAGGCTCCACCTCCAGGCGGTCACTGAGTCATGTGCAAAACCATTATGCAAATAAGGTGATGAAGTAATTTAGCAACCTTAGCGACCTCTTGGACTGCCAGTAGCAACCGTCCTCACAGAGGAGTTGGTCACACGACCCAAAACTTCCTGCAACTCCCACTCCAATATTGTAGCACGGCGGATTGTGACACGTTATCACCGCTCTACGTTGATTTCACATATAAATATGTTGCCTTCGCCAATAATGCCGTGTTATTAAGTTGAATTTATGACCTTGCATCTATCCAAACTCATGATCAGTGTTTGTTAGTAGTGTTGTTTTACAATGTTTGCACTATTTTAGCACAGTACATGGCCTATATTCCGAGGTTCAAGCCCCAGAGTGAATGTCTGTGGGGCTCACACTATTTTGTACACAATACTCTGAATTAGTTGAAGTTCATGCAGTGTTATCTCCTTAAATGTTGTATATATTTTTAGGTTTTCCATTTTCTTGTTCAGTTTTCTGACATGCCGGGTTTGTTCTGACCCTAGACGGCTTCAGAGAACACAGAACCAGACATCCAGTTTTCTTAACATCTGTTGTCTTGACAGGAAATCTGCTCATTTTCTGACACTTAACTGCCAAACAAGAGCAACGCTTTTACACCGTGTCCTCCTCACCGCATACAGATGGAAGAAAATATTTCAGCAGATATTGTGTGATTGACTCAAACATGTTGTTCCTGCAGATGTTAACCTGCCCAATAGGAGGCACAAACTGTGTTGCATGCCGGTTTGTATTGCTCGCAACAAGAAGCAGCATCACAAGTTTTCACTCCTTCCCAAGCAAAAACTTCTCTTCCCCTCCACCTGTCATCCAAGTATGGACGAATAGTCTGGCTAGTCGAATAGGCGATGTCATTCATTTTGGTCATACATTAAGAGTATTTAAGATAGACATGTTGATGCTGCAGATGTTAACCTGCCCAATAGGAGGCACAAACTGTGTTGCGTGCCGGTTTGGATTGCTTGCAACCACAAGGTCCCCAGTCCATCCAGCCCACTTGCAGCTCTAAATAGAATGTGTTCGTAATCTAAAGAGTGGGAATCAAAACCACAACTTTCTGAAAAAAAATTAGCTTTTTTGCGTGATGAGTTGAAGTTCAAATTGGATAAGCGTGAACGTTGTTGTGTTGCAGGAGGTGAGTGTTGTAATACATTTGTGTATGGTTGAATTCATATTCCATTTAAGCACAAGCACATCAGTTATTGCTCTAATTTTGTTCAGTCATGACATGTTTCCTGTCTTACCTTTAGGGGGCAGTGCGACCGTGTGTGTTGCGGACACAGTCTGTCTGTTCTTCAGCACCAAGGTGCAGGTGTAGTTTCCAGCTGTTAGTGGGTTGATGGGTAATGGCACGGAGATCTGGACTTTTCCAGGAACGGCAAACATTTCCAGCTTGTAGCTCGTGTTTTGATGCTCCCAGCGGACGTCGTAGACCTGAGAGCGCTGAGAGTAGAGGCAGTAAAGGTTCAGCCTGGAAGCCGCTGGTTTGACTACAACTGAGCATGCAAGCGCCGAGAGGAAAGCAGACATTAAGGACGGGCCTCACATCGAGGATGAGTAAGTGAAATAGACAGGTGAAAAGACAAGCCAAGGGTGAGAAAGGGAGTTAAAGGGTAAAGAGTGAATACAGAAAAGGCCAAGGACAGATAAAGAGTAATGGGGGGGAAACAGAGAACAATTCAGAGAGGGGTCAAAATAATATATATTCATTAAAGTGATTTGCTGCTAATGTATTGGCCGACTGTGACGGATGCTTAGTGTCTCATCAAACTCAAATGAGAATCCATCTGGGTGTAATCAAGGCCCTCACAGTCGCGCACCCCTCCTGCCGCCCGTGCACGCACACACAAACACAACCATTTCCCCGTTGATTAGTGTGATCGGCGCGTGCCGCCTACAGTCTTCGTGGGAGGGCAGCAGGTATAATCATACCTCACAATGAGGTGGGGTAAAAATATATGAGCATGATGATTTGTGCGCGTGAGGGATGCAGACGTGTGCGGCAGGATGGCAGTGACAGATCGGCTGCTCTTGTCTGGGCAGCTGTGATGGATGCCGCTGGGACTGTGATTAGTAAACTCTTCCAACGCTGCCATGACAGCCGTGTTTGGGCTTTTGAGTGCTGGCTAGTGAAAATCCAGAGTGCCGCCTGAATTTCAGCCGCAGAGCTATGAGCACAGGGTTCAAATAGTGATGGCTTGTTTGGCTGAGAAAGCCTGGTTCAGCGCAGAGGACATGGTTTTCTAGCTGCTACACAGGGTGTGCTAACATGTTGGGAAGCAGGGAAGCTCTGTTCGAGTCTTGCACTTTGACCTTCGTCGCCATCTGCTTGTGAAGCTGACGACTGTTGGAGGGGGACAGCCAGGCTTTTAGCAAGGAGGGCGTCTGGGCGTCTGCAAAACATGAAAAAATGGATGCCCGATTCGCGACCGTATCTTGGCCACAAGATGCCGCCATATACCAGCGTACTTTTTTCATGTTTTGCAGACACCCAGACGCCCTCCTAGCTAAAAGCCTGGGCACAGCGATATAGCAACCAGGATCATGGACCAGTGTTAGATCAGAGTGCGCTTGGATGAAGGACTCTAATATGATGCAACGCTGTGTAATTACTGGGGCACCTCAGGGTAGCGTTCTCTCACCCTTTTGACAGTGAATATTTATGGCTTCATACTGTGGCATTTAGATGAAGAATTCCACCATCTTCTGCGCCACTACTGATGACAAGGTGGAGAACCGGAAAACAGCCTCTGCTTATTTAAGTTTGCTTGCAACTCAATCTCACTCTCAAGGCTTCAAATATTGACAATAGTGTGACAATTTTGTGTTCAAAATTGACGTCTAAGTCATCCTTCCGCATTGCATGTTGATGTGTAGGTGTTTCAGTCAAATGTCTCTGCTCCCTCGTGACATCTCAAAAGGAGGAGATGAGGTTAGGACCCATGTGGGGTGAGGATTATGAGCTCTTCACATCCTTATCTTAGATGTCAGTTGGATTATATTTAGTGCCTTCCGTGGCTCTATGTGAGTGAAATGAGTGTCATTTGAGGTGCTAATATATACCGATCAACATAAGTGATTATTCAGTGCTATCACTGGCGTGCATAAGTCTGCTTGAAAAATAGTTCAATAATATAACTAGTCTGTAATATAATTACAGTCAGAATTCAGTGATATCACTTGTTCTATCTATTTTTTTTGAACACCTGAAAACCCCACAAATTTCATGAAGCCACCACAGTTTGCCCCCTGCCCTTAAGGATGAGAATGACACAATTTATGTATATATTTTTTTCATCTGTTCACCTGCTTAAGGCCGCATGATTAATAGAATTCAGTGTTTTGACACCACCACTGAATACAACACAGTAAAAACCTCTTTATGTCTTCGACAAGCTTCTTTCTAGAGGTAGAGTGAGGTTATCAAAAAATGTTGGTAACCAGACCCAACGTGAAGTTCTTTTACCGCAACCACTTGGAAGTAATAGATAAAGTGCGCAGTAAAAAAACAGACCGTAGAGTTGGTGAACCACAAGAGCTCCCTATAAATAGCAGAATTCATCGCAGCAAGAGTAACGTTTCTTCGACCCTCCAGTCCGTGCAGCTGTGGCAGATGAGTGGGCAGCATATGTGATTATGCAGATGTACAGATCAACAGGGTTTCCAGGGTCCATCCCAATGCTGTCTGCCACTCAAATGTAGCCTGCGTGTTTCCATAAATAACATTGTCTAAGTCGTTCTTAAGTGAACACCAAGATGCTCACATGAATGCATAATACAATTTTGTGATCTACCACTGCATTGGGAAGCGAGTACAACGAGAGGTGCCGACGACTCGGATTGAATTGTGACATTGTGGTTGCCCGGCAACCAGAGGAGCTCTGGCACAAAAGTGCACAGCTGGTGGGCAGTTGATTGTCAAGAAATAGTTTTAATTTTCTCGAGCAGTGACAACAAAACAAGGTGTTGTGTGAAGCTGTCGACTTATTATTGATTTGCCAAGTACGTTGCATCAGGCAGAGGTGATGAAGTACTTGTGTATTCCTGTACTTTAGAGCTTAGTTTCAAGACTTCTACTCTTAATTTGTCCCAAATTCAACTCGAATAAGAGCACAAAAACAACATTTCTTCTGTGACTTGCGTTTCCCCGTCCACCTCAGCCAAGTTTGATGCATCCCAAAAATAATTCTGAGCCCGAGTCTAAACGTAAGCTCTCATCCTCTCCCAGGCCTGACTAATGGTGACCTTGCTCCCGCTGGAGATTCCCGAAATAACTCCAAAGGTGGGTGAATTATTGACATCCTTACAAGAAGCAGCATCACAAGTTTTCACTCCTTCCCAAGCAAAAACTTCTCTTCCCCTCCGCCTGTCATCCAAGTATGGACGAATAGTCTGGCTAGTCTAATAGGCGATGCCATTCATTTTGGTCATACATTAACAGTATTTCAGATAGAGAGGCGTCAGGACGTCCTGGGGCACCCTAAACTGAAAAACATAAGAAATTGGACTCCTCTTTTTACAGACTCCTGTCTGTATAGTGTCCTCACTGTAGTACTATCATTCTGGTTTTCATGAAAAGGGTGTTTATTCTCAGTAATTTGTTAAATTAGATCAGGTGGCCTTTATATTAGCCAATTCTCATTCCTTTGTGGCGCTATAGTGGGCGAAAGCTCGCGGTTATCCACATCTGACTGGCGACATTTTTATCTAGTGTCAAATAAAAGAGAAGTTAAAAAGTCTTCATTTGACTCTGAAATAAGGAGAGTAATAGAGACAAAAAGTTTCCTTCAAAATTTCCCAATGGGGCACCCGGACACAGGTATAAGGCGGCCATTGCACCATATATGTTCGCCAAATACAAACTTGGGACAACCTGTCTCAAAATGCTAACTAAAAGCCTTATCTGAATATTTGTGGTCCTTAAAGATGGAAATGTGATTCATGTTGTCATCACTTCACTGGGATGGACTGTACAATTGCTCAAGACCCAATCACTCACCATAATGTCAAATCCTGTATCCACTGGTTTCAATCGAGGTCAACTTAGAAATAAAATCCTAAAAACCTACAAGCCAGAATGTGTCTTTTCCACTCTAAATCTTTTTTTTTGTGCCCCACTGCTGCAATTGCCATTGTGCTCAGTGGGTACAGTATATGCCTGTATGACTGATGATTCTGAGCCATCTATTCTGATGTTTATCACTCCATGTAGTCCATTCTCAACATCTTCGGGATATGTAATTGAAATCCACTCATTCTTTTTCATGCTATCTTTCTGACAGCTAGACGCGGAAGATCGCATAAAAATGTTCCAATATACTGCGCCATTTTAACCCCTTGTGAAGACGTATTGTGCATTTATTAACTTCTATGACGGTAGATGAAACAAAATATGACCTTGGAATTTTTTTAAGCCCCATTTTATCAGCCTACTTTTCCCACTCACACATCATTTGGGCATTTTTTTAACAGCCAAGTGCAACTTTCATCCCAAATGTGTATGTGAGCGTGTGAGTGAGACACAGAGTTTGTTTTTAAAAAACAATCTCTGCGTGGGAAGTGGAGTTAGCAGCTATTAGAGTACTTCACAACTTTCAATGAGACACTTGTCTCCAGTCAGATGGAGGATATTTGAAGTCTCTGTTACACCGGGAAACGGCACCAGCACATGATTAGCTTCAACTAGTGTCGGCATCTCATAGGTTCTCAAAAGCTTTGGCAGTTTTTGGCAACAATATGCGCTTTCATTTCCACACCATCTAGAGTGAAGATCCCTGTGTAGCAGCTTTGGGTGGTGTTTCCTAATTTTCCCATCCTTTTCGCATGCTCCTGATGATCTGATGTAGGTCATCATTTATAATTCACTTCCAGTGCATGACAGTGTTCCCTATGAGTCTCAGGGTCATCCGGAACTTACACTTGTCTCATAAATTCTCTCCTTGCTGGCCTTGATTTATATTCTCCTCATTCTCCCTCTCCTCTACCTGACCCTGCACAGTAAGTTTCAGTGTTTCTTACCTTTCAACACGCTGAGTGTGGTTGTCCACCTGTAAGCCTTGTCATCCAGGAACACCTCGCACATGTAGAGTCCCCCAGTGGCCAGATCGGGGTTGAGAAGAAAGGAGAAGCTACCGGCCTCTGCGTTGTAAGGTGGGCCAGCAAGCTGAACCCTTTCCATGTTGGAGACATTGGCTTTCCTCCAGCGGTTGTAACTGAACAATCTTGTCATGGTGTTCCTCCCAGCAGTGTCCGGTGGTTGCCAGTACAGATAGACGTAGTCTCCTTTTAATGCTGGACATATGATGATGAAGGGGGTCTGATAGAGAGCAGCCTGGGAGAACTGCAGTCCTGTTAGGAATAAAAATTAACTCTACACATTTGACAGCCGTGAGCTGACCTGGCTTTTTGGGTGCAAGACGCTAGAGAAAATGGGCAGGTTGCCAGCTCAACACAGCACAGACACTCCCACCAAACATAGTCTCTGAATTAGTACTGATTTGTAATCAAAATAAGTTAATGTATTTATCTCATTTAGTTCCGGACAGCCAAATGTCTCTCGCTCTCTCAAGTAAATATTTGGTGCACAACAAAGAGACTGAGACGGCAAGTGCAGAGGGAGTAAACAGTATGGAAATGAAGATAGAAGAAGAATTCTCAGACAACAATAGAGGATTACTTCCTTTTATGCGCAGAGTTACTCATTCAGACTTCTGCTGCAGCTGATTAGCAAACTGCTGACTGAGAGCTTCCACACTTACCATTTTCGACATGGCTGAACGAGGCCACTTTGTCTTCTGAGAAGGGATGGGAAGCAGGAAATGGTTTGGGACAATGGTCAAGGCCAAGAAAAATAAACAGTGATAATGACAGGAAAAATACGTCATGTTTTAGCTATCAATTTAGTCATTCGTCTTTATGTGCTCTTTGATTTTGTAGCGTGTTTAATCTGTCAGCGTGTTTTGAAGCTCACCGGCGATATCCACAGCAATTTTGAAGAGAGAGTCGATGGAGTAAGCTCTTGATATTACGTTACAGATGTAGACGCCTTCGTCCGTGATGTCCACCCACGGGAGTTTGGCTATAGTTCTTCCTGACTCCATCTCACTTTTCAGGGTCAGACCGCCGGGGGAAATCCAAGTGACCTGGCTGAGAGCGAAGTTGGGTTCGAATTCTGCCATCAGTTGAAGGGTGCTGGTCTGAGGAATAGGCATGGACGGGATGACCGTGACTGCAGATGAGGAGAACAGAAGTGCTGTAACGCAGGTCATTACTGGGCCCAGGTAACTGTAATGAATAAATCAATATTGTATCTTGAGGATTCTTGATTTAAAGCCTGTTTCCAGCGTGTGGTCTGAAACTTCAAACTGAAAAGTCAACTTTTAGGCAACATTTTTGCGGTTTGAAAAGTTTGGGTCTACAACAAAAGTCTGAGGTCGGAGGAAAATCACCTTCTCTCATAATAGTAATACATTTTGCCTCTCTGCGATACCATGCTAACACGGACAATTCTATCACTGAGGCACAAGTCTATCCTGTTTTTGTGCTTTAGTAGCAAGGAGGAGAGGAGAAAGATGATGGGATCAGCTGTAAAGATGGAGACACAGATCCTATTCACTTGATGACCTGGTTTCAATGCGTATTCAGTCCAGTGGTTGACATTTGCTGGGTAACAGAACGTGGGCTGGCTGACCCTGTACAAACAAACACTTATTCCTGGCTAGTATTGTTCGGTTGAAAAAAAAAATCTTGACACTGAGTTGCAAAACTGGGAGAGCTACGATATATGTAAAAGGCAAGATGGAACAGTAAGTTGTTTTAAATACTTCAGCACATGTGGCTATGGCAAGTAATAAGATCCTTCCATGTGAAAGCATGGCAACGTGGTGAAGTCTCAAAGGCATCCAGGGACCTTATTCCAGTTTCCTTGGTAGCAGTAATGCCCACCGAATGCAGTTGCCTTGTGTGCATGGCCACGCCTTATTCAGGCCACATAAATATCTGAACATTTATATACTGTTAAAAAAAGCCTGGGTCAACCAATCACACCCTTTGATACATTATGGAAGTATGTGCTGCTTGGCATTTTCAGGCCATTGCTGATCCACCCAGACACAACACGACAAAAAATAAAATCCAGCTAAAGACAGAAAATAGAAGTATAGGAGTAGGAATCGTAAAACCCTACAACCTGAAAATGTAGAGAAGATTACAATTTATACACATACATGACACAAAAATACATTTATAGGTTACTAGATGGACTCTCTATCTTGCTCTCTTGGTTATTTTCCTTCTCCTGCCTTTGATTCTGGTGTGGAACTGAGCTGAAGAATAATGAGTTTTCTGAAGTGACAGTTGAAGTGCTGGTTCAAGGTGAAGATGCAGCTCCAATGTTTTTTTTTTGTTTTCATCCTCAACTTACTGAAAATCAACTGGCTGCATCTTAGAATGCTCAGTCATACCTGTCAGAGAAGCCTGAGATATCAGAAACCACAAGATTGATTGGAAAAAGAAGTACATTTTTATTAAAACTATGTTTTCAGATGTAATGGGTTTTTCTCTTATCGCTGTCTCTCAGACTTTCCATCATTGTAACACAAAGTGGAAAATTGCAAAGTGACATTTGGTCAGAGCCTTGTTATGTGACTTGAATTTATTTGACATTTTCAGCCTTCAAAGCAAAACAGTTTATTTTGAGTTCCTTAAATGCAAGAAGGAAATTAGTTTTTACTGTGTTGCCATGTTGGCCATGGTTGTCGAGCGTTTGAGGGAAAGCAATGAGTGCGAGGTGTTGGCACCTTGTCATTTATTCTTTTTATAGTTCCCTTAAATGTGATGTATAGTCACTGCCAAGTAGTTATGGTGCCTTAAACCATTGTTTTTTAACCTTTTTTAAGCCCCGGCAAACTTCGTTCATTGAAAAAATCCTGAGGCACACCACCAAAGGAACCTGAGCCAAAGTGCAAATGTGCTGAGTCGACAGTCCTGTTTTCAATTTTTGAAAAATTGTTGCTACTGACTCCGGCTATTTTGGCAATGCTATTTGCAGAATGTAATTGAAAATGAGGAAACGTATTTGTTTAAAATGTCTCCAGAAAGGGGTCAGCAATATGGAAAAACATGATTTATTCATTTTGCTATATCGATTTTATCACAGTTTCTTTTGCGTGATTTTATCTAGTTGAGAGATTATTTGCCTCACCTTCATAAGAGCAATAGCGCTTTATTTCTTCCCATTTTTAAACAACTATTTGGTCCTGCATTTAGTTTTTAGCTAACTTTTATACCAAGCTTTGATGGTCTACGGGTGTCAATAAAGTTTTGAAGTGAAATGTCATGTTAGTGAGAGTCTCCGTGGGAAGAGGAGCACCATGCTGCAAGTGACGGACGAATCAAAGCATCAGCATAGATCTATAGTGTATAGAAAGAATGTGACTGAATCCATGTAATCTCCTCACATAGGCAGCTCCTCAACACGGTCTCATTGTTGATGATTCAATGTCATCATATCGCTCACCTCTATCTTCAGACAAATTAAGTGAAATTGGATAATTTCCCACAGCACACCTGACAGTCTCTCACGGCACTCTAGTGTGCCCCGGCATACCGGTTGAAAAACATTGGCTGCCAACAATCGCTGCTCTCAAATGGTTGAGTCTAACTCTATGAAGGACTTGGGTCAGTAGGAAGAAGACAGAACCCTCACATCAATCATAAGGGAAAGATTATGGATTTGAAATGTCTCATGTTTCTGTAGTGGGGGGGGAAAGGGTCTTATAGACATTTAAGGCTTTTCAGGTTTCAGATAAAATAACACATTTTTAAATTCTACAAGTGGTGGAGACAGGTTTAGAAGCTGGAAAACTTATCAGCGAGTCTGAGTAGAAACAGACAAGTTGAGGCGTTTCATGGTGAAATCTGTTCACCCAGAACACCACGGGGCAGTCGGGGAGAAGCGGCCTACCTGTAAGAAGCTGCAGGAGGATCACTCTCTCCTTCACTTTCCTCTGCTGCCGCTTCACCAAACAGGAGTAGAGGCCCTCATCACCTTCCACTGGGATGAAACTCAGAGAAAAATCCTTGCTCTCCTGAAAATCAGGATCGTTCATTGCCATGGAATTTTTTGAAGCCACACCTGAAAACTCCTTTAACTCAGTGGCCGAGAGAACCAGTTTCCATTGTTTGTCATTTGTGGATCTGAACATCCAGTTCACGGCGAAGCCACCCTTCTCTTTTGCTCTACGGCAACCCAGGATCGTTCGCTCACCTACTCTCCCCACTGTGACTTCATGCCAATCTAGGGAAGCGAAGAAAAGAACATTAGTATCATCCCTTTTCAGGTTTTACAAGAGCTAGGTTCAATTTAATTCTGAAGTACCCCTGGTATGTGAAAGATGAGAATCCAACGTTGCGGCAGGGAGAATCAAACAGAGCAGAAAAACCAACTTCATGGCGAAAAGAGACACTCTCACGGCACCAGCTGTCTCCTGGACCTGGCAAACCGTCTTCAGAACATGAAATAATGTTCTCGCACTTGCAACACAACTGCTGCCTGACTGACAAGCCGGTGTATTTGCTGTTCATCTTTGTGCCCCGCAGGATGTCAGACAGCCGCCAGTGGCACAATCAGCAGGAAACAACTGCCATGATTGCATCAATGTTTGTGTGCGAGAACCTGATAGGACATATACCGACATATGAATTTTATTTTTATTTTTGGGGAGCTGGAAGTGGTTTTTAATTTGAACAGTGTCTGCACACCTGATCATATTATGCTTACAAGTAGTATTTTTATCAATAGTATTTTTAGCCCTTTTAAACTCAATGTAATGGTTTATTTAACGCAATAAGATTTACATGTTTATCTACATCTACAATGGACACATTTAAATTTAAGTATTAATTGAGATCATTAATGCACATTTACTTTCAAAGGTCAAAGTGGAGACCGTGGTTGTAGTTGTGTATTTACAAAAAGTATCATTCACTCTTAAATAAATATACAAAATGGTTTATGAGCAATAACAAGGTAAACGAACAGGCCCTGACAGTAATATTTGGGGGGTGAATTGTTTCAGTGACTGAGAGCCTGCGTTATTACAGACTAATGCGCAGATGCAGCAGAGAGCTGGATTAGATAACAATATCTGTCATGTATTGAATGTGTATGTCAACAATATCTAACTACTTTCCCCACAGTTTTACTGTCCAGAAAGACCATCGATTGCATAGCTGGTGTATGGACAATCCTCCAGCGCTATACTGAGAAGCGGTTAGCATAGAGTGCTAACATGTTAGCACAGGGCTGCCAATTCTCTTGTAAGCCGCTTAAAACTTTCGCAAAAGAGCCTTTTCTCAGGCCACACTTCCCATTTGTCTTGTCTTTCTAGCCAAGTGACTTAATATGTATTTATATTATGAATGCAGTCCGTGGTACGCTCACAAAATGGCACTGTGGAGTGACAGTTGGCTGACCGACGCTAGCATCAGCTACGTGAATCCAGCAACCAGTCCTTTGTTAACATTTGACAGACGTTGGTGTTTGAAAATAAAAGATTGTCACGAGTGTTTGATCGGCTGCTCTGTTGAGTAGGAGTTGCCCTTTAGCTTGACTTCCCAGGAAAACTGGACAGAAATATTGATAATTAATATTGTCACGAAAAAAAGTTGATTGAATCCCAGCCCTAATGGGTATAATATGTTTTTTGGACTGACAATAAAACTTAGTTAATAACGTCTTGCAACGCGCATTTTAGGGACGATATCAACACCAAACCAAGGACTTGCTCCGTCGACTGAAACAATAGTCTTTCTGTGTCCACCTGAACTCAGTGAACGACCGTCTCCTCTGTGCCTGGATCTCAGTAGGTCGACTCCTTCCACCTGAAACTAGGCGGTGTGTGATCTCAGTAGCTATATGATGCAGCGCTGTATCAACTGACTTATATTGAGCAGGGACCACCCATGTGACCACATCACGTCCTGGCTTTAATAAAGCCTCCCACTATGGAAGATTTATTCCCATTCTCATCTATTTTTTACACCACATCGACCTTCCTACCGTCTCTTCAGCTATTCCACCTTCTGCATACCTTGGCTCGTTTTCCAACCCTTTCATTTCCGCTCATTCCTGCCTCAGCTGCTGCCATTCTCTCTTCCTTTGTCCACTTGTCCTTCACTCTCTCCCTGCCATTCATGGTGCCCTCCATCGTGGGACTCTGCTGGAGTCCACAGCGTGATAATGAAGCGTGTAGTTAACTGATATTAGCTCATTGGCAGTGGATTCATTAGACAGAGCTGGAGCTTATAGTGATTATTTACCCGGAGAGGAGGGGGCTCAGACTCTGTGTCAGCAGCCTCTGGCTTCTTTCAAGTCTTCTGCTCTCTCTGGTTTTCCCATTCTGCCTGAGCACTTCAGCAACACTCCCTCTCCCTCTCTCTCTCCAACTGCCATTAGACACCACAATACATATCTGTTTTCTCTCCCTCTATCTCTCTGCTACGCCCCCATTCACCCAATGGTAATTATGGAAAAATCTGTAATAGTGCTCAGAGGAACTGATAATACCTTCAGCTTAATTAAAGACATTTATGGGATGTAAAGACATGGAGCCTAGGGGTTGCTGTGCACCCACACTAACCCAAAAACCTTTATTTCCTGCTCTCTCCTCTCCCCTCAATCCCTCGCCTTTTGCTATTCTTATCATTCTCTGGTTTTACACATGGTATATTCTCGTCGCCTTTGTGAATCTGAATCCAGGGTCAAGCGTTCTGCTGCTAATTGCACAGAAGTTAAGCATTTAAGCGGAGAACATCTGCAGGCAATGAGTGGCAAACGTGCAAGGTTCAATTATAAATCACTGTTTTATACATTTTCAATTGAAAGTGCTTTACTCCAGTGCTTTTCAACCTTTTTTTAAGACACGGCACACTTGGTTCATCCAAAAACCCCTGAGGCTCACCACCAAAGGAACCTCGGCCAAAGCACAATTGTGCTTTGTCCAAAGTCCTGTAGAAAATCCCTTTTCATTTGTGAAAGCTACTGACACTTGACTATTTTGCCATGATATTTGCAGAAACAATGTATTTGCTTCAAATGTCTCCAGAAAGGGGTGGGCAACATGGCAAAATATATCAGGATTTATTTATTTATTTACTTTAAATAACTGTTTTGAATTTGACTCTTCTTTTTTGCACGATTTTATTGTTGTTTTTTAGAGTTTCCAAATGGATCCTTAACATTATTTGCCTTGGTTTCATAGTGTTCACTTCAGAGTGTTTATATCTTCACATTTTGGAGTGCATTTATTATGTTATGCATTTACTTATTAGACAACTTTTAAACAGCGGAGCAAACTTTGATGGTCTACTAGTGCCAATAACGCTTTTTAAGTGAGACGTTGCGTTAGCTCTGTTAGCTCTACGGCGCAGACAGTCTTTGGCGTTGCGGGTCGGACAAGGATCACTCCCTCCATCGCTCTGTTGCGAAGGTGTGTGGTCAAGTTAGAGGCGCAACAGGTTTAAAAATGGAAGTTCTATATTTGACTGACTTCTTTGCTGTGAGTGTGTGGGAAGAGGAGCACCGTGGTAGCGCTGCTTTGACCAGAACTTGGACCACAACTGGGCTTGTTGGCGCCAAATGATTTGTTGATTTTCACACCTATAGCCAATCTTGACTCTTGAAATTACTGTGTATTTTGACTTTTGTGGGGAAACCAGAGTGCCCAGAAGATCATAGTAGATTATGCTGATAGATAGCAATCCAGAAAGGCTACAGTGAGAGTTGTAAAGGCATTCAATTTCAACCCTTTCTTCCCATTAAGCGGGGCTTAGCCTATCCCAGCTACTCGGGCCAAGGGGTGGTTGACCCTTCAGTCAGGTCCATTACCCTAAACAGCACCAGAAAACCACTCCCGCATGAATAATAAAAAATCATCAAATAACTTTAGGGTGTTTTTCAACTGCGGGAGGAAATCAGAGTGAATGTAGGAACTAGCTTCACACAGCAAAGACCATGGTTCACACCAAACCCAGAGGTGCCTCATGCTGCACTCAAATCTCCTTGATGCAAGGCTGCAGCAGCCACCGTTGTTTTCTCGGCTTTTCCTCATGTCGTATAACAGAATTATTGTTCCATATGCTTTTAATATGGCATTTATTAGCTGAAATCGTTTCAGACTGCCGGGCTGTCCTCTCACCAAAGTTCAGGATTAAGGGCTGCTGGGAAAATTAATTGCCCACACTGATCCGGAGGGACATGAGACGACTGCAAATTAAAAAATACGACAAGTTTAAGTTGCCAATTCAGAATTCAGTCTGAGGTGCAGATGAGCATCATCAGAAAGGACATCCATGTGTTCAGTTGGAGACTATAAATAACCCACGTCTTTCAGTTGTTGCCTCATTTGTCTTGTATCCAGGACGTCGTATGACCTCTGCTCATCACCATCTTGAGAATCTGCACTATAGTCGGGGGAAAAAAAAAAAGAGTGACACTAATCAGAAGGGAAGCTGCGCTCCTCAAACACTGGGACTTATGGAGATGTAATTACACTGGCTGTAAAACACTTGGGTATAAGGATTAGATCTAAACCAGACGATGCCTCTGCTCCGCCGCTGAGCTTCAGGAGGGGAATATTTCATCCTACTTTTCATTGGAGGAATAGACTCACAAAGTGATGCCTCTTCATTTTGCTGAGCGACTCTGAAATCCTGTTTTGTCGTCCATTAATGGACACTCATTGATTTTGGCGTGTGTTGTGCTGGAGTTGATGAACATGTCAGTTTGTCTTGCGGTGGCGAGCGAGCAGCAGATGGCGCTAGAATCGTCTGGATTCGCGAGCCTCGTCGGTGCTTCATAATTGACTGAGAGTAATGATGTGGAAGTTTGTTTATTTGTAAATGCGTTTTGTTATTGTAATTAGGATGATGATCGTCGTCAGATGGGTTGTTGGGGTTTGATTCCTCATATTCTCGCCTTGGAATAATCGTTTTATTACAGTCATCACGTGTCTGGCTGCCCTGACGACTGGTGACACGCGCGCGCACGTTTATTATACATGGTGTTAGACTGTTAAAATTTAAACATTTAAAATGTAATAAAAGTTGAGTAAAACTAATAACATTAGTCTATTTCTTATAGCTGTGTCTTATTGTTTTAATTATTTATTTCTTAATATGTTTCACATAATGTTTTTCTTCAACCGATCTAGACCATCATTTACTTCTTGTTGTTTTTCTGAATTTAACACTTAAGCCTTTGTCATGCTGTCATACACAAGCTGTTTTTAACTTGAGCTTTTTAAAATATTAAAACTGAAACTGAAAGTTAACTTTATCTGCTTATCGTATCGTTTCAATCTATCAAAAACAAACACTGTTATAGGAGATTTCCTATATTTCGTCTTTTTAAACAAATTAAACCATTTGTATTTATGTGCATCTTTTATAGTATAGTGGTCACTCGCAATGTTTTGATAATGAATTTGTATTTTTGGTGATTAATGTTTGCCATTATAAAGCTATGTTGTATCACTATGTTTTCATAATTATTTACACAGCATCAACAAGTGGTCCGCTTTTAGGAGGGAATCTGGACTGTGACGCGCCTCCTCCGTGTGACGTCACCAAGATTGTCAGCCGGACAGGCGCGCGCTCTGGGAGGAACTATTTGCTCGAGCACAGCGCGGAGCACCACTTCATTACCAGCCGGTGCGTCAGCTGCTTGGATATTTACCTGTCCGCTTTCTTCACACAAGGATTGGTTTATATAAATATATATATTTTGGCTGAATCCCATCTTAAAGCCACACTTCGAGACACTTGTTTAAGAAGCATCAGTCGGACTCCGGATCGGTTCTGGGACAAGTTTCTTAATTTCTAACAGAAACTATCGTCGTGTGTTTGGAAGAGTCTTGGTACCTGGTTCGTAAAGAGGACTGTAATCGACCATGGCGAGACGTGACGCCCGAAAATGGCATGACTTCACAGGAATGACCCGGCTTCTCCTGCTGGTTTCGTCTGTACTTCTTCAAAGGGGTAAGAAAACTACACCTTGAGCTAATATGACACCAGTTTCGAGCTCCGACAAACTTGCGGCCACCTGACACCCTTGTTTGGAACCATAAACATCCGCTGTTCTTCTCAGATTCACACAAAATGTTCCCTCTCGACGAACAGAATTGATGTTGAACACTTGTTTTCATATTCTTGTGGCGAACTTTCTGTTTCGCACCGAGTTTCGGTTGATAAGACAATCGCCATGTTGAGCTTTTCCTAGGTGTGGCTGCGCTCCTGAAGGTGCTTTTCCCGCAGGTGCACAAACCGGAAAGTCCAGCATGTCGTCTCCGGACTTCTCTGTCCTTGAATGCCCCTCACCCCCTTCTTCTCAGCCGTAATTAGTTTCAGTCCAGTTGAGAAAAATGGACTAGAAACGACTGTTAATGCACGCGGACAAGATTATTGAGTGGAATACGACAGTGGAGGAAGGAGCGAGGTGCATGAGTGACCCTGATGCCATGGTTAAATCCCTGCACAATGACAAAAATACATTTAAAAACTCGCGTTAATCAATGCAAAATCGTTTTTATTTTATATTTCTAGATTTTAGGGGAGGATGGGGGTCTGTTTCGATGTTTGCTCTTACAAACATGTTTCAAGTTAATCGGATTTCAGGTAATTTTTACGAGCGTGTTTAGCGTGGATCTTCATGAATTCATATTGATAAATGACAAGACACCTGGGACGTTTATTCATTGTTGTTTTCCATCCGTTTTCCTTTGCTTGTCTGCGGTTCTGTCGTGGGGGCAGCAGCTGAATTTTAGTGCCCCAGACTTCCCACTCTCCAGGAACCTTACTGGTTACTGAGACATCCTTAGGTTGTCTGTGAAGACATAGTTTATCAATCATCTCTGTGGTCTTCCCTGGACCCACCCTGTTGTGTGTCTAGACCAGGAGGCATCCTGACCTTATCTAACGGGAGTTGTGCTGAGTCCCTCCTGAATCAGTTCCTCACGCTGGCTAAAGTGCAGTCCAGCAACCCTGTTGACATCTTATCTTTCTTGGAATAACACAGCATCCTCATGATGGAAAGTTCTGCTTTGACCCGCGTGTCTTCCCTCACTGGTGAACAAGAGTCATTGATTCTTCTTGTTTTGTTGTGTCACCACAATACAGGATGCAGTAAAACCTTGACATCAACCTGGCATTATTACCAGTATCAGGGTTATATTATTTACTCATTAACAACAGCCCTGTCTAATATCAAAGTTGCTATTGGCTACCAGATATTGAGTTTCCATTATACTGTTTTTAGGTCATTCATAGCCTTCCACTTTCTATGAAGGCTGAGGCATAACTACCAGTTCTACCTCTAGCAATCTACTGTATGTACCTCGACTTTTAGTGCAACGAATCGTCCCCCCACCTGGAAGAACCGTCCTGAGCTCGTCTTTTAGCAAATGAATTATTCAGATGTTTTCCACTTGAATGAGGCTCAGGTAGGCTCCAGGTACTCTGACCTGGATATATAGGCCCAGACATGAGCGAAAACATTCCTGGTATGCAGTTTTGTTAACCCATTACCATATGAATATGTGTGGCATGAAACCAGTTCAACAATTTCTCCGCTTCCCCTCTCACCAGGCAATTTGTGTTGTGCTGTAATTAGGCCATAAATGTGGGGCTACATCTCCTGTCCTGACATAGTTACTGTATACATTCTCTAAAGTTGCTTATAATAACAGGCTTTTATCACGATTCACATCCATGACACTGTCATTTATTCATGCAGTGGATTTTTTTTCTCCTCTTCGAATTCTTCTTATGGAGCTTGATGTGCCGTCGTAGACGATAGAGAAGCAACAGTGCTGATGTTTTACATATTTATGAGCGGGGAAATATGCAGAAGGGTTTTAGTTTGATTTCATTGTTTACTACATGGCACTTTGACCTTGTTTTGTGTTAATGTGGAGCTAAACCACTTAAGCAACCACAACTCCTGCTCTGAAACCTCTTCACGATTACACTGGAGGTTGATCACTTGTATCTCTAAATATTTCATTTGGTTCATAAGACCTTGGGTCTTGAACGGTGCAATTGAAATTGAATGTATTATTCTGCTTGTTAAGATAATTCATTTATTAAATTATTTTGCTGCCAATCTGATTAGCTTTTTTTTAACATCTCTTGGGTTTACCCAGGGGTTCCTATCGCTGTTACGACCGTAGATTCATCCCGTGGTTGTAATACAACTCCATATTTAACCATAGATCTAATTCAACTGCTCTTGCAAATACCTGAGTCATGAGGCAAAATCTGTTGAGTGTGAACAACAGAAAGAGAGCGAGTGCGCCGGCCCCCACTCAGGTATGATCACATGCTTCAGTGTGACATTTACAAGAAGTGGTAAGGTCTATATTGCCGTGTTATTATTGATTACCAAATTTTAATGGAATACAGTTCATGGTACTGTGTTTTGGCGGATTGTCACTGTGTTATGAGCAAGTGGCACTGCTTGGGTTTGTTCCTCACGAGTCGTGTGTGTGATTGATGAAGAGCTTCAGGAGCAGCAGTTGAGTTTGCTTAACTGCACTTTGACGTAAACCAGATATAACGTCCCTATTGCTCCTCCAAACACAAATGCTATTACATCTTCAGTAATGATTGCTCTTTTATTCCAGGCTGATTTATGTGCTTCATTATAGAAGAACGTTTTCTGGGGTTCAACATATGCCAACTGGTGGGAGTCTGTTCTAATCTTTGGAATTACATTTTAATACATAAGTTGCTCCCCTCTCCACCTCCCCAAACAAGTCATGTTTGAGAGGGCCCGCGGATGTGGGTCACAAAGGCTTGGCCTATTACCATGGAGATGTTTTTATTGGAAGAGGGGTGGACTTATATGAGGGGGATTTTTTTTGGAGAGTTGGGGGGGTTAGGTGTAGGGGGTCCGAGACCACTGCTGTATTGTCTTTATGGCTGACTAAGCTCTGCATGCGTGCAGGGTTAGGTGGCGGGGGGGAGCGGCTGTATGGGAAACTGGTGGGCATGCGGGGTCAGGGACGGGGGAGGCAGCTCGCTGCATTCTCTGCTCCTCATCAAGTTAAATCAACTGGTGGTTGTTTTCTTTCACATGCCTGGAACAATAATCTACTTCAGGTGCGCAGCGGCTCTCCGCCGTCCCTGTTGGTTTTTGAGAGACAGGTGGCATATTGGCAGACTGCTGCAATGATGGTGAGATCTCCACTAATTTAAGTTTGCCTTGAAAAGTAAACCGGCAGCGGCTGATTGGGATGGGCGACGCTGCACCTCCCCTCTTTCCCACCCGCCACTTGTAAGCCCCCTTCTCTCCCGCCATCCCAGTCCCTCCCCCACTTCTGCTGTTGAGAACATACAAGGCCCTTGTTCTCGTCTGCTTTTTATTCTCTCCTGTCCAGTGCTTTTATTGTGACAGTCGTCTCTGGTTAGTGCAGACGGGCCTGCTCGTGTTTCCCAGGCTGTTTATGACGGGAAGACGCGTCGGCAGACAGGAAGATGAAAAGCATGCAACAGCTTTGTAATCAAATAGGACTGTCAACTTTTCAACGTCTCTACCCCACTAAGGAGATTTTGTGGTATGTAGCATCATCCCCGCGTTTGGGGACTATACTGCCAAATCCACAATGCTGGATTTATCCTGACAGTTTGCATCCTACTGTTTCCTCCCCCAATATTTCCAAAACAATGGCAACACTATAGATTAGGAAAAACATCAACCATTTATAAACAACTTATTCCTATATGTATTAGCAGCATATTAGACAGTTATACGTATACTGTGACTGCTATGCACTCTCGAATAGAATAGTTACTCAAAAGTTCCCTCTAAACATCCTAGTTACTGACAGTAAGTGTAGTATGTGGGTTACACACCCACACCCGTGAAAATGTGTCAATAAAGGCAGCATGTTCTCATATTGTTTTTTAAATGTAGACCTGGTGATAATTGTTTTCAGAGACGAGTCTGAAAACGGCATGCTTTCCATGCTTACAGCACTAGTGATAGACTTATGAAGCTTCATGAAACAGTCTCCACCTTTCTGAGGCCTATAGATGGCCCTCTCTACATTGAAATCTTTGTATTTGAATAGCCATTTTATTGAACCCTCCTATCACTTTAAAACTGAGAGCACCATCTACTGAGCGCTGAACAAAAGGACACTGTTTCATGAAGCCTCAGCACACAAACCACATGCTGAAGCCAGTAGACTGCAGTGTGGAGCACCATCTAAACTATCAGGAGCAATCAGAAGTTAAGTGTCTCGCTCAGGGACACAAAACAAACATCTATTTTATTGGGTATTTTGGATTTTCACACCAAATGCAACTTGAAATTCCTGTCTGGTTACCTCAGGACACTTCCTTCAGCGTACTTAACTCAGTGAACATATGGATGAGCTCAGAGCAACAAGTTAATTCCTATAATTGGAAACACAGCATTTGTCTTCCTTTTAAAAAAAAGAAAAAGACTTACCCATGACAGCTGGTTACTGATGTAGTGTTTTTGTTTTTGGCAGATTCGCTGGTGCAACAGCTCAAACTAATAGCATTGGCCATCTCCTGCCGCATCCAGACTTTCTATGTAAACGCTGTAGCTGCCAAGCGGCACACCATTTTTCATTATAGCAGAAACTGAGCTCCATCAGGAAAGGCTGGATCGTGACTATTTTACTTCGACTTTCAAAAAAAAAACCCAGAGTATTTAGCCCTTTCTCCTGCCTTCATTTTGTTAATGAATGTCGTGGTTAAGTCTTATTATGTAAATGAGGTGTCCTAACCCTTTCGCACTAGGCATCTAAATGTCAGAAGGATTTTTGAAAAGGTCAGGTGTGTGTGTGTTTGTCAGTGGGTAAGAAGGTCCTGTTTTTGTTCACACATACATATAAATGAAGGGAGCGTCTTGTTCAAATGACACATCAATAACCCCCTCCATTCCTGCCGTTCCTTTTAATCACCACGAAGAGTTGAGTGAGGAAAAAAAGCGTGTGCTGAAATTCATGACTTGATGAAGACGTGAGACTCCTACCAAGTTGGTGTGTCTGCATGGACACAGTTTGTCCAATGTGGCCCATTAATTTTGATATTAGTGACTGGTGCAATAGCTGTAACAAATACTTGGCATTTCCCCAAATGAGCCTAATTATTTCGACAGCTTTCTATTATGACTTGTTATTTCAACTGGCTCACAGTGGGAGAAAAAAAGTGGTTTCACCTAATTAGTCATTATTTCATGGCTGCCTGGAAATTGAGTACCTCTTATCAAACAAAATGCTTAGATGGATGAAACTGACTAGCTTTGGTGAACAAGTTTTTCACAAGTTTGAAGTGTATTTTACACAGAGCTAATAATTTGTGCTGACAAACAGTAGCAGGACACTGTAAGCCGTTTGTTTAGTTTGTGTTTGGAACGTGCTCAAATATATCGTGCGCATTCCATTATCCTTAAATCCTTCAAGGCATTGTCGTTTTGTGGTTGGACTTGCTTGTTTTTCAACTACAATATTTTTTTTGGTTGTCGCTCAGGAACATGGGGAAATAAATTAAAATGCCACAATGAAAGGCAGAGGAACCATTTTCGACGCGGCTTCAGACAGTCTGTGCTGTCAATTGCGCGGTAGACTTCCACAGAGCTGGTGATGGATTGGAAGGCAACCTGCAAGTCAAATGATTTTCCAATAAGGTGTCAGAGCCGTCAAACAGCGGGGTGTCAGCGCTTCTTTTTTTTTTTTTTCTTCGCCAAGAAGAGCAAGTGTTTAATTAGCAGCAGTGTTGACTTCCAGGGAAAGTCTCATTTGTGCCTAAAATGTACTTCATCTTGGCTTTGTCTAGGGAAGTGACAGTTCTGTATTATCTTAATACCATTTCAATATCAGTTATAACTAACATCCATATTGGTTATTTTGCTAATCCATTTCTGTGGGAAGTTTTTGAGAAGCGCTGCTGTTTCTCTCCTACATGTGACGATGGTTTGGGCGTCATTAATTGACCCACTTTCTTTTCTTTTTTAAGATAGCTTTGTTCTGGTGAAGTCTGACACGGGGAATGGAAAACATGGTATTCCTTGAGGACACTGTCGCCCCGTCACCAGGCAACTGTTGAGATGTTGAAAACAATAATGGCTCTTGTCATGGGATGTGAACGGGAAGACTGTAGCCACTCACCCTTCGGACATATTATTTTCCGCCAAATCTGAAGAACAGTTTGTTCATGATTGCCTTTTTAGTTGTGATGACTCCAGACTTCTTCTGCTGAAACAGAGGGAATGTTGACAAGAGATTGTGTTTGAGTAATCCCATCAGGATCCTTTCCCAAATGTCTCCAGTAATGACCAAAGCTTTCCTATGGTGTTCCAGCCAGACTGTTGGCTCCGTTGCGGCTCCATCTCCAAGAAGGGACCCCCCCACCCTGCAATCCCTCCATGCCATATCTTGTTGAGGTCACGGTGTGATCCCCCCAACAGCGATGTTTGTGTTTGACTCCCAGGGTAGCCAGACTGCTGGAGTCGGTCTCATTTGATCCAAAAGAAAATAAGCAGAAATCCTCTACTTGGAAGGAGAGCCAAATTCCATTAATAGGAAAAGGGCAGTGTAGGGGTTTCTCTAAACACAACCACGAGAGGGTCGATGATGTTCACAATTTACTGCTGTCTACGTTGGATCATTGTGCATTTGCTCAAATGTCATACTCGGTTCAGTGAGTCTCCAATGCTCTGCCTTTTCTGTATTTAAACACAGCCCACTTGACTTGACTTTGTGGACTTGTATCACATCACGACAAGGGTTCCTATGTCAGTCATAGACACTTATTCAGACATTAGGATGATCTGTACCAAATGTCTCTTTCCTCCATAGAAAATCCTGAAAGACTTTGCAACCATCTTGAATTAAAGCCGCACTGCGTATGAACCGGATTTAGGTGATGACCTGTCCTTTTGTCGACCCTCCAAGGATGAGCTGAGGTTGTGTGGTTGACATTTTCATATTCCACTGTAGTGAAGGAGAGTGAGGGAGTAAACCTGCAAGGCCCGGTATGATCATCTCTTCTCTACATTCATTTTGCACCACCTACATTCCTCTGAAAGCTCGCCACACCCTTTTTTTTAACTTGAAAATGGCTTACCTCAGCTGTTCACCTCTTGTTCTGGGGACCTGACCGGTGCCCTTTTTCTGTCATCATCCCTGTCCTCCTCATGTCTTGTTCTTTTTTTCCCCTATTTATTTCTAGGATTCTCCTCTTAGTGCACTCAGCAGATTTAACCACAGAAGGCCCTTGACATTGTCCTCTGTGTGTGCTCGGCTTAGATGCACATAAATGCACACTCACACATGCGCACGCATGCATGCTCATTAGCGGTCACCTTAATGTGTCTAAATGTAGTTTGTGAGGTGGAAGGTGGTTTGCGATATTGATCCAGTATTGAATGGTGAATGATGCAGTGCCCTCATGTGTTATTGAAAACATTTAAGTCGTGCTCCATGGCAATGACAGCAGCATGAAACATCTCTCTCTCCCCTCCTCCTACGCTAATCCAGAGTGCTTGCATATACATTGTATATTTAATGCTTTTTACCTGTGACCTTTTTTACCCTTCTTAGCTGTTAAGGCTATATTTATCCCCATTAGTCTCTTGTACCTGTGTCTACCTCCAGGTTCTATAGGTTCACAAAAAGGCTTATCTGGAAGATGAAGGCTGTTGATACATTTTTATCCCAACCCGTGCTGTTGGCACTAAACCAACATACAGTCTTATTTGTGTATAAAGAGACTGTCTCTTAAAGCTGGTTTCTGTTTTCAGAGCTTCCTGTAGGGACGTCCATCGGGGGGTCGTCCTATAGGCTAGGCCATGATACATTTATTTATTTATACTTGGTGGTACTTAGGATTTTACTTTGCTTAATCTCTTTTATCACATTTGAAACTGCTGTGTTGTGTATCACTTTCCTTTTCTTGGCACTCCTTAGAGTAAACAGTCAGTATACAGTTGGTCAACTCCCCTTCTCACACGTTTGAACAATGCTCTGGGTTAGTTAGGTGATTTCCAGTTTCAGTGAATTGACAAACCCTAGTCTTGAGTGGAAAGTCCTTATATTTTGTTGTCTTTGTTTCGTTTCAGTATGTGAATTACATTGTTCACATCACAGCTTATTCTGGAACAAACAGTTTGGAAAAGCAAAGTCTTTGAGAAGTCATTGCTTTTTTTTCTGGGCAAAATGTCATCCAGTGTGACAAATGCACGCTACATTTTTATCACATCTGACTTCGACAAGGTCATGTCAAATTCACACTTATCAGAGTCTCGGGACAGCCTGGATGACGGAGGAAATTGAATTTGCTGTGACAGACTTGTCAGGGCTCTTAAAGCTGAGCAAAGTAACGTTTCCTAAAACCATCCATCTCCCAAACTGGTTTCGTTACGGTCATCATTTAAAGACTAAACGGAGGAACGGTGTAAAATAGAAAACTGTAAAGTGAGATATTGTGCTGTTCCTCGCCCGATATCATCGTGTGGTATAAGAGATAAACTCCAGAGTGCGCAGTCTTAGATAATGTGGAACACATCAATTTTTCATGAATGCACTGTTTTGAAAAACAAGCTGTGTTGTGATGGTTTGATGGTCCTACTCACTTTTCACTGTTCATCTAGCTTGCTGTTGATCATGTGTCCATGCTTAAAAGAATACAACGCAACGCAGGTCAGATGACGGCACTGAGTTTATAGAGTTATCTTCCCTGCAGTGAGTCAGCAGGGAGTGTCAAGGATTGTGTGATGAAGTGTTTTAGAAGAGCAGCAGTTCTTCATTAAAAGCTCCACCTTCTGGACTGATTGGCTGGTTTCAATTGAGACTGTTTGGCCATCGTCTTCCTGCCTGTCACATGTGGTTGTTCATCTCCACTTCTCCAGCTTTGTTCATTTCTCCTCTGGCCTCTGCGTCTTTTGCTGTTTGTCTTTCCCTAATGCTCCAACTTCCTCCGGTGTAACTTGGTCTGTATAATGGCTCCATCTGCTCGGTAAACTGCTGTCTCTTACTGCTCTTCTGTTCCTCCCCTCATTCTCCCCTTTGTTCTTCTTTTGACTGCTCTTAGTCATCAATCCCTCGTTTCTGCTTCTGTAATTGGGATGTCTGTTGCTGTCCTCGATCCTCTTACTCTCCCTTTCCAAGTAATCTCTCTTCCTCTTCGTCTCTTTCCAAAGCCCGACTCCTCTCCCTGTCCTGGGTCCAATTCCCTGCTTCTCTCTTTTACCTTGTGCATGTCGGCTCCACAGTTGCTCTTAAAGCTTATCCAAACTCCATATGTCTCTCTGTTGCTCTCATTTGCTTGCTCTTTTGCTCGTTCTACTTTCCTCTTGTAGTGTCTTTGCAGCCCCCGCCCTCCCTACAGACGTTTGTTTTGCAGGCATCTTTACCTTCCTACCAGCTCTAACGAGATCCTCTGTTTCTTTCTTCTGCGACACATCAATCCAATTCTTTCTCTTTCACCCTCCCGCACCTTTGTTCCTCTCTCTCTTTCTTTCTTAATGGCAACACCTTCTCCCACTCTACCCTCATGGGCATTTTTTGAAGGTTAAGCTGCTGTGACACTTTTACAGTGTTTCACTTCATCCACCTCTTTTCCCTGATTATCTCCCGCCCTGTTCCTCCCCCTCTGCAGAATGACTCTCGTCACCACCACCACCTATGTACACGCTAACCACACCAACACCATCGACGGTGAGGGAGTTTGGGCTGATTTGATGGTTGAATCACTTGATTGCCGTACAGGGAAGTCGTGAAATGGATGTGATGGTACAAAGTCAAAGAGGCAAGCAAGCAGAGCAGGGGAGGTAAGGCAGGCAGATGGAAACGGATGCAGGATTATATTTTACTTGAGCGGCGCTAACCTGTCGTGCAGAACTGGGATCAGGCTGACAACGTCCACTCCCCCGCTGCTCGAAGCCGCCTCACACTTGGCTCCCCCGCAGGCAGTCACTAGGCCAGGAATACAGCTTGACTCATCTGAGCAAGACTCTCTGTCTGACGTTGAAAATGGATTACATTTGTTGCATTTATTACTGCAATACAATCCTGTTTTGGACAATCGTTTTTGCTTTTTTTATTTCTCCTGAAGCATGAAGCAGTCCTGTGGAGGTTTAATCACCCAAACCCTTACAATCTGGAATGTAGTCATGTGGAGCCCTGGTCGATTTAATGCGTTGTACAGAAGTGCTTTTCTTGGAAAATCACACTCTTCACCTCAAGAGTCGTCACAGCCACGTTTTCTTATGTCAAAGTCATTTCTAAGTTTAAGTTTGGATCTCTACTTCCGTTAAGATGGTATCCTAATGATCCTAATCCTAAATAATGAGAAATGGCACAATATTCTAATAGTACATTGATATTTAAAAATATACTGATCCTGCACTCTGGGGCATGGGGGTTCAACAACAATTGCTATGTTAAAAAGTCTAATGAATTCCATTAAAGAAATGAATTTCTTGTGTGAATACACAAACAGCAGTAATAAATGGTGACAATAAAAGAGTTGCGGTGTTTGTCACTCGCTGAGAGCGGCTTCACTCGACCTCCACCTTGTTAGCATGCACGGGATGTAAACTTTCAATCAGCGAGCTTGGCAGGCGGTGGATCTGGTAGATGGGAGTTCATCCAAAGGAAGTCCTGAGAGTGTACAGGGGCGCACCACGCCCATATGCATGTGCGGAATCTAATCTCTAGGAAGCCCGTGCAGTCATGTGAGACATGTCCTCGAGTTAATGATCATTTCAGAGGAACTGTGTGCAACGTTATTAGAATATGGCTCTGAGTCGTAGCTATCCTGGCAGTGATTAGTCATGGATGGTCCAATAAAGATTAACCAGCTCAAATGACAGTGGCTCTAACTAAGATCAATATTTGCACAGGACGAGTTCAACATTCCACAGCAGCAACCTTGACTTGTTGTTTGAGCCCAACCTGGTTGTGTACCACTGTAGACAGTGATGCACTTGGTTACAAAAACAGACGCACTATTGTTCTCCGTCTTGAGTGAACCGACCCCGTCTATCCCCTTCCCCCTTGTTGACTTCGCCCCCCTCCAGCCCTCCCAGGCCCAGGTGAGCCTGGGGGCACCCCTGAAAGGCTGTCTATTGTCCTCTGTTTCAGTGTTCCTTTCCTTCCTGTACAGCAAACCTGTGTTTAATGGAGAGGCATTCCTTTGAGCTGCACCACCCCAGGGAGAGTGCTACTGTAAGGAGAGATTATGGGCTGTGTTTTGTATTGGACATGAAAGCCTCAGAATACTTCAGTGCAGTGGAGTCATTTTTTTCATGTTTGAAAAGTGTCACTACCAGTAAATCTTTACATAATCTTTGCATAATCTAGTTAATGCTTTTCCAGTTATCCAGCGTTACATTGCTTTCACAAACATCCTTAACTGGTCATTAGTGAAACCACTGTTTAATTACTCTGTAATGTATCAATGTGTAACGATTCAGCTGATACTGATCAGATGTGAACCCCTCCCAGCATCGTTGGTGACCACAAGCACTGACTGCAGTAGTTTAGTGTCTGATGGAAAAACTTGTAGAAGTTCTGAGCGTTGCTTAAGCTATTGCTTGTTGCCACCTTTGTTTTACTTTTTTGTTCTTGGCCATTTTTAGAATTAAAACGGAGCACAGTTGTCACCAAAACCTTCTGGGTTTGTGCTGCTCCCTCGGGGTGCGTCTGCTGGTTCCACCATCCTTTAAATGCCTTTAAAGGCAACACTTTTACTTAGTCACTTTTTTTCCCCCGGATTTTTTTTTTTTTCAGCACTGGGCTCGGGGCACCTGTGAGTCATGAACTTATCTCTGGCATGGCACAGTCATGCTGTGCCTGTGAGTGTGTGTTTTCCCAGTGAAGAGGACAGCATGCTGATGGGGCAAAGGTAGACCAGACTTGGAGATGGAGGGTGTGTTGTGATGCCAGCATCGGTTAGGGCTCCGGCACCTTCCGTTAAAACACACATTTAAATAGTCAGCACCTCGAGGGGCGGCAGTGGTTGTTGCATGTGTGTTGACTATGCAACTCTTTTGCTTGTGTTAACTGAGTCCTGTGTTGACACGATTTTTCTACTTCAAAAAGCGCCTGTAAGACCCGTCTACTGTAATCATGCACAAAGTAAACCTTCCTCTGTTATCATTCTTTACTCTTATCATTTTTTCTCAGTGACAAACTGTTCATGCCCGTCTTATCTATGCCCATCCTCCAAATAATTTTACGCAAAACTGTTGCGTCTGCTCTCATTCAGCTCCGTACCATCTGGTTCTCTTTCGCTGTTAAAATATCTCTCCCTTCCTCATTTCGTTCTGTCTACACTCACCTATTTCCATTGTGAGTTCACTTCCTTCCCCCATGTTCCCCCACCATACACACACCACACTCACTGTCTGCCCTTCTTCCTTTCTCCTGGCTCCAACAACGATTCTAACCAGATGCATCAGTTTTCCCTTTGATTGTTAATGGCGTGGTCTTATCTCAGGCTTGTCTGAGGTCCGAGTGCTCTGCTTTGATTTCCTCCCCTTCACCCCAACGCTTTCCTTCCCTCCACTTTGTTTATTTACATAGAGAGCGATGGTAGAAAGCCTGTCAGGGCAGAGTGATGGATGGTGGGGGGCCATGGGTGAGAAGATCGAGGTGCTTGATGGACACTCCTGTCACTCAGGAAATCAGCAGCACGGGCTCCTGTGTTATTGTGCAGCTGTACTGGTGATTGGTATTTAAATCAGCAACTTTCTTGAAGCGCTACTATTTACATAATGCAGCCTTCAACATGCTGAAACCTGTTTTACAAGAAGGATACTGGAATGCTTGATATGATGACCGAAAATATGACTTTCATTCTCGTATCAAGATGTAGGAGATGAGAACTTGGTTATTCTCCTCTACTCAACTATGTTTTCATATATTAATATGTCGAAGAAAATTGTTTCTTTAGCAACAAATGAATTGTAGTTGATAACAGATACATTCAGGGATAAATTCTCTGAATCTTTGGATATTTAATAACATTGTTATTGATGAAAAAATGGCTCTGTGCCCAAAATTTGAAACCTTGATGAATCCCAGTAATAGTCTTCAGTTGATAATGCTCCTACAAATACTATTTTTGGGAAGAATACTTTGGGGAACTATTGTATTGAACTATTTATGACAATTTTTTTGGTCATCAGAAGCTATTTATATACATTAAGTTGTACTCTGGTTGCTATTTAATTTGAATGAAAACTCCCCATGTTTTCATTCAAATTAAATGTTAATAAACCATTTTCTTTCTGGTGCTATCAGAACGGGAAACTCTTTGCCACATCACGTGCTAACCCATTGAATATAAAAAAAAACCCCTCTTTCTTTGTAGGTGACATAATTATGCACTGTCAACTTGTGACAAGCGGAGCGGAGCTGCTTGGAATTAATATGCAGAGTGTAGGAGGGAGCCTGTCCGTGATCTCTCGACGCTTATGGCCACCCATTCCTTTCTCCTTTACTCGGGATGACATCACACGCTAGAGCAACTTATCTGTGAAGCAATCAGGTCTAATGTTGCTCTGTCATTTTTTCCGAGGCTTGCTGGTTTTAAAGACTCATAGTTTGCCTCATTATGGAAGTCGTTTATCATGTGTAATGAAAACACTTGAGGATTTTTCCTGGTCATTTAACGCTGACACTGAGGTTAATTGCCATTAAAAGAATTAGATAGCAGCTATGATATAATAGTTAGGGCACTTTCATTTCATTTATAATTCATAACTTCATATTCAGATAAGCGACGAAGTGTTAATTTTCGACAGCTCGGCGTCAGAGTTATATACACACTTGGATCAAGATAATACGGTCCCCGCAGGATTTTGCGATTAAGTGAAGGCATAAATGCTTCCCATGACGACCCATCTCTTTTGTCTTCATGACGATAAAAAACAATTGAGCGTCAAAACGGCCATCAGAAATGAGAAGAATAACTGCTGGCAGGAGACCACTGGCCAGGCATCAGAGGAAGTCGCCGACATAATGAAGAAATCTGTTTTCTCAATTCCTCTCTAATGTGTCATCCCTGAAAATAGCTTTCTGGAAGGCCCGGTGACATTCCTTGCTTTACTGCAGTAGTTGAAGTGGTTTGTGAAAGAAAAGATCAAGAAAATGTGTTCAAGATATCAGATGCATATTTGCTTTCTCTCGAATATAAGGCTATATTTTAGCAAACTCTGTTTGAGGCTCTTGAAGTCTTAAGGAAAGGCTCCCATTTAGTCATTTGAATATCAAGATTACATTATTGCAAATGCAATTGTATTCCTTTTTATGTTTCCTATTTACTGTAATAACTTGACTCATACATGGAGCAGTCCATATCTGTGCAAGGACAGTCATAGTCCTGATGATTTTAATGTTGAGCCTTTGTGAGGATTTAAAACTGAACGCCCGACAGATCCCTGCATACTTGGCAGCCATCAAGCAGTCATCAGTTCAGCTGTCCTCTACTCTTTCTGGTCCAGCGCCGCTGAGTGGAGATGCATGAAGATGACCCAGTTTAGCACCACCAGCAGGTTGACCTAAGATGGCAGCTTCTTCCAATTAAATAGAAAGTTCCAGCATGCTGTCTAGCTAATGCTGCATTCCTTCTTCCGTGATAAAGTGTAGTTGAAAAGGGGAAATTAGAAGATTATGATCTCTCTTTCGGTTTCAGTGCGGAAAGTAAAATGCTATAAGACAATGTAAGATTGTGCAACATAGATGTTCTTTCTTGTTTTGTAATAATCTGTTTGAAATAGACTCGGCTCCGAGGCGAGGAGCTCCAGGAGGGAGTGGATGGTAAATGGATGATAAGGCTAGAAATGTTTCCACCTTCTGACCAGATGTAGTGGCATGTAGGCACAGACGTTCTTATTAGAAGGCAGCGTGTGAAAAATGAAAAACGTACAGGGAGTTGTCATTAATCTGAGCAGTGTTCCTCCGTGATTATCTCGGTTTTAGCAGATGTACTGTGACTTTGATTATCTTCAGCGAAGCATGTTCAGTAAGCTCTTTCATTGTAGATCGTGTTTGTCAGCACATTTGCCAAAAGTAAGAACTGAGGGAGAAATGTGTGATGAGTTTGATTGTGGTTTGCTGTTTGTGGAATTGGGTGAGAGGCTGAACGGCATGTTGTAAGTTTCTCTAGTTTCAGCCAGTGCATTACTGAAATGTTAAATAACAAAAGCAGGTTGCAAGAAAGCATAAATCTTTTGTGTCAATTAGAATGATAATGGTTTATACATTACAATATTTCTAGCTGAATCAAGCCCTAAAGTTTCATAGCTGTGGTGCTATCAAACCACTTAAAATGTTAATGGCTCAAAATAAAGAAGGTCAGTCATACAGATGTTTTTTTTTAATGTTTGTTTTGATGTAGTTGTCAGGAAGTGCTCTTGAGTTCTATCAGTAATCACCTGCCCACATCTTGATGTAAATATGAACAGCTTTTTGCTTGTTGCACACACGTAGAATGGATAAGTCACTTGGTATAAATTCACCTTATAAGTCGCTGTGACTAATGTGCATGATGATTTGAGGCGCTAGACAGTCACTAAGTGACACAATTATTTGGTGTGAAAGAGGCACTATTCCATATCTCAATGTCAGCTGACTACGGCCCTTGAAAATAGTTTCTTTTTGACGCTTTGGGAGTGAGGTGTTGTTTAAAGCCCACTTCACATTTGATTTGTTGCGTTCCTTCCACACATCAACGGCAAAATCACTTCATGTGAAAGCGTACTTAAATAACAAATCTATTATTGTTCCCACAACCACTGCAGAGTGACCCCCTGATATTTATCTTTCTCGTGATTTCAGTGAAATACAATTGCTATTGAACAGTTTGTTTTTTTAAGGTTATTGGATGATTTTATTTTGTTACTCCGCTATATCGCACGCTGCGCTGAATTCATGCAATTGCACTCAAGCTGTGATGGAAATGGAGGTCTTGCATATCCACTGTGGCGCCATAGTATGTGCTCACACGAAGCAGACACATTCGGTGTAGACTGGGGTTAAGATCAGTGTTCTGTAAGCCGCCATCACCTTCCATTACCCGAGATCGCTTGTATCCGCATGCCTGATGATTGGATCTGGGTATTGCTTGAAGCACAACTCTTTTTTTTTTTTTGTGAAAAACTGAGGAAGGCTCTGGTTGAAGACTGCTTGACATGTACAAACCTCATCCAGTTCAATTGATAGACTGTTGGGAGCTGTTGATGACAAATTGGAGGCATTGGTCAGTCAAGCACAAAATCATTAGGTCACCTACCAGATGACAAACCTGATTTGTGCCGAGCCGGTAATAGAAGAGGCGACAGGGGAAAATGTGGCTGCTCGGATCATATGAATGGCCTCAGTGTGGGAAGAGCATGGGGAAGAGGCAAGCACAGGCCAGTCTGTTGGAGGTAAATGCATGTTGGCAGTAGCTGAAGGGAGGAAAGCAGTAAGCTCACAATGGATCGCAGCAAAGTGTGCGTTACTGAACCATCAGCGGTGGTAATGAGACACAGGTGCATGGGACCACATGCTCTGTTAGAGTGGAGGATGGGATGGCAGTGGCAAAGATGCTGCGCAGAAGTGTGCGAAGACACTGTACGCAACATTTCACTTTGGTAGAACATTATGACTTATTAGCATGCACATTCCCAGTGGAGTTCTCCCAAAAGCAGTTGGCACCCTGGGGATGCATCATTACACTGATGGCCCAGGCACAGGCTGACTCGCCATTTATTTTCAACATCCAGTTTAAAGAAAAAAAAGGAGAAATCCCACTGCAACATATTTACAAGAGTGACAAGCCGATTTGTCATCGGAATTAATCTTTGAATAAATTTTCATTTGTTGTTCATCTTCATCTCTGATTATTTCATTTAGGTTTCCAAAGGCATGCTAATGATTCAGGGGTGAGCTTTTTTCTATCGGGTAAAGCTGCAGGATCTGGCTTTAGTATTGTTAATGAACTCATATTTGGGGTTTGTAAGCTATAAATGTGGGATTAGCTGGGAAAGCTGCTTTGAAAATTAGTTGGATGAGAGGAGGCAAAAAGAATAAGATTATGGCGAGGACCAAGGGCAGAATGTGAGGTGACAGTTTGAGATGGGAGTCAGAGAGAAATAAAGGGACACAAGCTTCTTTGGAAAATGTGTCGTGATCGTGTCAGGGCAGAGTTATGTGTTTGTGCAGATGTGAGCAATAAATGCATACGTCTGTCTCAGGCAATCTATGGGAAGGAGGGACGTGGCTGCAGCGGTTGTTTTCTCTCACCATGTTTGGGATCAATCAAAGGTGGAAGGTTTAGAAAGGCGATAATTCCCACAGCAAACAGGTGTGCCTGTGCAGGACGTGCACGCTGGTAGGTATAATCCAGAGCAGGTGCTGTCTGTAAGAGTGTGAGGATGGATCGTTGATTTTAGTGCAACACTTCAAGGAGGGGAAAAGAATGGTCTTTGTATTCAGCCAAGACAGAGTGAGTAAATATTTTAGGAGGGCATGCTGGGCCTGTAGATTGTTCTTTTAGTCAGCAGGGGTGACGGTGAAGGGGGGGTGAGGGGGATGCGATGGTGAGTTGATGGCAACTGTGAAGCTGCAGCTATGTTTATTCCACCACGCAGAGATGTGAACACAATCTAAGCTTTGTCCCGCACCACCGCTAACTTAATGTTTGAGCTAACTGTGAGGCCGCGGAGAGATGCTAGCATAAAGTGCTGTGCTCTTTCCTCTTCATTTGCTGCCAAATGACATCTCTTGCTCTGCCACGGGGTTGCCCTCGCTGTAGGCAACTGCAATCATGAATGCACAATGTGTACTTCTTAGGTTACAT
Source organism: Synchiropus splendidus (assembly GCF_027744825.2). Taxonomy (NCBI): domain Eukaryota; kingdom Metazoa; phylum Chordata; class Actinopteri; order Syngnathiformes; family Callionymidae; genus Synchiropus; species Synchiropus splendidus. Next base: position 11,677,513 of record NC_071345.1, on the reverse strand, counting down.
ACTTCTCCTGGGGGTGCCTCGCCGCAGGTCGACGGTCCACACAATAGGATGTGAGGTCTGGTGTAGAACCATATGCATCCACAGGCACTTATGGTCATATTTGATGTGTTTCATTTCCTGCTCCGTAAGAATGTGACTGAACTTTTCCCGCAGCGTGACCTCCACACCCCTGTAGTCTTGTATGTAATTTTTATCATTTTTTTCTTTTAGTTTGGGCAAGATGACTCCAGTGGGAGATGAAGGGATAAGAGGGGTCATTCATTCATCTCACACATAACACTCACACACACACCCTTGACTCATACACACATGCACCTCCCTCTCCCCTCGCCTTTCATCTTTACTCTCACAGGGTTCTCTTGTTCTGTCAGTCTCGTTCAAGAACGGAGATGGAGAGGGTGTGGGGGGTGTCAGGGAAAGGGTGAAGCAGGTGGGGAGAAAATAAGTATTGACTGGAGCTTCAACAAGCTCCACCCAACTCGTTCGGGAGAACAGGTTGCACAGGCTTTCACAGCTGGTGTCATGGACAGAAACTCCTGAAACACTGCAATGAAGACAGTGTTGCAATATGATACATGTCTCCCCATCTAAGATTAAAATGACGACAATCTATTTCAATTGGCTTTACCTTCCCTGCTCAAAGTGATGCCATTAACCTCATCTAGAAATGCCTCCTTTTAAACACCTGAGCAGGAAAGTGACTAGGAATAATATGAGTAAATTCACTATAAATACATAAAATACATGTGGAAATGGGAGACAACAATGTTTATCATTGTAACAAACTGGTCAATGTAGATTGCGATGGTTGTTGAAATGCATCTTTTAGGACTCGTGTTGCTACGTCACAGGTGTCAAATTGCATTAGAAAGCATCTAGATTTCACTCCTCCCAGCCTCTAGCGCCAAGTCATACAGATTTGGGACTTGGTTGTACTGTGCTTTGAAAGTCAAAATGATATCGAAGTGTGCTGCCTCACAAGCATTTATACAATGTGAAAAATATTCTGCAGCTTTCCAGCCGAAGCATGAGCCACCAGACTGCTGTTTGGGAATTTGACATCATACAAATTCTGACTAATAAATGCCCAGCACCCCTTTTCTCCTGTCCACAGCTTTTAATTGTGTCCATCTCATCTTGTCCATGTTGACCTCACCCTCCCACTTGTCCACTATTCATCCATCCTATACGCTCTCTCTGGGGCTTGCCTCAGTGAGTAGGTTCCAGTCTGTCTGCTTCCTGATGACTCCACTTGGAGCAGATGTGATGCTCGGCAGCTGTTGCTCTGTTCTGCAGCATCTCCCTCCTCATCTCCCCCTTCCGCTCCTCCAGCATCTCTTCTGTTATTAATCTGTTTGTCCTTTTGTTAGCAAAGAGCTCGTTCTTGTAAGCTCATCTGTAGTGTAATGTAAGTGCTCTTTTTTTATTAAAACATGAGCATTTATTTTGTTTTCCAGTGGTGGCTAATGTGACCCTTCAATATTTAAAAGACCATTATGATCCTTGTCAGGCCAGTTTGTCTGCAGTATTGGTCTTACGAATGCTGCCACTATCTCTGTAATTATATTAAACACAAAGCTGGTGGCTAATGGCAGTCGTGCTTTTCTCTGGTTAAATAACAAAAACGTACATTTTCTCGGTTTTGCTTTTAAGCTTGAACTATTTTAAATAGTTGAAGAGGTGCAGTTAATGGCTTGTTTGGTTGGTAATGGCTGCTTGTGTATAAAGGTAGAGGCAAGGGTGGTTTAGGAGGTGGCCATCTTTGTAAAACAATGAATATAATCTAGTCTTTACTCATCGACCCATATAAAACAATCAGACTCTGCTGTTAGAGTGATTGATAAGCACAGGTTGCTACTTTTGAATCGACAAAAATGGACAATGCAAACAAACTACTGAATGATTAAATGCTTTTTTTTTGCCTTGTCATGGGTTGCCACATCCCGTTGTCTGTCCATTTTTTTGTCCTTGGGAACAACATGCACTACATGCATATCATGGGCCTCCTTCACTATTTCACACTTCTTTTATCCTGCAATACATCAATATTGTGCAACATATCGATGGTTCTGTTAAAAGCAATGGTGGCATATGCGGAAAGTTGTACCAAATGTGTTACTGGTGATCAGATGCAAATATAGGGCGTGTCGTTCCACTTGTGTGATGAGGCTCCGTCCTATATTTTATCACATTTCTCCCCGTCTCTTGCTGGCTGGCGAACAGAGCATCCTTTGACAGGTGCCCTCTTGTCTGAGATTAGAAGGGTAAAAGGTTTAGAAGAGGAGGGATGGTTCGCGTCACTTTGATGTCTGAAGAATTCACTCTGTGGACAGATGTGTGCTTGTGGCAGCATCTCTGCGAGAGCGTGTGTGAAACTGTGTGCACTTCTGTAATTGGTTGCTGCAGCCGCTGCCTCACAGCGTTGCCTCTGATCTTGTGGAAATCAGGGATCAGCGTGGCAGATCCGCCTGCTAATCAGCAATCAGACTCGGCACACAGGAACACTAACCTGCACTCCACTCAAGAGGAGGAAATATCGCCACACTCTGGATTCAGTCCGCTCAGAAATCCCTTAAAGGGAAGCGCTGAATGCTGGCTAATTTGAGGAGGGTGAGATAAGGGTTTCGTGCGGTTGTTCTGGTGTTTATGTGTCACATGACTGAAACCCTGATAAGACATATTGAGCGCTGGCCCATTTACCCTGGAATGATAAGATTAAAACTATTTCTGATCAATTGTGGGGTTTTTTTTCCCACCTGCACTTTACCCTTGAAGCACACTTTCTGACCAGAGAGCACTCCTGGCGGCATCAGGAACGCCACTGGAAAATTCATGAGAGGAAATCATCACTCATTCCTGGGTCCCCTTTGAGGACTGCACTAATTAGCCCGCGTCTGTGATTAGTTGCCTTGTTTTTGATCTGCCTCACTCCCCCCCGCGCTCTGTCAAAAAGATTGCTTACACACGCATGCATGCGCTCGCACAAAGCCGCCAAAAATGACACTCAAAGATGTACAGAGCAGCAGATTTTTCCAGCTTATTCCGAGTCACTCCAGGTGTCCTCCGAAACACCGTATCAAACACCAGCAGCACACAGTCGCACACAAATGCATACAAACTGCGCTACTACCATCCAAAGCGCCGAGTTGAAAAAGTACAGCTGTTAATATTTTACCACTGCATACCAACAACACTGTTTACTCGCTGGTAGAGTTTCACGTCTGGGGTGAAATTCCCTGTCTGGGGAAAAACAGAAGTGAGACTGCTTACTGGGGCATCATGAGGAATCGGTGGCTTATCAACTTAACTGCAGAGTGATTGCAACAGATGACAGACTTGTGAATGCAATTAAATTAGTTCAAACCCCCCTTTTGCTCCCAGTTTTTGCATCAGGTCTCAGTGGCCAGGCACTGGAGGGGATATCCATGCAGCATTTAATATGAGACAAACAGGCACATTCCTTCTGGTGCATGACCAGGCTGCGTCTAATTACAAAGAGGCTGTGATATTGAAGAGCCTGTCTGTCCTTGAAGCTGGTTGGTGAAGCACGGCAGGGCCATCTTTGTCTGTTTATACTTCCATATATCTTGCCTTCACCTCGCCATCCTCTATCTGTCACTCTGCCTTAGAGCGGAAGACGGTAAACAAAACCGGCTGCAGACCAATGTAATGACTAGGCGCGTGATGACCCTGCCACATGATCTGTGGGAAGTAGTTTGGAGAGTCGGATCAATTGTAGCATCATTGTGACTGCCCGGCCATAGCGAGAAAAATCCTGCATGAGAGAGAGAGAGAGAGAGAGAGAGAGAGGGAAGCTGCATGTGCCGAATCTCGCCTTCTTCAATTTCGCAGGAGCCGTTTTTATTATCAATAATGGATCCGGAGATGCCTCCGGGTCACAAATGTAATGCTATATTTCACTCAACTATTTTGTTCTGTGCAATGTAGCACCATCTTGAATTAATAACTTGACATTTGGTGTGATCGATAAGATCAAGTCAATACATTAGGCTAAGCTAATATGTAAACATATTCATGTTCATCCATGTCTCAAAGTAAAGATGTTTGGCAGAGTTGATATATACATATATATCATATCTTGAGGCAGGAAGGACTCGCAGTGTTTTGTCTTCCATCTTGAAAAAGAGTGAATAATTGCTCGACTCACATGTATGCGATTTTTAAGGGGAAATATGGATGAATTCCATTGTTCATGCAACCCTGAGAAATGTCTTGTTTTCAACAGTGCTTCAAATATGCCCTCACTCTGATACGTTTTTGACATAAATATGATGAATATTATCGAAACGCAGATGAATCAATTAAACGTCTCGGCAGAAGAATGGCCAAGCAGCTATTAAGCGTTTGATATTTCAGATCTGCTGAATGAAGCATTTGACTCTAAATGGAAACGAGTCTTTCTCAGTCAATTCGCTCATTTTTTGATCTTTTTTAGCAGTCTGTTACAGAGCACTGTGACCTTCTCCTTTATCTGCTGCTTTCATAGCGTCTCCTGAAAAGATGAAAGGCGGCTGAACAAGATTGTTCAATTCATTGGAATGAAACACAGGGACTTTGATTCGTCTGACTAAATATTGCAAGCAAAATGATGTGTGCGCTGAGCTGCTTTGATCCCATTTCTCATGTCATTTTTACGGCTGATTTGACTTTTTAAGATATCTTTAGGGTAGCTGCTCTTTGATAATTTGTTCCCCTTTTAGCAGCTGTATGTTTAATTTCATGTGTTGCACCTTTACGTTACATTGCATGGACAAATATTTGAATACTTTTTGGTGAGGCAATTCCTTCCAGCCGCTTGATCACTCTGCATGAGTGGCTTTTGTATTTCACTTCATCTATCAATCCACAAACAACAAAACAATACACAATATTCTGGAGGCAGGTTGCCATAGATACTGCTCTACAGAGAATACAAAAGTAAATTCCAGCAATCTGGAGATGGAGGGAAGGGAGGAAGACACAGGCCTGCTGTTTATCACTCACTGTCTGCGTCATATAGTTAAGACATGCTGTCCAGACCCTCTTTTCTGTCCCTTTCTGCCTTCGTTTCATCCCAGTATCACCTTTCCCCTCCTGCATTACGACTGGCCCGAAAGGAGGGATGTGTTGAAAAGCAGTTTCATCTTACCTGCCTGCTATTGAATCGCCAGACAATGGTCTTTTCACCTCCGCCCTCACAACTCACTGTAAAACCCAGTGTGAGTAAAACTCCAGCTCTCAGCTTCTACCTGCTCATCTATTCTAGCTTCAGTTGTTTCTACCTTAAACCTTAAGCCTGATGACACCTCAAATGAGCTTTACAATTCTGGCCCCCTTTGGAACTGCACTCAAACTATCCGCCACTCATGTTGCGACTATCCTCAAGTTATTTTGTCTTAAGTCAATGATTCAGTCTATATAGTCCCTTCCTCCATATGGTGAGCATTGATTTGACACCATGCTGCTTTATCCCCTCGACAGTCTGACTGCATTAATAGGCGTCTGTCATATCACAGCACTGCATTTTAATCCTATAACGTGATGTTTAAATTGGATTGTGTGTCACCCCCGCTAACTATGAGTGAGCGCGGCGTTGACCAATGAGCTTGTCAGTTGCCGCCTGAGCGGATGCTCTGACATGGTTGTGACGAGCAGCTGGTAAATGAAGTGCTCCAAGGTGAAGTAAAGGTGAACAGCAAAAGAAAAGGCATGTAAAGCAACCCTGAACACACAGCTGTGTTTAGGTCCGGAGGCTGGGTTGTCATGGAGTTCTATCAGGAGATTTTTTTTTTCTTCACCCCCAACGTCATTCCACCCATCTTGAAATGTTTTCTGACACCTTGGTAGACTGCTACAACAGAGTTGCTTCTAGATGCAAAAATGGAAAGCCTCATCACATTGTATTCGCAAATGGCAATGGCAAGGTAGATGAATAGTTTTTCATTTACATTGTAATACACAAAACAGGTGATGAATTTGTGAGACCATTTTAAAGGCTGATCCAAGATGTTGACGGTGTGAGTTCAACAAAACATCCTCACCTTTATAGACTTTCAATGCTTTAGCTTGTGATGAATTTTGTTGCAAGTCTGTATAGTGTGGTCGTATGCTCAACAGATGAGGTCACAAGGAGTAAGAAAAAATAGACGTGTGAATGACAGGAAGGGATGCCGGGTGTGAGGCTTTCAGTTAGAGGTGATGATTTTTTTTTTTTATCTCAGTTCTGGAAAGTAATGGAAAGATGGAAAGAGTTCATCTTCGTGTGAAGGCAGATGAAATTCTTTATGAGCCGTTGTTTGCTAAAAGGAAGAACTAAAGCTGACACATAACAGGGAAAGAGTTTCTTTCCAGTTCCCCAATTGTTCTGGTCACATATTTGCATGGGCTTGTCACTAGTCTTGTTTTCAGCTATATATTTTGCTTGATAACATATTTGATCTTACAATAAACACCTCACCAGTTGAAGAAGGTTGAGGTTTTAATTGTCTTCTCTTTGGGGGGTGTACGCTGGTCAAACTCAAGTCCAGCCACTGTCATTTCATGGCTGAATAATGGAAATGACCAATGAGACCAATTGCATTTTTCTTCTTTCTTCTTTCTGACTTTTCTGTGGCAACTAAGGTACACACAAAGTAACTTTTAGCATGTCTATTACATGCCTGTGGCAGGTTCTATAGCTCGCTAATCGCTGACCTTGCCTGGACATCTGCAGCTTACACAAAGAGTTTCATTCAGACTCCTTTTCTACACATCTCAACAATCCGATACAGCAGAGAGACATGGAATAACATGCCCAGTTAAATTATCACAAAGAGAAATGACACAGGACTAGAACCAAGACAGAAAAAAATAAATGAGATGGTTTAAAAAAAACTTGTCAAAGGAAGAAGCCGAAAGAGCCGGAGGGATAAAAAAAAGGATTTATTTCAAAATGAAAAGATGGGACAGAACTATGGCAGCAAGACGGGGGAGGGAGGGCTGGAAGAGCGAGAGCAGTGGAGGTAGACTGATGTGCACGGTCCGACAAAGCAGAGCCAGGAGCCGCAGGGGAGCTGGGTGTCTGTCAGCCAGTAAGTTATTCAGTCACTTGTTCAGAGGGTTGGTGCGATGGTAGCAGCAGAAAGACAGCATGTAGGTAGTTTTTTATTTTTTTTTGTGCGTCTCCGCACGGTAAACCCAGGCTCAAAAGCAAAACTTATTCGGCCCTTAAAAGTCTAGTGCCTGATTTTCGTTTCTTATTTTATGTATTTGACACTTTTCACTTCCCCAACAGCTGCAGAGTCGTACATTATCTCTTTGAGCTTGTCTGCTTCGTTTGTCTCTTCTTGGTTTCCATCCCTCCTGGGTCAGGTACAGTGTAGATGTTGGTGTTTATCAATAATGAAGAGATGAGAAGAGGAGGAGGAGAGCACGTTGCTTTCGTTCTAACTCTGCAATGAATTATTCACCCAACGTAGAATACTTTCTGCCTGCCTGTGTGTGTGCGCGCGTGCAGGCGCTGTGTTTTTCATGCCTGTCTTTGCTAATACAACAGCGCACCTCTAGATATCTCTTGACTTCTACAGCGATTTGACTGCTTTTTGTTTTCACTCGTGTCTTTGTTCCCTCTTAGATTACTAAACGGTTGAGGGTCGCTGGTGGTGAAACATATTTTGGAGTCAGCTGTGGCTGACTGCATCGTGGAATGATTTCTCAATTAATTAATACTGAATGAAATGTCATCAAGCCGCAAGTGGCATAGACACTATCAGACTCAACGTTTTGGTTGAATTGCAATGAATTTAAAGCTTTTACATATATGTGTTGTTTTCACTCCTGCCCTCCGAAATATTCGTCACCTGTGTACATCAATTATTCACCTGTACACTGCTCGTTTTATGGCCTCATAAATATCATTGTGGCCTTTTATTGTTGTATTTATGGAGGGATTTATTACCTTATCATAATGGGAGCAAAATGCGGCTAAGCAATATAAACATTGCATTTCTGTTTCTATGAAACAGTTGAAAAGTGATGCAGCCAGTCGCTGTTTTCCTGATTCCTTCCTGCAGTAATGCTCCCAGTTTTCCAGCATGTGGAATTCTATTTTCGACATGTTTGACCAGATGTAATTTCATTCTATTTTAGTCCGTAGATATTTGTGCGTGTGGCTTTTTTTTTTCCTCTCCTATGTATCTTCATGTCCTCTGCCTGCTGTAAAAGGGTTGGGTTGTCCCGTTGTGAATTCTTGTGGCCCTGCCAGTTTCCCCTTTCTTGCTCATACATAATGTATAGTCAGGGTCTCGCAACAATGCAAAGGTCAAGGACCAGCTTTGGAAACAGGAAGTTTTCCTACCTCGCCAAGAAGTTTTCAATTCAACAAAAGTGTTGTTGTTTCCATTCTCCTGTGGGGTTTATTTATTTTTATTTTTTCTGACTGAGGTGATATTTTTAATCAAGGTGCCATATGTTCATATTAATTTGTCTATTTGGGAAAAGCAGTTCTTTCCTGCAGCGGCACTGTTGTAATCTGTCTGCTAAAAAGGGATATGAATTGCTATACAGATGTTTGCGTCTGCACATACACACACACACGATCATCAAAACACACCCCCCTCTGCAGATTCTCTCCTCCAGCTGTTCATTTCTCCTTGGATCTTTGAAGCTGAGGTTTGCGCCTCCTTTTAACACCGCATGCCTCCTTTGCTCTCCTTCTGTTCCATATCAGGAATTTTTACCTCTCACTTCATTTCTTCTCATGTCCTTGATTTCCTTTTCTGTTTCCATCTTTATCATCTATTTCATCATGCCAGTGTGAATGGAGTGAAAGGTTGCACTCTTCCCCCCCTCACCTTTCCTCCCCTTTTTTGCTCATGTTGCATCACATGTTGGCTCTTTTGGCCCCAGATTCCTACATGCAACCTCTCTGTAACACTTCATTTCTCCCTGCATCTCACCTCATGTATGCTACCTTGAGATTTCAGTGCCCAAGTGTTGAGATTTGTATGATGATAAATCTAATTGGTGGTTGATAATGCGTTTATAATTTTGATAACTGATCCCCTTCTTCATGTTTTTAATCTGCATTTTAGAGCTAAGATAAATAAGGGGGGGTTATTTGAAAGTACCTTGAAGCAAAACATTCTTTTAATTTATTGTTACCGCAGTACCAACATACAGCTGCGGCCCAAGTAAGAGTTTCTGCTTTAAAAATCAGTCTGTCTCTAACACACAGATGGAGAAGTTTTTTTACTGTCACAATTAAATGATTTTCCCCTCTTTCCCTGCTTTTTTTTAAATAAAGGGGCTAAAGTGACTCTGCCATGTCTGTTCATAATTTGTTTTATCTGACAGACATGGGTTTAATATCTCTTTTTCTACCCCCAACTGACCCATTTCCCTCTGCTTGGAGCTGCCTTCAATTTTCAATACATGAGGTCTGTGTTTGAACAAGAGGATGAGGTTTGCTGTTCTTCTTCTGTGCAGTCTAAACGCATCATATTCTCAGCGCGACTACATTTCCTATTTCAATCTCAGCTTGTTGTCCACTTACCTCTATTCCTTTTTGAACATGCTTTTGTCAGCGCCTGACATGTTACAGGATATTTTCAAGCTGAGGCCACTGCATTTCAAGCTTTTCAAAATTAGTCTTAGCTGTGTTCCGGTGAATCTGTGGAATGCAAATCATCTTCTCCTGCCATAAGGGGACGCACTTGTTTGTGACAGATGCCAGCAAACATCACATTGTTTTTATTTCCATGGAAATAAAATGGCAAAATTACCATTCCCTCTGGAATTGTGAGTCAGATCAAAATTATGCTTTATATTTCAGGGAACTGCTTTCTTATTTACTTCTTTGCGCTGAGTCGTGAAGGCTTCCAACAAAGTAGATTATTTTGGATGTCATCAGTGACGTCTTGGGTTATTTCCAAGGGTTCCCATGTGCTATTGATTGGTCTCAGACAGTCTGTCGTAAAGGTCAATGAAAAGACGAGACACTCTCAGCTCAAGTCTTCATTTCCTAGTTTTATTCTTGGCTTGTCAAACTGCTTTGCCTGTCAAAGTTAAGCTGCCTCTCCACTCTGCTCCCTGCATACCAAAGTGTGTGTGCATGTGTTTGTCTGCATCTGTGTGTGTGTGTGTGTGTGAAGGTCAGGCGAACCAGTGGTGCAACAGTGTCGGGTAGCAGCAACAGACAGCAGGTTCTGCTTGATGCTGTTTCAGACTCGAGCTGATAATGGCTATTACTGCCGACCAGCAGCTGTTTGGACACAACACACAGCGGCAGCTCTTCTTGCTCCCTTGAAGGGAACACCGTGCATGACTGATACCACTGACATTGGGGAGAATTTGTCTCCTTTAATGCGCATTTAAACATTTGTGATAATTCAATATATTCTACAATAAACAATTGATCAGAATCCACAGCAGTTGAGAATGAAACCACTCACTGACTCACCCTTTCTACCACCACTCATGTCTGATCCCAATTCCATCATGCAAATCATCTTCAATTTTATCATCTTTTCATTAACACTACATTCGGTTTTCAAAAAGAGGCTATTTCAACTGCGACTACATGCGTCCCAGTTTTTGTTCAAAATCTAAAGTATACTTATTCTTCCATGTCAGCTGTTGAAAGAAAATGACGAAACTAAAATGCCCCTTTTTAGTCCCTCTACTGCAATTGTACATCCAGAATGAAGGTTGTTGTTGTCAGCTGACACTCTAATGGCAGTCAGAGCATTAAATTGACTTCATAAAAGCACCAGGATCTTATAAGTGCTTGGTGTTATAAGCCATTTAGCACAGCTTCCATGCAACTCGGTGTCCTCTAGCTTCTAGTTCTGCAAAACAACTCAGTCCCCTGATAGTAATATGATCTGAAATGTGATTCTTCAACATTTCTTTCGAAGCGCTTGGTGAGAGGTTTGAAGGATGCCTCCATCTCATGTTGTCACACTGGGATGGTTATTGTTAAACACAGTGGTGAATTCTTCAGATCCATGACCCATAGCATGCATTTTTAATGAAAGGGGATTTTAACAGCTCGCCTTTTGGTCTCCGTCGGAGCATTTATTGAATATATGCCTCGACAGGCCGTCCGCTCAAGCACACCTTGCTAATTTCAAAAGGCATTTTCAAATACACCTGTCACGATAATGTACTGATACCCAACATTTCAAGTGTGTGTGTGTGGCTTAACTTCTGTTACGCCGGTTCATTTATAATTTACGGAGTTAATTAACCCAACAATGTTTCAGAATTTGTCGTAGTAGACCATAATACGGTATGTTGCCTTATATCTTCTCATTGCTAATCAAAGTGGTCGACAGTTGACCGTGGTTGTGGTTGACATTGGCCTGACCAGTATATAAATCGATTTGATGTGATGGTGTGAATACTGTTTTGGGCACATGTTCAGGGTGCTATCCTTTGTATCGTGTCTAAGAGTTCTTCAAGCATCTTGACTTACTATAAACTGTATTTTCTTGAATATAATCAGAATGGTGGCAGTTTACTGATATTCATTCATGCATTCTGTGATCTATTCTTTTACCATGGCAAAAGCAAAAATATTTTTCATTCAAGCTACAAAGACGTCTTAACCAAACCTCTAAACAAAGCAGCTAGGTGCTTTTGAACCCCACAAAATCTCTTCACCTGGCTTCTTATACCTGATTAAACAGCATCGGTGGAGCGAGACTCAGTCCACGGAAGATGCTTACCTTATTATTTCAGTAGCTTGAATGTAGAGCTTTAAATATAGGATCCTTGAATGTGTTTTCAGCTCAAAGGAAAAAGGAAAAAGATTGATCCTGTTTGTAGGCATTGCAGTGTTTATTTTTGTATTTTCAAATGGCAATATGTTGTAGCACTGATCACCGACATTATCCTCAGTATTTCAACGAGTGATTCTCAAGTCATCTGTATTTGGGACTCACCAACTCCCCTGAAACCTATATTTTGATCGGTAAATAAAATAAATATAATCTTTTGCCCAAGGAAAGACCGTGACTCGTATCCATATGCTCTTGGATTTAAATGAGAAACGTAAGCGTGTTTGACAGAAATATCACACAATATGCATAATAAAGACGAGCATTTACTTGGTTACCGTCCAAGAACTCTAGAGCTTGGAATTGCCGAGGTGGTCGTTTTACAGCGTCATTCTTTGTATTGTGAAGTCTAATCAAATTGGCCCCTGTGGTACTGGAAACGCTCTTTTCATTAAATCTCAAGAGGCAACCTTAGTCCAAAAAAGGGAGCCTGCCAAGTCATCAAGTTTGATAGGTAGGCTGCGAATCAATCTAATTCCAAAACAAGCTTGAAGGAGAACTGGAATCTGTAGAAGCGGATTCTCTCCTGCCAGCATAGCTCCCCTCTGCTCTCCATTCAAGGCTGAAAAGTGGCAGATGTTTTGCACAACATGGAGATAATGACGAAATTTGCGCAAACCAAAGCTCATCGCAGTTTATGCAGCAGTGGTTTGCAGCACCAAGGAAAAGCTCGCACTCGCACACGCCTTCATCTTTCACCCACTCAGTCACACACGCGATGAATTGCTGGGATGCAGTCTTCAGGAACACTGAGCATGGCGCATGGGTTTCGCCCACCTGACAGTCCATAGCCACTAGTTTGATAAAAAGTCTGCTGCTGAGCCCAGACTGCCCCATTAGATATTTTAGGTGATGGCCTCCACTCCCAGTCCTCCTGACGTTGTGCTTTTCTGTTCTGTAGTAGGGATCAGGCAGAGGACATGAATGCCATTATGTGTTGAAATTAGGCAGTGAGGCGGGTGGGCACGGGGGCCTGATAAGTGCCTATATAATCCGTGGCTGTCTCAAGTGGCCTGCAAAGGAAATTAGGATTTCATGTTGTTTTTTTTTTTTACTTGCCCTTCTGATCTTCTGCTTTCATTCATCAGCACTTGCTGCTGATTTCCTCTCAAAGCCGCCGTGATCATCACAAGGTCGAGTGCTGAATCCTCATGTCGTCTGACTCGTCCTCCTCATAGTGGCCTTCTACAGTTGTCTTTCCTTTCCATGTGGTCCCCTGACAACCCATTTTAAGGGACACACAGTTTTCATTTCAAATCCAATACCTTTTAAAAACGCTGTGAGAGATGATTTCCCTTTTCAGACTTTGAGACCACACGAACTACCATCTGATAATTTGAATTTTTGAAGGGTCTTCAAGTGAAACCTGTACATCCTTAATAGACTTGTAGAATCCATTAAAAATAGTGTCACGAATTCGCCCCATTTTGCTTCCTACCTGCCCCATCCCATTTCAGCCCTTTATTTTTATGATGCTCCTCTACATATTTCTGTCCTTTGTCCCTCAGCGTTCTCCTATTAACCTTGTTTATAGCTCACATCTCATCCCCTGTGAGCTCCACTCCTCTTCTCCCACCGCGTTCTTGTTTCTCTCGCTCATTTATTCTCTATTCCTGGCGCCTCTCTCTGTTCACACCCTTTCATACCGCACTTTTCTCACACCTCTCCCCATCCGCATTCATTTTGCTCTCGATCGAAGAATGGTGGGAAGTACGGAAATGTCAGTGTGACCATGATGGGGATCGGTGGGGACTGTTAATTTTGCGACTATATTTTGTCGTTACCTGTGTGTCTACATGACATGCCTGTGCTTTGTAGGTGTGAGTCATGATCAAATGAGTTTGTACTTGTGACATCGCAACTCAAGGTGTTTCAGAAGACGGTTTGAATCGGAATATTCATGTGCATTTGGTTGGGGTATCACTTGCAGAAGGCATGGCGAGTGTAAAGTAGAGCAGCGGTGAGTCTTCTGTTCTCCCCTGTCGCATCCAGCCCTCTTTTTTTTCCCCCTCCCAGCATGTACCCCCCCCTTCTTCCATTTTACCCTTGAACTGTCTTTTATTCTCCACTTCGCTTTTTCTGTCTCCTGCAGCCGTGTTGCCGCTGCTTCATGTGACCAGTGCTCTCTAAATATTTATAGTGACAATTATTGCTTGAAATGCTGACTTGCCTTGGCATTTCCAAGTCCGATGTGTCCCTGCTTGTGCCCGGACTGACTTCTCTCTTTGTCTGGCATTTTAATGACACTAACTCTCAGTCTTTAAGGGTTTGGGCAGTATGACGGAGGATGACGGAGTGCAGGCTTTTGTTTATCTTGTGTGTAATATTCATTTCCCTGGGGCAGTGTTGACTCTCATAAGGCTGGCCTGTCTCGTATCCCCGCTCTGGCAAGAGTTGACCTGTGTTGGCTCTTCCCTTATTGCCTGTGAATGACGGACAGCAGGCCCAGCTACCCCCCACATAAAGTGTATATGCACTTGGAATTTAATGTAAAAACATAAAATCCTCAACTCGGAATTGAAATACAGCAGGAACCTTCCTCGATTCATCCCTGATTTATGTAATGACCTGGAGTGCACCATGCTGACTCTGTTGATGCTCTCCAATCAAGACAATGAATCAAGATACTGAGCAGCTCTGCCCCCCTTCCCGCTCTTTGAGCAACAAAAGTACAACTCCCAATCCCAAAGCTAATCTGTAGTTAGTCAGACTAGTTTGATGACAAGCTTGATCTCACAAAACGCCCTTGACGGCTGCAAGATCTGAGCGCTCTTCTCTGTGGTTTACCTGAAATTGTTCAGATGACGTGGGGGACTATTGACTCACAATAATTTTGTGTATGTAATTTTGTTTTAATATGTCTTAATTTACAGCAATAATCGATATTTGTTACCCTAATTTCCTGTCGCAATGGTGCTGTGATACTGTCTGCACATGAGTGAATGGAACTACTTGTGTTTGCTGAAATTCTGAATGACTTGTTGACTAACACATCAGTTAAACTCATGGGCTGTGGGCCAAATCCCACCTGTCAAGTCATTTGATGTAACCCACACATTCAAACTAGTTTAGGGTGCACCGTGATGATGATGTTGATCTCATGGATTCTGTCGAAACTACTTTGTGTTCGGTATGACAAGTTTTCATATGATTTCTTGGGTATTCATGTTGGTGTTTTTTGTGTTCTTATTCCCATTTTATTCTAATTGGAAATGAAATTCTGCACTTTATTTGTTGTTAAAAGGGCATTTTGATATAAACGTCATCTACACCCACATTGCTGAACATATATTTTTAAGTTTGCTATATATATTAACTCTTAACAATTGTAACAAATATTTATATATATCTTTTCCCAAATGAAGCTATTAAGAAGTTGTCAACTCCAACAGCTTAGAGGCCTTGTTCGCGTGAGAATGATTGGTCATCAACGTGCGGTTTGCTTTGAGAGCTTTGGTCAGCATCCAGTCAGGGCTAAAATCATACCTGTGCTGTGTGTACACTTGTTTGTGTGGGTGCGCTGCTGTGAAATACGACCCCTCTGAAATGCGTCGTTGTTGAGCATGCTCCGTACGTTGTTTGGCAAAACCGAACTCTGCTAAGAGGTTACACCTTGAATAGAAATTGCTCCTCCCGCCTATGCAGTCATGTTTTCAGCAAAGGTAAATCCACATGCCACTGTTTGCACCAGACTTTTAGAGAAAAACAAACAATAAAATGAAATTATTCTCTGCCTCCTGTCACCCGCACCTTGGCAGTGTCTGTCAAAGTTTTCAAACACTGGTCCTTCTAGGTGAAAAAAAGGGCATTTGGATTGAGATCAAACCCAATCCCTTCCAGCCTGGATCAAACTTCTGTTGTCGCCAGAAGTGTGATTAGTGAAAATATGCTAAGCCAAATCTTAGCTAAAAATCCGACTTTGAATAATGAGACTTGTATTGTGAAGAGTGCGCGCAGGCTTTACCAACATGACCGGCGTTCCTGTCTCACTCATTTCTCATTCACATTTGTTGATCCTCCTTTGACAACTGCAGGAGCACTGGTGTGATGAAAACCTGTTTCGTTGTGTATTTCGAGCCCTCCTCGTGTGCACTTCTTGGTCGGCTGCTCCCCTGTGTATCGGCTGTGGTTGTCCAGAGGTTGCTCTGTGGCGGCGTGAGTCTTGTTTTGTGGTTCTAAATTGGGTTGGTCCTGTGAGAGCTGGTGTTATTCTGGGAAAGACGTGTTTTCCTTCTCTCCTCCTCTCCCCTGTTCTTCCTTATTGATATCTGAGATCTCCTTGGAGAAGAAAGGCTTTGGTGTTTATTGCTTATCAGAAGATAAAGGCAGCACTGCCCTTATCTCTCATCTTGACACACGTGTGCTGAAAGGTGTGTGTTTCCTGTTAGTTTCAACACAACAGCACAAACCAGGCGAACAAGTTTTTTTGCGTCGTTGTTTGTCTTTAGGGTGAAATGGCCCTTCGTTGTGCAAGTGTCAGATTGCCTCTGCCCGGACATACGTTTCTGCTCAGGGAGCCACAGTTGCAGAAATTTCAGGTGGATCTGCAGGTAATCCACTCTGACTTGAAACAGGTGCCATCTTGCTGACATACACTAATGCGCGCTTACTCACACAAGTAATTACATTTTCACGTAGACCGGGATTACACACTCTCATGCACACGCATAGACACGGAAGGATTGTCATTTCAAAGCCCCCTCGCTCTGTTTCTCACATACCGGAGAAAAGCATATTTATTTTGACTGTTTGCTGCAAAGAATGTGTCAGGGCAATAAATGACAGGTTGGGGAAACGCTCAGCTCTGGACAATGATTAATGACCAACATTGGAGAGAGAACTGGCCACTCATTCTTACAGTGAGCGAACATTTTATTCCACTTGGTCTTCTGTGTTCATACACGACGTATCATCAGACGCCTTTGTCTGAGTCGTCCCTGCGTTGACCCAGTCCTCATCCATCATCTGGAGGATTCATACCTCCTCTCATCCGGATTTCATTTCTGCCCCTGTGAACACAAAGGATGGTTGTTTACAGTGATGTTTATGTGCTGTGGCCAAAAATGATGCCAGCTTTTTTTATTATTATTACAATGGAACTTTTGAGATTCTCGCTGAAGAAGGTACAGAGTCATTACCGTGAATGAAACTACTTTTCAGTGGAAACGAAAGAAATTCAGTGATGATTATGAGGCTAAAAATAGAAAGTCAATCTAATATTTTTGATTTCATTTGGTGTTTCTAACATAGGCAAATGAAATGGATATGCTTGACTGTGGGAGAAATTTTCATCTTTCTGTCTTTTACTTTTTTAAACATTGATAGTAGGCAATAACAGAATTAACACCGCTCAGTTTTCAGCAGTAAGACAGCCGTTTATTTAGGATAGTTCAGTTCTTCACCCGATTTCTTTTTCAGTGATGCCTCTCTCATTTAAACATGTATTTATATATCCTTTTTTGCCTATAGCCTTTTTTTAAATGACTAAAATGTGTTGTTTGAGAGTGTCATTCCCATTTTACTCAATAATTAATCGTATTAACTTGAGTGTCCATGAAGGTAGAAGTATCGAAAGGTACAAAATTCTTGCTCAAACTCTTCATTTCCATTTTTGTAATTGAGTTCACGTTGACCTTTGTAATATTGCTTTGCTCTGAGTGTGAGTGCAATCTTCCAATCTCCATTCCTAGCAGTGATCGAGTCTAGGGTCACTGCCTCTTTGTTCACAAATTTTATGTTATACGGACGACTCCATCGAAATGCTTGACTTGAATGCAATAATAGTGCTGTTTTTAAGTTAGGATTAGAGAGCAAAACCACTGACACACAGAAGAACTCGAGCAGAGGGTCATAATGGCATGAACCAAAGGGTGCATTTGTCTGCACAGTATTGTCTACGTGTTACTGGAGGACAAATTCACAAGGCTGTAAAAATGAATGAGTGTATTCCTCAATCATATTGATGCAATGTGTTTCTGTTTCACCAGGAGCGTTGGGTCAACGAGTGAAGGTGGAGCCTGAGGTTTTGTCCTATCCTGGACAAACTGTCAACCTGCGCTGTGCCTTCACCGATGCTGTAGGGATTCAGCTCACAATGGTCAGTAAGAAAGCGAAATGAACGGAATGTTCTTGTATCTCAGTAATATTGGGCTGCACTACCCGGGTTTGATGGAACAAATGAAACGCCTGTTTCACTCTAATTCACCTTAAAAGACACATTTCATTTTCCTAATCGAAGCAGACAGCTTTGTAAATGAGTAATGTCCGTTTTATTTAGCAATGTTATGGATGCATCACATAATTAGGACTGAAGCAATAACCTCACTGTTATCTGCATGTTGTTTCACAGAATGTCATACAAATGGAAAATTCTAAATGAGGAGCTTGACTAATTCATTATTTAGAGTAGAGGTGGCAATTAAATTTCCTTAGGGGCCACATGTACTGGGACCTGTTGTGAGGAGCCATCAACCCAAAGCACTGAAGAAAAATTGAATTTGTGTTTTGTTGCTGGGATATTATAAAACAAGGTGAAAATATTGCCATTTAACAAGACAAAAGTGTAACAATGCCATATGTACTTCAAATTATACTCATTTTATTTCATTTAGAGATGGTCAGAAGTGAAGAATAGATTATTCGAAGGGACTTTACATTTATTTTGAGATACAAGAAGTACTGGTCAAATGACTGTTATTCATTCATTTAAAAACTTTATTTTAATTTAACATTTAATATAGCAATGGGGATGTTTAAAATATGAAAAGTTGATATCGCAGAAGCACCTACCTAGTTTTATTTAGAATGTATATAGTAATGAATGATGGGGAAGAAAAATGTAATTTGCAATATTGTTCAGCAGTTTGACCTCATCTCATGTAGCTTGACACTATTAACGGCAGCCCCTGCATATGCCAGCGTAAAGTCTGTCATTAAGTTGGACTCCAACAAGTTGGGAAGTCCATTCAGACTTGTATAAAATCGTTTCGATTGTAGTTGATGGTCAAACTGATGATGTGAATGCTCTGGCTGTGAACGCAGTGTAGCATGCATTAATGGTGTTTGTGTAAATGTTCTGAGCACTGCAGGATACAAGCTATTAAAATAACACACACACACACACACACACACATCCAGGCAAGTCATTGCTCACCTGAGGTATCCTCGCTGGGAAGTGATCCTTCCAAAAGCACGTGGACACAATGACATATTACTTTGTGTGAGTGAACAATGCAGGACAATTGAAGAATTGAAGTGTTGTTGTGAATTAGTTTAACTGGTTCTCCAAGAACATAAAACCCACCAATCACACTCCAGCCTTCTAATGGCCCTTTATTACATTTCTGCTTAATGTTCTGTTGCTGGGAATAAACAATGCTAAGCCTCATTTTGCTGTAGAGGATTGGATATGGTAATGGCCACACTTCTTAGTTGCATCTCAATGAAGTAGGAAATGCTTGTCTCCTTTGGGATGCGCTAAGAGAGGGGAACTACGGCTCCAAAAAAAAAACCCCGTTCCACATCCATATTCATACCTGTTCCACTTGTTTGATTGTGATGCTCAGTGTGGCGCCTGGTGGAGTGAACAGCAAAATGGAAAGGATTTGAAATGCTCTCCAGTGCATATCAATGATGTGATGAACGAGCCGCGTTTTGTTCCATTATGGCATTCTAACCACTGATCCGCTGTCCTCGCTGTGCTGCAGGTCACATGGATCTATGAACCCAAGGAAGGAGAGAGGATCAACATCGCAGTCTATCACCCCCATTTTGAAGCCAACTACCCAGAATCACCTCTGAAAACTAGAGTCAGCTTCACGCCGAGCCCTCCAAACCTCAGCAGCCCTTCCATTCAAATAACCGATGTGAGGATGTCGGATGAGGGGAAGTACATCTGCGAGTATGCCACCTACCCCAGTGGCAACGAGCAAGGCATCACATATTTAGTTATGCTTGGTAAGTGACTATCGATTCTTCCTAGGGAAATGTTCATTATTAAACAGATATTATGGTCAGTGTTTGTCTTTGTTGTGCTGTGTAACATGTAAATTATGAACATGCAAAGCAGTTATTTACATTGTTTTGCAGAGTGATATTGATACGACTCGAGCTCTGTGAGTTCATGCGAAGCCTGTCACACAGCAGAACACAGTCCAAAGTTGCTTGACTATTTCTCACGTAAGACATGTATGGATTTGTTTTTTGTACATCCTAAAATGCAAAATGGTGGTGCTATAAACGAGTTATGTGCCCTATCCTGGAGGGGAATGTTGTAGACATGCTGTGGCTTGCTTGTTTAAAAACAGGCTATATGTCGATGGAAAGCCACAGACCTCCAAGACTGTGTTGCAACAGACTGGGAGGCTTGTGTCCCACGTGATTGTTGAGATCTCACAATTTGTTTTTGTTGTTGCATGCCAAAAAACATGATTGAAGATCTGAGGCGCTCTGAGTGATGTGATGAAAGAAATGTTTTCCATCACACGATTGTATTAGTTGAAATGACTTGCTGGACGGCTTTGGTTACATCAAGAAGAAAGATGGTGGACATGTTGGGTGAAGAAGGAGTAAAAGAAATGGAGATACTATTTCTGGGTTGACAAGACATAAATTGTTCTCTGTAACATCTTAGTCATTATATATTTTTATACAAGTACTTTTCCTCCCACACATCCGGAGTAATGGTATATGAAACAAAGTGTTGTCTGCTAATACTTATGGGTTGATACACCTGGAAGTTATTCATCCAACTGTCCTTGGACTGGAGGATGACATGAAACTAGTTTCGTGAGTCATGCAGCAGTACTTGCAGGTCAGTGCTCTTTGTCCACTGTAGTCATAAACCATGAGTGTAACATAACTGGCTGTGTGTGTCACTGGGTGACACAATTGTTTCTGCATTCCTCGTGCTCGTCCTAGTTGCAGTACCTGTCCTTTTTTTTCCCTGTGTCTTTTCGAGAAACAATCGGTCCAGCTGTGGCCAAAAGCTCCTTTCAGAGAAAGTGTCCATACAGAATGAAAGTAAAAATTGTTTTCAAAATGATGCGTATATGTTTCACAAATAATTCAATTTGAGGTTGTATTTTAACCGAGAAGCACTGTCCCTGAGCACTTAATCAAGCTTTCATGTTGTGTTGAGCAATCAGATTCCGAAGTGTTGCGAAGAGCTCCCTGGAGTGATTTATCGTTGTGGCCTATCAATTGCTCACCCCCTTGTCAATACAGTGTCACTACTTATAGTATTTATAGATGCAGAGTTCTGCCCGGCTCTGGCTCAGCCCTCGCCCAAAGGTAGCCTGCCGGTTAAAAGCTTGTCCTGTGTGGTTTAATTGCCATTTTAAGTGGTATTGTCAGATCAATTGTGTTGCTGTTAATGCGATAGAACCATTGGGCTAACCTTGGCGCGGCACCCCTGCCTCAGCTGCCTTTTCTTCTCTCTCCAGCTCATCATACCTCCCTGCCTCCCCTCAGGCTGAGTATTGATCTCGCTCCTTGTCATGCTGGCTGTCGACTCCTGTCCAGCAAGCTCATACCCCACTCTTGTGCTCAAGAGTTTCGCCGAATGAGGAATGAAGAAAGAATAGAGATGCACTTTGAAGTTGCCTTAGCTGGCACAAGTGTGGGGTGATTGATTTATTTAAGGTCCGTAGTGTGGCTCAGTCTAAATAAGAAAGTGGCATTCATTTGGAACACATAGAAGCCATGTGAAACAATGTGTTGAGTGTTTTTGCTGTTGCAGGTTTGAAAACTTCCCCTTAAAGAACGGAGGTTGTCTTCGTCTGCTGCATTGCTTTTCGCCGTTTTCCGTTTCAACTCAGTGACTTTAAAATGCATTGTAGACAATATTAATCTTCCGTTGTTCTACTTGGTCAGTTGTTTGGTAGGGAGTGAAAATGATTTATAATTTATGCCATGCCCATAATTGTTTATCAATTTAGCCTCCTGATAGGAAACAAACAGCAGACACATTGTGTTTTGGGCACAAGCCGTGTTTGGAGATTGAATTTAGGATTTGCTCTCGCCAGGCTGGTGACTCAAATTGTTTGTCATTTATAGTGCACATTATCTTTTCCCTCAGCTGTCTCATTTCCATTTCATCTATCTCGACGTCCTTTAATCTTCTGTGTGCCACTCTGTGTCTTTTCCCCCCCTCCGCCAACCCTGCCTGCAGCTAAACCCCAGAACTCTGCCTTGGCTGTCCCCGTGGAAGCAGGCACCAAGAGAGTCGTCGTGGCGCGCTGTCAGTCTACCAACGGCCGCCCTGTTGCTCAGATCAACTGGGTGACCACCGCCAACGGAAACGCCACCACAAAGACGGAGGCAGGCGCGGACAACACCAAGTCCATAGTGAGCGAGTACCGCTTGATCCCCACTGCTGCGGACAACGGGAAAGACATCAGCTGCGTGGTGACACACAGGACCCAAGTCAAGCCAGAGAGCATCCCACTGAAGCTGGCAGTCCAATGTAAGACGAACACACACACACACTCACACACCCCAGCTTATTATTTCATGATTGCTGGTCACGCTCTGTCATAAAAGCTTTTCCCTATTTCAAGCCAAGTAGTAATTAATTAATTACAGCGCTAATAATCTCCTCCATCCTGCCACTTTTCTCTCCTTTCCTCAGACGCTCCCCAAGTGACGATAGTGGGTTATGACAATAATTGGTATGTGGGCCGTACAAACGTTGTGCTCACCTGCATGGCGACTGGAAACCCTGTGCCGCTCTCCGTTGCGTGGAAGACGTGAGTACGCCGCATCACTTCTGTGGAGATGTTCATAATGGAAATGTCTGCTCGGTGTTTTTCACTGGCTTTGCTGTTTTTTTTTCTTTCTTTTTTGAAAATGGGATGAGGCATTATGTTCGTCTCTCATGTGACATTTATCGCTGATCCTGACTTGCTGGTCCATTGTGGAGGTAGAAAGAGCAAAATGGATATGCCACTGAGTTATAATAGATGTGTCCCTGACCTTTAATTCGTCCAGCAACAGAATGGTGGCTTCGCCCTGCCACTCATCTCTGCTTTAACACCTGCCACATCAACAGATTTGTTTCCAAAATCCCATGAGTTCTTAATGTCAACTATATTTTAATAATCGTCATGTGAAAACACACAGACGTGCACGGCGCTCTCATCGGAACTTCGTAGTCATGAATATATTCACACATCTGAATTATTGAGCAAAACAGAGCACAAAAATTATGCTTTGCTGATGTCACTTGGTTAAATAGAATTTGTCACGACATCACTTCCCTTTGCCACAGGTTTTTTTTTGTATAATTTTCTGTCACTTTTTTGTGCTTTGTTGCACAGTATGATTGTGTCATCTTCCAAATCTTTCTCTATATCAAGATCCAGACTTTCAGCTGTTCAGGAAATGCATAGTTCACCCGTTGACAAATGAAAATATGGTTTTATTGCACTGATGTTGAACAACTCCGTCAGAGTGGTTCAGTGTGTGTGTTTCTCCATTTAGCTATACGACTGAGTGAGTTGAGACTATGATCTTAAGTAGCAACATAATGATGATGGATGTCAGTGATTATGGAGACAAGGGCATTTCACACGTTTTTTTTTGTTTGGAAATGCTGTTTCGAGATGTATAGCTGGGTAAAATGCAAATGCAAGAACAAACAAGTCAAGTCGTTGTAATGACACCTTTTAGTTTGAGCTGAAGAATTCCATCAAACAACTTACTAAGACTTGTGGATTAAAAACATTATGCTTTTTTATGCTTTCCAGAAAGGTGAGTAATAGCACTCCTGTTCTTTTCTCAGTCTGTGAAAGGGGGGCAATTTGTCTGTCAGGGTTTATTTGATTTTGTTTTTCTGTTATTGTCTCCTTTCCGAGTGCTACAATTATTACTGCCCAGTGCCATGATTACTTCAATGGCCTCATAATTCTTCAGAATA
Source organism: Synchiropus splendidus (assembly GCF_027744825.2). Taxonomy (NCBI): domain Eukaryota; kingdom Metazoa; phylum Chordata; class Actinopteri; order Syngnathiformes; family Callionymidae; genus Synchiropus; species Synchiropus splendidus. The sequence goes on along the minus strand of NC_071345.1, from coordinate 11,653,777 downwards.
GACTCTTTGACTTTAGACGTTACCGCTTGTTGTTAGACACAATAAAACTCACTTGTTGTCTTGGAAGAATTGCAAGAGATTTTAGTCCCAGTCAGTTTTGCTTTTCTCTTGTAGCATTTTCCTCCACTGCGTGATAATAGATTGCCTCATGTCGTGAGGGAAACGGATTGGTTTTGCACGGTTGATCAAGATTAGTAGAATTTGATGATTTTGCACAGTGCAGCGCGTCTCTGAAAGTATACATCCGTCTGAATGCTCTCATTGTACCCCAAGTCAAGCAGATACAAAAAAGCTATCTCCTTTTTTTGTGATTCCTGTGTTCTCACGTCCCCACAGTATGTCGGGAGAGATGCCGGACACAGTTCAGATCAAAGAAAACCAGCTGAAGGTGCTGAAGGTGGACGAGGCCGTCAACACCACCTTCGTCTGCGAGGTCAAAAACCGGATCGGAACCGGCAGGGATCAGGTCACCGCCTTGGTCAGAGGTTAGTGAGAGTCCCGATGTGAAATGATTCCAGGATGTGAAGAAAGAGCCGGAGGCAAGGACGCTGGCCACAATTTGTTAGAAATGGGTCCGGGTCAGAACCATCGTGCAGTCCTAGGCTCTGGCGTGAAGGGATTATAAGATGGCCACATGCAGATGCCAACGTAACACAATGAAGCCCGAAGTACACACAGGAAATCCACCATCACAGGATGATGGAAATGATGCTGCAGCTGATTCAGAACTTAACAGATGGACTTGTGGAGTAAATGTTTAAATAGGCCTTTGTTTTCACCAGTTAACAAGGAACAAAGAGGCCTCTTTAACTTTCCTCTTAGTTCCATTTTAAGTTATTGGCATGATGATGCCTGGATGAACTGATATCCCCAGCCAAATCTTAAATATTTTGGAAACATGTCAACTGAGTGAGTAAGAGCCATAGGCCGGCGAGTTGGCAGCAGTTTTACTACTGAAAAAAAAAGTATCAGAGGCCCAGCACAATAATCGTTTACTGACCGGGCTTCAAATGTAAGCAGCCGGGTCTTAACAATGTGATTTTTATAATCCAGGCACATGAATCTTTAAACGCACTGTGTATGCCAATGACTTCTGCTGAAATGACAAGTGCATGCTGGAATTGTTCTTGTCGTCACAAACCCAAACATGCTGCTGCAAAACCAGCTTCTTGTCCAAACACGCTGATGAAGTGTCGACTATAAGTGCATCAGTAACGAGTTAAAAACGCATTTAAAGACGCTTGGTGTTCACTGGGGTCTCGTTTGTCATGTAAACCTTCCCTTGGCTGGTATATAAAAATATTTATATCCTCTAGACTGATGAACTGTAGCCAAGTGCACTTTGGCGCCTCACATTTCTGGTGTATTATGCTTTCATGTTTTCTCCAGGGATGCATCTTGTTCCACTACATGTCACACAGACACACTCGCACACACACACACACACACACACTCTGTGCTGAGGTCTGTCTTGGGTGTGTTGCAGAAGGTTAGTGGGTCCAGCTGCTCTGTCCCTGGTGCAAATATGTGTGTTATCATTCTGCTGCGATCTTTCTCTGCCTCTTTTTTGGAATGCATGCAACTTTTTCCCTCTCACTTCGACATGCACATCCATCCTGTGTTGTGTAGCAAGGATGTCTCTGCTGCCTAAGGTCAGTATCTGACATTGGGTTCTGAACAATATTTGCGGAGGGAAAAAAAAAACACTTCTTGCCAGTGTTGGCTTACATTGTTGCAGCTTCGTTGTTCACTGTGAAAGCATTCAGCGGAAAAGTAACAAACCAGAACGTTTTTTGCTTACAATATGTCACAGTTATAATGTCATTATAGAGGTTCTCTGAAGGCTTGAATTGCATAGAACTGATCAAAACGTCTTTCGACAGAGAGTGCCAAGTCCATTTGTACAATGCAATTTGTACAGGCCTTTTTAGAACTGCATTCTGTACATTCAGAATTCAGATGGCTGGTTGTAAAGGATATATATATATATATATATATATATATATATATATATATATATATATATGCATGCAGCGATATTGCTCATTCACTCACCCACTCGCATTGGTTCTGCTTTGTTGACTGGAAGAGTCTGTCTTCGAAAACCCCGCATCGAAATCAATTTGGCTCTGTTATTTGGACAACGGTCATCACCAGCACGACTGTAATTGGCACTTGCTCGCCCTCGGGCAGCTGATAAGATTGCCACTGTGCACAAACGGTAGGCTGTCTAAAGCCCACTGCACTTGGAGCTCACCACTTTGAGACACCTTGTTGGTTCAAGGAGTTTGTGGTTTAACTGATCTCTCTAAATCTGCCGTTTTCAGAGCGGTCTCACCACTGTGTGCTTTTGGTTTATGCAGGCGCTATTATGATATACAATGGGATTTGGGGAGCTTTTTCATGTAACCAGTGTGATCCATTCTGAGGAGAAGCAGGTGGGGCTGGTCTTGATTTGCTCTTGTCCTGGCGCATGATCTTTGCCAGCCGTTTTCAATCTAGGGAGTCAGACGTGCTGTCAATTTTCAAAACCAATTTGTCTAAACAATGTGAAGTTGGTCTTGCGAACAAACTAACTTTCAAATTCATTTTTTGTTGAACATCAGTTGTTTTTTTCTTTGTTGAGCTTGTCGACCTCAAATAGAAACTATCAGCGTCTTGTGCTAAAAGAAATGTGTGAGCTGGTGTAAAGTTTAAATCCAGTCGCGCTTTGCTGAAACTTAATGGAACTTCAGATGTGGGTCTATGTGCTTGTTAAGATGGAGAAAATCAATTCTTTCATGCCCTTCTGTCTCTCAAATACTTCCACTTGTACCTCATGTGGTTTACTCTTCCACTCCCCTTCATACAAAATACATCAGCCTTTCCTCCGCCTGCACTTAACCGGAAGTTATTTTCTGCTGACTTGTGGGGTAAAACCACATTTCTTTTGTGAGTTCATCTTTGGAGAAGCTTGTACACTTCTGCGCCTTTATTGCTTTGATTTTTTTTTTCCACTTTACTCATCCACTTCCACCCCTCCACTTGTCTTTCACCGAGTCCCTTGGCTCCTCATGGTGTGCGTCACTGTTCCTCTGAGGCCTCGATGTACCGCCTCCTGGTACTGTCTCACAAAAGATGTCACCATCTCCCGCTGCGTGTAACAAGCAACAAGCAAGGAAAATTTCAAGGTCTGTGGAGCTCAGAGATGAAGATTGAGGCTTTTTCTGTTTGATTTAAGAAGTCAGAGACTGAGCGCCTGGATAAATCCGTGCCTGCATGTGAGCCTCACTCCCGGTGAGCCACAGAGCAAAGGCATGAGGGTCGGACAGAGGGAAGAGTGGATGCTGACGGCGTTTAAACCTCTCATGGGAATCTTGTGCCACTGCATACCATCTCCAGTGCTATTGGCCTCCTCTATCTCTCGCCATAGCGTGTGTCTGTCTTTCTCCAAGCCTCTCAGAACGGATCAGTCACCCTTTGCTGCTTCAGCTGCTGGCTGCTGCTCTCATCATTTCACCAACTGTTTCTCTTTGACTCTGCCTTTCATCCTACATTTCCACTCCTCTCCTGTTCTTTATCCCACTAAACTCTCTCTCTCCCTCCCTCTCTCACTTGCTACATCCCTTTCTTCATGGTCTGTGCTCCCTCCTGTGTTGAACATTCTTCATTCCTGTCACATCCTGGATTTTATCTGAATTTAGACCCTCAACAGTGAGTGATGCCATTTTTCACTCCCTGTTAACATTAAAATCTCACTTCCATTGAGACACCTAATATTTGTGAAAATCAAGAGTCATTGTCAAACTCATCCTTTTCATGACAGAAGTATATCATTTTTCCAGTTTTTTAAAATGAATGTTCAACTTTAAATAACATTGTTATGCACTATTTTAGGGCAGGTTAGTGCACTTCTTGAAGTGTGTTTTGATCAAAGAGTTTCAGGCACATTTAATTTTCGCCCCCGACTATCACAAAAATGGCTGTTAAATCCTGGAGGGACTTTTTTCTATTTCTCTCAGTAGGCAACCACCGCCTCCCTTCTTCCCACTCCTCTTACTCACTACCATCAGAAGACTTGAGCTAAATCTGTGGCAGAGAAGTTGTGACTTGGGCAACCAGCATGTGAGTGATGAAGGCTTGCAGAAGGCGGAGGGTTGTGAAAGGGCGCTCGTCAAAAAAAAAAAAACTAAAAAAATGGTGGTTAGAGTGGAATGAAATGCTGGATGTAAGTCAATACAGAGCAAGGAGAAAGATGCAGTGCTGCTCCAGAGGGAGACAGAGTAAAAACCTGTGGAGGCTAATGTGAAACTGTGTAGACAAACGGGGCTAAGAGGGGCCGACAGGCGTGAAATGGCCAGCACCTGCTCCAGAACAGGTTCTCCCCTCCGATCCGCAGCTGCATCACACACACACACACACACAAATTTAAAAATGCTGTGTGTGTGTGTATTGACTCTTTCGCCCTCAGTCCTGTCCTGCCCACCTGAAGGCAGCGAGAACGATGGATGTCCTCTCCTCTCCTTGCTTCATCTTCGATCTTGCTGCTTAGTCACACACACTCACACACACACAACATCCTTGCTCTTCCCCTCCCTCTTTTTTTCGATTTATCTCTCCCCTGCTATCTCTATCGCTGTAGTTCGCTCTTTCCATTGCATCTCTCATCCTCTCACTTAGCATATGCTCTCCCCTCATCCTCCTTATCTCTCTCAGGTTGTCTTTCAGCCTCCGCAAAGTCTGGCGCTGATCTCTACACGCAGGGAAGAAACTTCTGCCCCGAGCGTTGCCTCTCTCTCTCTTCCTATCCTTGCTATCTCCTCCTCTCTCAAAGCTTAGCTTCTAAATAGCACTAGCTCTTTCTTAATCACAGCTTAAAAGTCTTCATCCCACCATCCATCCTCATTTTCACACTGCTCTCTGGAGATTTTTTTTCCGCGTGGCTGTCCCACATGCTTGCCAACCTTATCTTGCTTCCATCCCCTTCCTGAGCGTGACATTTTTATTGACCCCTCCAAATACAAGGTTCTTAATACCAGTGTTGGCTTGTTGGCTGAGTATTTTTCTCTCTAGCTTTTAAACAGGGTTGAACACTCTGATTCTCTGTCTTTCACCCTGCATATTTTGGGTCATGGTGATAGAACAACATATATATTTCAGACTCGCCCACCAAAGAAGTCTTTGAGTCATAGGTATTTGACTTCTTTTAGAAACCCTTTTTTGCAATGATATTCTCTGAAATTGTTCTCTAAAACTGAGCAGGAATTTCAATTAAACTTGGAAATTATTATTTTTCCACCCGTATAATTTTTAGCGAATCAAACGTACATGCTCTTTTCGCAGCTCCAGATGTAAATGAGAGATCGTGCAGCGTTCTTGCTCATTATACTTTTTAATGTCCTTCCAGTCGACAGTACAAGGCCGCGTGTTCTCAGCCGTTTTCTTCACTTGCTCTTGTTTCGATGCGTCTGCTTATGCTTGTCTCCATCCATGCACAAATGGCCAGAGAACAGGTCTGTTGGAGCCAAGTCTCCCTCCAGCCTGCAACTGGCCCCCTGCCCAGCCCTCATTAGTACACACTCACACACTTGCGTGCTCACACACCCTTGTTCGATAACTTAACATGCTGCTAGCCCTGCCAGTGGGCTATCCCAAATGTAAAACCAGCAAATGTGTGCCGAGAAACGTATTGTATGCTTCTAACCCCCCGCTTGTTTTCGGGAGGTTGCAGCCTGGGTTACTTTCGCTCCATCTCTCTAATTACTTGCGACCACTTGGAGCTTATGATGTTGCTGGACATGACTTCATCAGAGGCATGCTGCTTTTTGGGCCCGGCAAGTGTGTGTGAGTGAGTGAGGGAACGTTCTGCATGATTGTTTTTTGCGTTTTTCCCCTCCCTAAATTGTTCACACAGCATGCACACTGGTGGTTTCACTGCTGGTGTTTTCTGATCTTCTCTGCTCACTCACTTCAGTGAGATGCACTGGTTCCGACTGACGTGCGGCTCTTTGGTGGAATACACTTGAAACTCTTTGAGGACTCTTGTGTCTGGCTTGAATTTTTTAAGTGGTGTATGCAGATGGGCAGAATAAAACATGACTCTCATTCACAAAAGGGATTGGAACTCATTCTCACTGTTTTTCTCAGGCAGTATCTCTACATCTGCACTGCTTCAGGAGGTAGCTGGAGCTACTGTATGGCTCATGGATGCATGTTTGCTCGCCGAGGTCATACACACGTGTCAGATTGTTTTATCGACTGGGTATCTGGCCAGATATCGTCCGTGCTGTTGCAGCACCACGCGAGGAGTGGTAATGCAGTTTCTGTGTTGCCACTGTACACTGAGGCCAAGACCTCATTATGGTTTCTGTGAACGGGGGATGCTTAGCAGTGCTGGAAGGAAAGCTGCCAAAGAGGGAGACACGCTGTTTACAGAGGCTAATATGAGATATTCAAAGCAGAAGAAAAAAATAGAACCGTGTGAAATTATTTATTTTCTTCCTCGGGCCGCTGTTGAAAGTGCAAAGCAAATAGATGGCAAAATATGAAAAGACACAGCAGGGAATTAGACTGAACTGTTTTTATTACCATCAGGAAACATTTCACTCGGATGTAGATGGGCAGTATTTTTTCTAATTATCTGTTGTTGATCTTTTTGTTTGTGGGCAGCCGGCTGGAAGAAAGTTGGTCCTGGGTTCTCAATCGACATGAGGTGTTTCTGCTTTCTCTCTGTGACTTAGTCTGCCCTCCCTGTGCCTGTGTGGGTTTCCTCGAGTTGGTCTGGCTTCCTCCCACGCTAAAGAAATCCTGCAGTCCTTCGATGGCTCTAAATTGTCTTCTGGTGTGATTGAGAGTCTGTGAGTAGTTTGTCTGTTGACATGTGCGCTGACTGACTGACTGACGTCCAGGGTGACTCTAACTTCTCAGCCCAAGTAGGCGGTGTAAGTAGGCTGACCCTGGCCACCCTGTTCACACTACAAGTGGCAGGAAACTAATTCACATTTGCCTCTGCAAACGACTGATAAATGCCAGCAATCAGCTCCTCGTTTTAGTCAGTCGCTCATGTGTGGGAGTCCGGCACAAAATTGTGGTCCTCAGAAAACAAAATAGAAGCTGTGAACACGTTCTATCGCCTCTATCTTTCTTGATAAAAATCACTGTTCGAAGAGTAAATCTGTCAGCTCTCTGAACTTCCAACACAAAAGGTCGCACTGTCCTGCGTTTTACGACAGCGCCACAATAAGAAATGGTCTGATTTACTGCTGTCAAATTTTTGGAAAGGATTTTAACGCCAGCATTTACTCGGCTAATCCTCCACCGAGTCCGGTTATACGCCGTGAATGAAAATGGGAAGCCACAAAGAAAGAACACTGAGCTTATCCAGACAATTTCGATCACATTTGAGTCAAATTAAAAGGAACATTTTCTCATTTCAGCATTTAATAGCAAACCCACACAGTATCAGTGGAAGTTGGAAATGTCCGGAGATGATGAATATTGCAAATCAATTTGAACTAGAAGCCCTTTTTTTTGCATCAGTTTTGTTCAGCTCACACACCCGGACCACCGAAGGCATTAGACGCACATTAAGTTTGTAAGCTGCAAACTAATGGGAACCGGTTGATCTCTGAGAACAAGAGTGGCTCAATCTTTACAGCACATGAACCCCTTTAGCTGAGAGCACTAAAATAACATTGTGAAACCAAGTGGAGTGGCGATTAATGGCCGCATTAACCGAGAGGAATGGATCCGTTTTAGACTGAAAGGGACAGTTCGCTGACTTGGCCATTTGAAGCCAAATCCTAAATTCCCATTGAATCCATATCAATTACACTGAGGGAATACTGTTGGCCATCGAGTGGTTCTCTGCTCATATAGTGCCTAATGCATTGGAAGATGGCTTCAGCGCTTATAGAAAATTTCATTTGCGTTTTGCTTGTTTTTGCTCTTTTTATTTTGAAAGTGAAAATGGCAGACAATTAGCAGAATATCTAGATCAGGACTTGTAGTTCTTAACTGTCACCAGATGAGTTATTTCCCAGTTATGTTTTTGCTATTTAAAAAGAAAAATGAATTAAGTGATTAAACCAGGCGTTCTTTGAATTTACTGTGGGTAATGTTACTGCAGATGGTGATTCTTTATCAGGTATTTTGTTGTTGATCACAGATAAAAGCAACCAGTTTGAGTGTGTTATCCGTCATAAATGATAGATTTAAGTAATTCTACCTATCCTCATTGGAGTTCTTGAAACTTTATCCAAGTCCAGAAGAGTGGATGGGAACCGTCAGTCCGAGAAAGTTGATGTGTCTGGTTAAAGTCAAGTCGTTTTTTTTCCTGGCAACCTCGCTGTTGGAAACCAGAAAAGGTGTTTATGTGCTGAAGGTGAGGGAGCCGAATGTGCTGTTGGAAAAAACATGATTCCTAATACACCAACACAACATATCCATTCAGCATAAAATGGTACTCTCGGGTGTAATTTTATTCTTTCTGCATCCCGGGGATGGATCGTTTTATCTCCACAGAGGCCATGTAATTGCAGAAACGCCATTTCAAGGAGTAAAGTTGATGCTGCATATCTGTCGGCAGTCATCCTCCATTCACCCCAGTTAATAAGATATTTATGCTTGTTACCAGCCAGCGTTTTTCGTTTGGAGGACGTTTGTGTTCGAGTGCTTCGCAGGACAGTGAACCGAGACAACAGTGGCGGGAGGCGACCCTTTACTCTGATGGTGTCAGTGGCACTCCCCCACCCCGATGAGCTATACATGGAGGCGATTGGTCACCGGGTTTGTCTTCAGGGAGTTGTCGTAGTCACTGAGAGCACTTAGAGCCCTGATCCCCTGGCCCTGAAAGTCCTGCGCAAAGCACTATTGCCGTCTTTCAAGCTGCCGTGATGACTTGATCCCAGTCCTCCGTTGTGTTTGAGTGGGAGCTATAGTGAGGACCATAGTTCTAGTCACACAAACTCTCTCATATTCGGTCTTAAAAAGCAGATGTGAATTAGTGTCGAATGAAAATCTTGGTGCATTGCAAAGGGCACCAGTGGCCTTCAAAGCATTAAGATGATTATCCTCTGCTAATAAAATGCCTTGTGTAAAATGTGTTAACTTGTGATTTATTAAGAAGGAAGCAGAAGGCTCTTGGGAGAGAATGCTGTGTACAGAAAGCAATAAATGATTACGGTTTGACTTATTTGACATCAATAATTGAGTTGTCAAAACATAATAAGTTACATCAATCATAATATTGGGAACTGTTAGGTTTTCAAAAGTTAGCTGAAATGAAAGCATGTTTTGTATATCAAAGTAATAATAGTGACTTTAAAGTTAAGATTTGGAAAGCGATTTTATCAATTTTTAACATGTTTCCTTCTCATATAGCAATGATAAACGACAATTGTTAGCAGTGTCTCCTCCAAGTGTGAGTTGTGTGGTCTGAGACATTACCTCTCTGAAATATCGCAATGATTTCACCGCAGAGTGATTTTCAGTTGTGAGACCTGAAGAGGCGACAGCTGAAACATGACGCGTCACAGAACACTAGCTGAGCTCTGAGTTATTGCAGGATTGTCATGGCTCTGGAAGGAACTGCCTTAAGATTTTTTTTTTAATACGTAATCCTGTCGATATTGTCTGCAGCGCCACCAAACCTTCAATTAAATCTCAGTACCGTGGATTCAAACTGCGATTCTGACATTTGAGAATGACGCCAAAGTAGCCGAAACCGAATGGACATTTATGTAGGACAGAGTGGTGCCAATGATCCCTCCTGCTCCACGTTCATGGCTCCCAGGCAGACTTGTCATTCCGCTGTGTCACTTTGTCACTCACTCGCTCCATCACCTCTTCCCTCGTCTCCTCTTCTCCATCCTACTTTCAACCTTATGCTCCTCCATCAATCACTCTCCTCCCCTGCATGGCCTCCACTTGTGCTGCCCAACACACTCCCATCTCTCAAGCTTCAGAAAGACTGCGTGTGGCTTTCCCCATCGTCCGCCTTTGCTTTGTGATTTGTGGTGAGCAGAGACAGATGACGGCAGTTGAAGGACAACATCGGTGCGGGTGGGGGGTGTGTGTGTGTGTGTGTGAGATGTGGCTGTGTGAGAGGGGACAGGAGCAGCTCTAAGGGAGAAGAGCAAATGTCAGTGTAGCAAGAATCTCAGCACCGCAGCAAGTCAAACCTGCACACACAACACCACACACGCTCAGGCATTTAATGGTGTTAACAACTTCACATGAGCTCAAACCAGCATCACTGGCTACGTTTACATGGACAGCAATCTGCTCAGCTGGCAAGTATTTATGTCTCGGATGGCGGTCTCGACTTGAAATATATTCTTTCTTGGAAAGGTTTGAGCCAAATGGAGAAAGAGCAAACCCTGGACCTCACACAGTGTGGTGTCTCTCTTCAGAGATGACGTGATCTGGGTCCTCAGTTGTTTATATTATGGCTCAAGGGGTCAAATGTTGCTCAAGCTAACTAGCTGACTTGACTGATATGGACTAGAAGCTTAGACGCTAAGCTAAAGTAGTTTAAAATATAGCAATTGTATGGAGGTACTGACATAAGCAGCATAGAATATTAGTGTATGTCTAATGAGGAAAACCTCCAACCTTCGTCTTCAGCAAACCAACCAAATTTTTCAGTCAGAAATGTCAAACCTTTCCAACAGTTTTATTTGCCGAGTTACACACTCGCTCGCTCCCTCCGTATCCCTAATGTAGTTATCATTGACAAATGCTGTCCCCCGTCAGAAGTTTTTTCTTCTGAATTAATTTCCAAAGACGCAAAAGTGATGAGTTCCTGTCCATGAAGACGTAGCCACTGACTCACTTCACAACCCTAACTTCCCCTGTTGGTCTCTCTGTTCAACGTTGTGCTTTCCTTTTCTTATAGTCTTCATGTGGTTATTTGATTCCTCCTATCCCTCTTCACGTTTCCTCTTTCTCAACCACTCTCCTCCCTTTCTCTCCCTCCCTTCCCTCTGCTCCCCTCCACAGAGCCCTCTGTCAACCCCTCCAATGCCGGCGTGGTGGCAGGAGCTGTGATTGGCTCCCTCTTGGCCCTGCTTTTGGTGGCCGCTCTCATCGCGGTGCTCGTCACCCGTAGCCGTAGGCAGCAGCAGGGTTACCGAGCGAACGGCGGCACTGACATGAAGACGCGCATATTCGGCGGCGGCAAGAAGGCCAGCAAGAACGGCACGAGCGGTGGCGCCGTCACTGCCGGGATCGGGGGCGGCAACAACAACGGTCCCATCTATGTATACAACGAGAGCGCCTCCCACCAGGGCCTCGGCGAGAAGAACAACCACCACCAGCCGCTCACCATGGGGGGGCGACCCGAGGTGGTCACGACGACACCGTCTGCCCAAGACATCCTGCTCAGTAATGAGCTGGACGACGCAGAGAGGAGGAAGTTTGATGAGCTGGAGGAAGACGAAAGGTACGACCACTTCAGTGGAGGAGGCCCCATCCTGCAGCTCCGCCCACCACACGACCAGGACGATATGATCGGCGATTACATGGATGATGACATGGAGTCCCAGCGCGACGGCTCCGTCATCTCACGAACTGCCGTCTACGTATAGAGCGGAGGAGCGGCTAACTAAAGCAGAGGTGGATGATTCTTCTGGAGGATTTTATGGCTCAGAGATCTTTCTCTTGTGGACAGAAAAGTGAGAATAAACCCACTTTTATTTTTTACTTTCATTTTCAATATAGTCTTATGATTAATCACAGCATTGCTACAGACTGAGTTGAGCAGGTGGTGCGTCCACGACCCTCCGGCCCGATCTGACTGTGCATCCAACATGAGAAAGCAACATCCATCCCCAACTGCTTCTGTTTGCATTGCCCGAGTGTGAGCAGAAGAGTCGTGATTCAAGTTTGGCTGACTCATGAGTGACGCAGAGAACCGTGGAGTTGAAAATGCAGTTGTCTTTTGTTTCCAAACTCTTGTGTGATGTGATCCATGTTTTATGTTGGGCCTTGACAGCTGGTGGTAGTTACTATCAAGCAGTGACTTTTTAGGGTGGAAAAACATCTGTCAGCAAAAACGCTGATTTACACTCTTCGCTGGCTCTGCCCTCTACACTTGAATCACCTCCTTAACCCTAAATTTACAGCATTTTTAAAGACCATTGGCTTCATCGTGAAAATATAAAAACACGGGAGTTTCTCCGACTCTGAAACTAGTTGCTAACAAGGTGCAAACTTTTGTACTGCGCCCGGAGGTAAAAGACGGTAAACAAGAGGATGTGGAGTGAGGTGTAGCTGATCTGACAGGGTTATGGGACGGAGAGACGGGATGTGGGAAGTGGGACGACTTTAAAGGAGCACGTCTCTTCCATTCTCGTCCTGGAGTCTTCGAAGCACTCCTGACAGGAGGAGCTTGATTGGTAATGAGCCGTGAAGTTGCCCGCTTAGCTGGGACCAACAGATTGCAACCACTTACCCTCCATGACGTGGCAGTTCCTGCCTTCCTCCATCTCCACCTCTCTTTCACCACCTCTGCTGGTGTTCATGGGGACTTGATGATTTATCCAGGGCAGCGTCCAGGTCAGGGCCACGGAGCACAGGAGGGTGTTTTACGGCTCCTGACGTGTCAAGCGCCCCACTTACTCTATTATAGACACGACGTGGTTCACTCCTCCGCCCGGAGTGTTCACGAGTGCACTGCATGGCCCACCGTTTTCTCCCATGTAACGCCTCTACCCGTAATTTATTAAACAAACAGATGTTGCGCAACGTCCAAACGGCGGCAGTTTAGAAACGGGCTGCACCTCGCCGCGGCAAGTTCATTTCAGAACAGCAACTCTTGGCTTTTTTTTCTGAAATCAAAGCCTCTGCAGTTAAAGCACATGCCCAAAATAATCCAAACAATGCTACAAGGCCAACATGCGTGGCTAAGATCTGTATTTAAAACTTCAAATTTGGCTTCATCTGACGTTTGTACATCTGAAACTCCTTGTAGATAAAACAGTTTTAAACCTTTGGAGCTTCCTTTTTTAGGAGTAAAAAATACATCCAGACACTGCTGTTATTTTGGGTTGAAATCAGTGGGAAACGACAACCTATAACTGAGGGCAAGTCAGTGCATGACATTGACTTTTTTTATTTTTGCTCTTGAATTTTGTTTGTATAAATTATATGACACACAATCCTAGAAATTGATTTTTTTTTAGTCATTTAATTATTTTTATTGCCATTTATATAACTAGATCACTGTCAAATACAAAAACTAAATTTCAGTGTCGCCTCATGCCTCACTAAAGACAGAGTAATGGAAATAATGCCAAAAAATTCATTGCTCCATGATCATTTACAGAATTATGTAAATTCGGTGCAGTTGAAACTAGCGATGAAATGAAAAATAGAAAAACTTGGAGTTTTACATGGCAGCCTAAAATGTACTTTTTCAGCGCCCTTTTTAATGAGAATGCATGAGAAGATTCTCCCCAATTCCATCATGTTTAATCTACAGTGTCACTCCTGTTGCATTGGACAAAACAATCCTGAAAAGTTACAGATCAATTTCCATTTTTGTGCTCGGTAGTGAGGTATGTGGTCACAAAATGTGAAGTCATGTGGGCGGATTGTCTCCTACTTGTAATGAGGCACCAGAGGAGCTGAGAGGCATGTGTTGCTGCTCAGCTACTCTTAAAGGCTCACAGTGGCGCGTCTGTGGACAATCTCTGAGAGGAACCCTTCACTGCTGACCTTTAGATCGACCCTCTTCTGACCCAACTGGCTAAATTTTGATTGTGATCTCTGGGATTGTACCGACCTGAGTGCGAGGTCATGCTAGGTGACCCGGCGCAGATGCAGGCTGCTCTTCTCCCTTAACCTTGAACTCTGCAGGATGGTAACTCGTATAGATTTGTCATCCGGCTCTGACGTCAATTTCGATCTCGAGAGAAACTAAAGAATATCCACAGCCGAATCATGACCGTACAGAAGATATTTTTGCACTTGTATGTATGTATGTGTGTGTGTATAACAGATATAAAGTGTATTATGTGTTTTCTAGGGGTCAATTATTGACAAGCGGGGCGAGCTGATCTCTGTACATTTTGGTGTGAGGTTTCAGTGTACTATATATGTAAGCATCTTTATTTTTCTTGTGAAAATGTGGATGTTTATCAACATGTAAATATCTAGCGGACGGAGCTCTTTAAAGTGCAGAGGAACTCTGGGTTTGGAGCGAAAGCTTTCAGAATGTAACTTTTCTTGAATTACAGAGTGGTTTTCTGATGTTTACTTGATAAGTTCTCCACATTGTTTTCATTTGGAAAAGGCATTTTGAAACGATTTCATCCAAGTCGCCATAAATCACATGCCCATGTTGTTTTAGGGTTTGTTTTCAGCTTTGCTTTCAACAATGGAGACTCTCTTAAATGTAAATAACATGACCTTAACTCCAATATAAACCAACTACAGCACACTGAGACCCTTTTATATTAGGTTTAGCTTAAACCATTTTGGCAAGCTACTAAAGAGCTTCACATCACATCTGTCGTCGTGTGCCTTGGTCACACGTGCAGTTCACTTTTGATAGGTGCTGTTGACTATAAGCCCCCCTTAGAGCCACCTACACAGTATCCAGCCAGTGCATGGTGAATCTTCGAGGCAGTGTATGAGTCACTCTCCTTGACTGTGCGGCATATGCTGAACCTAAGGAGAGTGGTTTTTAAAGTGAAAATGTTGCGGTGTGGATTTAGACTTGGACAGCGTTGAGTTTATCTTTGAACCAAGAGGTGTTTTCGCACCATCAAGCACACACTTGATTTGCACAGTGGTGTTCTAAAATACACACCGCTCTATTGTGTCACAGCTTGGATGATTGGCCTGCAGAAATCGTCTGCGCAGATGGAGGACACGTATATATTAATATACTGTTTACATGGAGGAACGCAGAGAGAAGTTCGCCCACTCACAAACAGCCCTCAGTCGTCCTCATTATGCTCCCTCCCACAGCCCAACTTTTTAGCAGACACCTCATACCTGACATCTCTGCCACAGCCTGGCTCGAGCCCACACAGTTTTCCGACGAAAACACCCGCGAAATCGCTGCAAGTTTGTTTCTCAGTGGCCGTCCGGAGTGATATAGTGTCCACGGGTCAGGGCGCTTCGCCTCTTTGTCCAAACATTTCTGAGTCGATAAAGATGGAGGTGAAACGCCCGTCAGCTTTTTTTTTCCCCTCCATCGAACATCTCTGTCCTCGCTGGGTTTTTTTTCTTGTTATGCAGAGAAAATATTATAGCTTTCATAAAATCTGACCACGCTGACCACACTGACCTGGTAGTTGACCTCCGATGCTTTTAGAGAGTTTAGTCTTCTCAATATTCAGCCATCGTAGCCACCCACACACATACGCACACAGACACTGGTACGCACACTTAGAAACACACACGCGGCTTACCTTTTCTTCCAAGCAAACACATCTAGCAACGTTTTTTTTTTTCCAGAAAACTCACCTTCAGATTCAAATACCTTTTCATATAACCACACACCGTTCGTCGACATTCTCTCTACACCAAAACACCCACCTCCGTGCATGACTTGTCAGACAAAATGCCTTCAGTCCTGATTCAGGTCTGGCACCAGGTTTCACCCTTGACAATACAGTCCGTCTCATAAGTCTCTTTTATTTTTTTGCTTCTCTGTTTTCTGACTTCAAAGATGCTGACTCATCAAAGCCTTAACATCTCACATCTCACTCTCAGACAAACAAAAAAAAAAGGCGAGAACCTTCTTATGTATATAGTATAAATATATAAATATGTAGCAGAGAAAAAGAATTACTAATTTATGGTGTCACATTTGTGTATTTCTGGGTGACGGTGAAGCATGAAGGATTTATTTTCTCCGCTTACAAAATATCCTCGCTCTGTTATTTTGCAGTGCTTTATAATTTATGTTTTTCGGAGTGCTTTATTCTTGACTGCTGCGCTGTGATTGCTGCCAACCTGCTGGCAAATGTGCTTCTTCAATACAAATGATGAACTGTACACACACACACGCAAACTTTGCCCCCTAAAATGTGCATTTTATCGATGCTTCCGTGTTTCTTTTTTTTGTCTTCTTTTACCTTGCCGTAATGGATTGTTGTCACCACTTGTCATGTCTTTATATTTTTTCGTATTTGGTTTGCTATTAAAGACTTCTTCTTTTTAAAGTACGCCCATGTTTTTCTGATTCCTCCTCTCGCTGGAGCTAACAAGAGATCATTGATTCCAACCGATTAGATTTATAGATCTATTGATCGAGATGTGAAGTGGCCTTTCAGTCTGTTGTCACACATCCTTCACACTTCAGTCGCCTCGTTCTCACCCCACCTCACTCTCATTTCCTGGTCTGGCTGCTTCTGGTTTGCTATTGATCAATGTGTTTGTGTGTCAACAAAAGGATAATAACAGGTTTATAGGAAGCTGAGCTCAGGCAAAAACGTCATTCACGGAATTTAATAACCCCCAGGCTCCGCCCATCACCTCCTCACCTCACGTGTGCGTTTGATCTGGGTGGTCAAGAACACGCTGCATGGTAACCAGCTATTGGCTGAAAATGTATTTAGAACTGTTGTTCATGGGAAACTATACTTTTTGCTGGCCTTGATCATGACAGCATTTCAGTTTTAAACTAGAAAAGCACTCGGAGCGTGCAAACTTCCGCCACTTCAGTCTACCCCCCAGCACAATCTCCTGACAATGTATCCTTCAAAAAATGTGTTCATTTTGGTGCATGAGCTAGGTTTCAGTGAAACTGTGCTGAGGTTGCCTTTGAAGTTTATAGTTAAATCTTAAAAACTGTCAGAAAACCCTTAACATGCAGGATTCTCCCCGGTGCTTTTGCAGTGTAGGGTCCCTTGTGTTGGGTTTTTGACCCCTAGCCTTCCCCTGCGTAGTTGTCTGCTGTTGTCATGAAGTGTGACCTTCACCCATCAGTCTTAGAGGACTCTGCCTTTTATATAAAGGCTGTTAACCCTTTAGGCGCTACATTGCCGGATTTAAACTAACCAAGCTGCAAATATGAAGCCTGATGTAGTTACGCCTGGTACTGTCTGAGCAACATTTGTGGCCGTGTTCATAAACCGCCCCCCGATTAAGATGACGAGGAAGTCTTTTTAATCGCGTGACAGAGAGTAAAAAGGGCAAATTAGACTGACTCAGATTCTGAGGTGGAATTTTCACTGACAAAAATGATGGTCCACCTGCAGGACATATAGATGCCCCTATTTCACAGAGACTTGATGGAGGCGTGGTCAAACACCTCTTGTTGGGAATGTAAAAATAATGCAGAAATGGCTGCAGTTGCTGGAGAAAGTACACTGCGAATAGGTATAGTGGAGGAAGCAGTGACGTTCACAGTGACAGTGATACCCAGGTGCTTAAGAGGAAGAGACGAGTGTCACCAGTGGATCGGAAAAACATCTCTATCTTCAGTTAGTTGGGGCATACTGAAGATTTTCCTCATTTACAGTATGCTTTGATCTCTTACTGTTTTCAAACTACAGCCTATTGCAATAGTGATGTTGAAGTTACGCAGAGAAATCCTGACATCTGTTGCCCTGCAGTCACATTTGTAAAGTATTGACGGAAACTAAGGCGACATTTATCCAGTAGTTCTCCCACTCACGTCTTGTTTTCTGTTGTTCACCTGCACTTGATTCACCTCAGGAAAGTAGAAGGATACACTGTAATTCGCAGCGCACTTCAGTGATTGAGGCTTTGGGACACAGTTGGCGTTTTCGGGAACGTTCCGGCCAAGTCATAATTGGATGATGGAAGAGCTTTACAAAGTTTCCACTTAATTCTTAACTAAAACAAGAAGGCCTCACTGAGGTTTATGGGTTTTGTGTGTTGGCATGTGACGGCGAGTGTTCCCCAGTGTGCACCGACACCTGCCTGGCTCGGATGACACACCGACCCTCCACATGAATTGATCCAATCAGGGTTTGGGCCGCCGAAAATGCGGCACAGTCGTGACAGTTGGTTTACGGCGCTCGCCGCCGGTGTGTCCTCCATGTTGACGGCGTTGTGTAATTGTGCGTCATCTTGGCTGCTTGTCATGGTCGATTTTAGTGGCAGGCTTCTTCTGACAATGCACAGCTATTTACTGCGAGTCCAGCCCACCATCTGGACCCTCTAATTGCTTTGGATCGGAGGCTGGCGAGATTGAAAGCACTTACGCGCACAGACAATCTGACTCCTTTGGTTTTCCCAGCTAAATATACCAGGCTGCCGCGTGGCAGAGAGGCTTTTAAGCCGCAGTGTGGAATAAAAGCTCCAACACTTGCTTGTTTGTCGCAGACAAAAGGTATGAATGTGGAAGCCGTGACCCAGTAATGCAGAACCAGGTCCATGTGAGGCCCCCTGCATGTAACCTGGAAGCAGAGCCAAAGTGACAGCAGCTCTATCTGGCAGCGGCAGCATTAGCGCAGCGTGATGAGACATGCTGCTCTGCCCCGGGGGCGAACGCCGTGCCGGCGGTGGCCCTGTCAATTCTCAGTTTTAGGGTCCGCGGTGAGCTCAAGAACAAGTCGAGCAAGAGCTTGGAGTTTGAGAGACACCCTGCATGAGCGCCAAAACAAGGGAGTCGGCCATATTGTGGCAGCAGTAACGCTTTCATACTGACCTCAAGTCACTCAGTCCAGTCTTCAGTTCTTGAGCCTCTGCAGCCATTAAAAGTACATTAGTGAATCTAAGTCGGATGCTGGTGTGTGTGGGGGGGAAATATCTGCGTGTGTGGTGCGTTTGTTCATGACTGCAGCTTTGTCAGCTAAAGCTTACTGTTGATTAAACTTTGTGTGTGTGAGAGAGAGATTAGCACACAGAGCTAGTTGGAGCTCTGGGCTGATAACTGCTAACACAATACTCTTCATTTAACCTCTTGCCCTTTGGCTCCAGACCTGACAAATAAATCCCAGCGTGAGTGATAAATGCTGCAGTCTGTTTCGAGGATGTGAGTGATGGACGCGGTGACCCGAGTGACCGCAGGGAGACCGGCAAATGTCTGACCTCAATTATGAAAGTGGCTCCCTAAATGCCTATTAAGCAACACTATTCTACCTGTTGGCAAATGCTGGGTTCGGATTTTCCTGCCGCTGAAAATCCAAAGCAAATGTCAATACTGTTAACTGGATCACCTCTACGAGGTACAGTTGCTGAACGTTTTAGTCCCATTCACTTCAGTCTAAGTACATTAATAAGAACTTCACATTTTTATTGCATTTAAAGTCCAAGTCTTGCCATCACTGACGACGGTTTTGTCTCCAAATGATTAATTTAACTCGTGTTAACTAGACATAAATGATGCATGACGTCTTGATGCCTTGGGTTTTTGATATGAAATAATAAATACTAGTGTTTTCTGGGGATGCAGGAGCAGATGGGTATCGAGTGCTGACGTAACCTGAAGGTTATCTCCCCTCCGTAATGACGTTCCAGTCCTTCACACGAGTCACGCTCTTAAGTATTTTCCCCGACCTCCAAATGCAGTTTCACTCAAATCAAGTTTGAATCAATACGTGTCCTTGATTTAACACAGCCGAGGAGTTTGTTGCCGGACAACCTCAAACGCTGGTTTGTTGGCGGAAATCAGATCATATCTGTGCTTAGACGCCGATGCGGTGTGTTGTCCGTTGTTTTCCTGCTTTGCTGATGGAGGGATTTTGATTTATTGAGGATAGTAGTTTAAGTATTAGAAATCCTTTTGTATGAGAATAATTGCGATCAATCTGTACCTGAACTTTCCAGCCGGAGCTCTAATCTCCACCAGGGAGAGGCGGGATTGATTTTAAGATTACACGCTGCTTTAATTTGAAAACCTGCTCCTTATCATGGGCGAAAACCAATGATGCTGCTGCTGCTGGCAGTTTGTTGTGCACATATGGAAGAGGTTTCCAGATGAGGCTTGAACTGAAGTTGTTCGACCAGCAGCCTCTTGAGCCCCGAGTGATGTATTAACAAGTATTGATTCAAGAAATGTAAATGCCAATTCAGTGTCCAATTATTTCTTCCGACCTGTGACAGTTCGCCACCGACAGGTTCATTAGAGGAAGTGCAGATGCACGTTGAAGGCGCCACATATGGCTGTTCAAACCCAAATGTGGATTCAGTTGTGCTTTGATTTATTAGATCAGAGGTGTCTGTCAAACCAAAAAAAAAAAAAAAAAAATACAGTCGAGTTCTCCGGCTTGTGTTTAATGCAGGTTGGCTTTTGTAACTGTCATCAGTGCTTTTGATGTTGCAGTGCGATATGGGATTTGTTGCGTGTCGGCATTAAAGCAAGGAGCTGGAACAGTAGCAGCCTGGCTGTTAACTGAAAACAGTTGTATGTGAAGAGTTTTAGCGGTAAAACAAACGCAGTCAGCGTTTATACGTGAAATGATGGGAGCAGCTCACACACACTCATTAAATGAGTCCTGAATCCGAGTGAAGTTAATGTGTCGTTTATTCATCAGTTTGAGTTACGACATTCCGTTACGTGGCTTTTTACAGCGCACTCAAGTGACGTCACGTACAGCGTATATATTCAGGTAGTTAAACTTCACTGGAGTCGATTTCAGCTTAAGTGAAGGAAGATGTACTTGTCTTTGTTGGCGTCGCACACGGTGCCAGAATTATGGTCCACAGTAACAAGTGAAAGCACAAACGTGAATTCACTGGTGGTGGAGAGATTGCAGACTAGAATCTTGGCTAATACAGCCATTAATTTAATCACATTTTCTTTTGATATATATTTCTTAATGTCTTTTGTTTTGAGGAACAAGAAATGCTGATGTATTGCATAGTCATATAATATCAATATACTGAGCAAAGAAAAGCAAACTAAGACCTCAAATATCTGATGAATTTGTTTTGAGAATTCTAATGGACATGTAAGATGAAATACAGTCAATGGATCCTGCAGATTTGCTCTGACCTGACAAGGGCATAAATCCAGGCAAAGGACCACATCTGGCCCACGGCCTGCACTTTGCCCTCTTCCGATTTAGTCTCACATTTGCCATGTTTAACTCGGTTATTATGACGCACAACAGGTAGGTCTTGCCTTTGTGATGAGGCCGGACATACTCTCCCACAGTGTCGCTCAAGGGCTTGTGAGCTCAACCACAGACACACAAGATCTTGAAAATACCTTGAAATATGGATTAAAGTAATTGCAGCAATTATGCTGTTAAGCTCCACCGTAGCATCAATTGTGGGGAAAACATCATTAAGGAAAGACACCTAAATTGAAGATGAACTAATTCAGATAGGGAGGAAGGAATGAAACAATGCCGGTGCCCAGAATGTGCCGAGGCGACGGCATCCGCTGATCTATAGTACGTTCAGTTTGCAGACTTTTTATGTACTTTTTTTCTCCTTCGTAAGGTCGTTCAAGTCAATCCTGAAAATACTTTCCCTCTTGCGGGGTTTAGTTACCAAGTGGATCAAGGTGAAGAGAAGGTGCAGTGAAAAATGGCGTCGTAAATAATCTCAGGAAATCGGAAATGGTATCATTTCTCATCTTCATGCCGTAAACAATAACATCCGATATCCTGGTTTCTGGTCATTCAATTGTGTTCTGAAGTGAAACACACACACACACACACACACTGAGGAAGTGAATGCTCCTGTTTCCCCTGGAGGCAGTGGGCTCTTTACTCTTCCTGTCCTGGGCTGACAGGGCGGCGGCTTGTTCTTGGGCGGAAGAAGCTGGACTCCCGTGGGGGTTCGTTCTCTCCACCGACTGCAGGCAGGGCAGAATAGTCAGCGACGGCGGGACGGGGCAGTGCAGGGAGTGGTCAAGATCTGGCGTGAGGAAGTCGACCCGCTTCTGGCGTTCTCTCATCAAAATGTGCCGTTTCAGCATCTTGAACAGATATTGCAGCCCCTGCAGGAGTCTGGTAGACGTGGAGGTGGACGTGCCTGTCAGTGTGTAGGTTAATCATAGCTACGAGTCTTTCCTCTGCTCTAGATCGATGGTCAAGAGAGCGCAGGACCAACACTTTACCATTGTCTGTCATTTAACCCAGGCTCCTGAGGTGGGTGGAGCCACAGTGGGTTGCAGTAAGCTGGTAGTCCTCCTTGTGTTGACATCCTCGACACTTGTTTTGGTCTCAAGCAAGAGCCATGCTGAGTTATTCAAATGTTTTTCAATATCAATTTCAAACTTGGTTGAGAGTTGGCTAGCCTAGAAAGGGAAGTGGACCTGTCCTTGTTTGGTACACCCTGGACTTGACTCGGTCTTGGGTAAGATTGTCTCCATTAAAAAATGGTGAGGCATTTTCAGGATTTAGACAGGTTTCCCGCATCTGAGGGTCTAAGCCATGACCCGCTTGAGGTATTATTGCTCCCCAGAAAATCCACACGGTGGACCAAGGAGCCTAAAGATACTTTTTGTGTCTGAGGCAGATCCATGGTCTTTATATAGTGTTTAACCCCAGCGCAAAGTGCTGCCCAGGGGCCACATCTGGCCCGTTGCCTGTGGCCCTTGTTCCTCTCATGCAAAATAAATGGTCTTTACTGTATTTTCTATCTTCTTCTTCTATTACCATTTGCACTGATGCTGTTGTTTTTCTTCTCCCATAGCTATTTTAGTCTTAATGAAATATTGAATTCTGATTCTTTGGTGAGTCGTGCTGTTTATAACATTATTTCTTTTTACTAAAATTTTAAATTGGAATCATTTAATGTATTTTAAAAATGCTTCTGCTTTACAGCAGTTACATACATCTAACAGTAGGCACTCTTCGTCTCCTTTTGTAATAATATAAATATTACGTTAGAAATATGAATTACATATTACAGTAACTTTTTAGTATATAAATATTATGAACAAAACAGTTTAAGATACTTTTTCATTTCACCCACCCTTGGTTCCATCTTGCTTTTCATTTTCAGTTCAGAATCCTACAGCACAGGTGTGACACGAATGTAAAGGTGCGGAGGCTGAAACGGCTGTTTCATGAGTACTGTGTATTGGCAAAAACTACTGATCTTTCTGGAGTGCAACGTCGTCCTACCACGAGTTGCTTTCGTGTTGACTTGTGAAGAGGTTTCATGAAATGGCGTGATTATTTTCAGAACAGAGTAGGTGATGCTGCCTGTTTAAAATTGTGATGTTTCTTTGGAAAAGTCTGTTCAAACCCACAGATTATGAAGTGAAGACAACCATCAAGTGAACTCTGAAACCTCATCAACCCATCACTAGTGTTACCTACACCTGTGTATTTCCTCATGGTGCTGTTCTGCACTCACTGTGATGGTGTTCTGTCCACCAACTATTGTACATGCATTTCTGCACCTCTAATTTTCCTCAGGTTTTGGGATAAAACTGTTGGGAAATGTGCCCCCCATCTCTTCTCTTACTGTCTTGGGTTTGGGTGTTGTTCTATACTGTGTGGTGTAAAAAAAAAAAAATGTGATGAATCCCAAGAGGCCGTGCCCCGGTCTGCTGAGTACGAATGGGTTATGAATTTAGACTCACGCAAGGCGCTAAGTAATGGAGGAAGAGCGGAGGAGTTGAAGATGGAAGGGATTACGTTTGGAAATGGCTGGAAGAACCATACATGGGTGAGTTTTTGCAGCTGTGTTGATTTAGCTCCTCGCAGATCAGATTGGGAAAGAGCGGGGAGGGAGGAACAGGAGAGATTAGGGAAGGGGGAGACGTCGCTGACCTTAAACCACCTGCTTAAACATCGGCTCTGGCGAAAGATTCCAGTCAGATGAAGGGGAGGCCAATTAATTTTCCAAGAAACGTCAAGCGAATGACTGGACTAAACATTATCACCTGATACGAAAATCTCTATATAACACATTAGAATGAAGACTCTGATCTTTGTTGGCTAAAACGTTCTGACAGGTTTTTATGCGGTTTACTGTCGGATTTGGTGCTGATCCGGCAGGTGGGGTCAAATGTGGCTGCAGGGCCACATTAAGCTGCGTGTGTCTGCGCACGTGTGCGATCAATGTTCTCTCCTTTCATCGCTGTACCTGGAAGACGATCGTGTTCAGTCAAAAAAAAAGGAAAAAGACTGAACACATTATGACCTCCTGTGAGAGAGAGAGAGGGAATGAAAGAGATGCATATCTGGTAAAGAAGCGTATTTTGCCGCTCCCAAGAATAGATTCTGTGACGGAAATGATTTTTGATGCTGTGCGCGACCTTGTGTGTGTGTGTGCGCGTGTGACTGCATGTGCGAGTGTGTGTGTGTGCGCATTTGCCCTGAAGTGCTTTTCAGATCAAATGCACTTGCTGTTTAATTCACCGTCTCAACAGGCAGCTCTCACAAAGACCGCGCACCCACTCAGGCACGTGCTCGTCGGCTCACACTGATACCAACACAAGGAGAGGGAGATGAATGTACAGATAAAAATAATACAAATATTTGGGCTGGCGGACTTGAAGAAATTCTCCCGCTGACAGCCAAGTCTGTCGTAATCTGCGGGATGATTGTCGCCATGTTCGATGGTGCGGATGCTCGTCTGCGCTGCGTGTATTCCTGGACCAATTAGGATTGTACACCACCGGTGCACGTCTAATAATCATTATGTGGCTCCGTTTATGAGAGGGTTGAAGGAGCAACGCAGTCTGATGCCGCTGACAATTGGCTTGCTGTTGAGGAAACGGCTGGAACTTGTCACGATTCATGATATTGAAACGAACAAGTGAGTCGTAGGTTGAATCCATGGCCCTTTGCTGTCCACCTGCTTCCGTTTACACCTCAATATGAGTGTGCTGAGTGGATGTGAAGCATGTATGAGCTCCGAGTTTGAGATATTTTGGCGTGTGTTACGGGCCTGTAAACTCACTTGCCTAAGGCTGGTTCACAGTTGTGTGTGTGATCTGTGGGCCAAGTACATCCAGAGTGTGATCCAGCGATTATTTGAGGTCAGTCCTGGGCGATATGTTGGCTTGTCGCCCTGTCTTATCTGTGGTGGTGATAGATGTTGGGAGAAAGGTCACGCAGCAGAGAGATTCACATCTGCATTCAACGTGCTCTCAGACGTGTTGATGGGCCGAGAACTTTCATATACTTTTGTAGAAGTCAGTCCAAGAAGGTAAACGTGTCGTGACCTTTTCAATATTAGTGGGCAAAGAACACTGGGGGGTGAAAGGCTTCTTGGCTGAGGAGAAACTCCAGCTTAAAAATTCTGTCTTTTATGGAGGATTACAGAAGTGTTTCACTTAAAGTTGAAGTGCGGCCGGCCGAGGACTTGACCTTGGTTTTCGGATTAAATACTGAAGGTTGTGGTTGATCCAGATGAAGATTCAAGGTTTGCGTGATGCTAATTAGAGCTTTCGTGCGCATGTGAAGCGTGTTTAGGATGTGATGGTGTGAGGAGTATTTTAAATGGCTTGCATACATTCCTGTTGAATGCTGATACTCCCTGGTGCTGTGCCGTGCCAGTCTACACTGCAGCGAGCACTGAAGTGATGGAGAAGTGGAGCGTCTCCTCCAGTGGCTCAGAGTGGCCGCTTCTCCCGTGGGCTTCTGGTTTTCTCAGCTTTTTAACTTTGATGTGAACTAACATAGCTCCAAGACTGTCTGCTGGAATTGTGTCTCTGTCCGCTTGTGTACCTGTGTCTGGCCCTTTGTTGTGTCCCCGGACTCTGCTGCGCATTCATCTGCTCTCTTATCTCGAAATCTTATAAGTGGTTATCACCTCCTCCGCGCTATCGCCTCATCGTCTGCTCCGACCTAAATGCCAGACTGGCCAGCACGCTTTTCCTGTGTGAGTTAGTGTCCTTTTAAATACCGCATCTAAATTGTTCAGCAGGTTCTGCGGCTGGAGATCTGAAATATTGATGCGTCTGCATGCTCTTAACTCATTTCTGCAACATCTGCAGACGTTTTAAAGTCTAATTCCTTCCTCAAATTACTGACGTCCCGTAATAACTCACCTTGGTAAAAGCACTTTTTGTCGTCCCTCAAGCATACATCATTAGAAGAGTGTCAGACAGCCTCGCATTACAAATGTCTGATTTGCTAATGCATCCCAAGTTTCCGAGGTCCTTTCCCACTTTCCGGACTTGGGATTCAAATGTCAAACTATTGCTCTTAGCCTTAGCCTGGTTCTTCATTCACGAAATGTGAATCGGAGACGTGTGATGTGTTGCAATCGACAGGATGCATGTTGCATGTTAACAGAAACTAAGGATTAAAGAAACAAACCTCACTGCATTCAAGTCATGGCCAGCTTGACTCTTGACTACAATGAGACCCAATACTACTCTCAAAGGCCCCATAGGGAGCAGGACTGGGCTGTACATCTTGGGTTGATGGTAGTTGTCATCATGGATGATTCAGGGTCAATAAAAAAGAACGAACAAACCAAAAAAATGAGTACAGTTTAAGCTTATATGTTTATTGTAATATGGATTTGAAAATTCAATAAATATCTCACACTTGAAATGAATTAATGTCGCTTACATTAATAATAAATGTTCTCTTCGCTCGGTGTGACATGTTACTTAAAATAGAACTCAATAAAAAATAAAATAGAATTTAGTATTTTAGTTGAATTTGTAAATAAGCTTCAACATGAAGTGCTCCAGTGATGAGGTGCACTACAGAAAGTGCAGTGATCTTTGGTGCTTGTATGCTGCGGATTTATAAACCGAACTTTTCCCTTTCCAGCATTCATTCTCCTTCTTCATGAATGTTTTAGTCATGGCATCATATAATATAATGTGGTGCACTTGCAGTTGGTGACTGAAAAATGTTCCCTTCAGAAGAAATGTTATACTCGATTAATCTGGGCTTTTGGATCGATTATTTTGGTCTGTAATTAATTCATCAGAATTCATCTGTTTCTTGTGATGTGACACAAAAAATGTAAGTGAATTTTAGGTGAGACTCTAGTGGGCTGGCGGGAATGTGACACTTGTCATTACTTGTTTGATATCCATGAGTGAGGAATGTGTCACGGTCCAGAAACTAGTCATTAGCACCTAAGTATTAAAGAGTAACCTGGTGAAACATCTTAAGTTGTTTCTGAAATTCCACTACACAAGTCAGAGCTGTAGGCAGAGTGAAGTCATAAATGCCTTTGAGTCAACTCGCGACCCCTCAGTGCTCCTGTCAAGGTCAAGCCACCATCCCCTGAGTCCGGGAGTCTGAATCAAGCTGCGAGTCATTGTAGCAACTCCAGAATATGAGACGTAGACATTTGAAGCCCAGTAGACAATCGCAAGGTGGTTGTGGTCATTGTGCTGAAACGCTTGGAAACACCTGTCAGTAACATGGGCAGTGAATGCATCAGCGCTACAATGAGAAGAGGTTGAGGAGAGTGAAGAAGAGGGAGTGAGAGGGAGATTAAAAACATGGCTCAAAAGCACCTGAGCATTGTCATTCGAAGCACACCGATGCCCCTCCCCCCCCACCTCTGTTGTCTAACTGTTGCTGTAGGACTGGGATTGAATGGAATTGTCTGGGGATCACAACAGGTCTTATCTTAAGAGGAAATTAAATGTTTTTCAAATTTGCCTTCTGGCGTCACCACACTACGTGATGTGTTTATTAACACTGTCAATTTCCACAAATATCAAGGTGATATTCGCCACCTCGACTGTTGGAACGCAGCTGCAGTCGTCACCCAACCTGGGTCTCAACTGCTCCTAGGAGCGGCTGAATTCCACTCCCATGGTTTAAATGTGATGGCTGGACTTTCTTTGTGTGCAACAGCAAGCTGTGATAATACAAAAATGACTTCTGGGAATTCACCAGCTGTGTGAATGCACCGTGCAGTACGACATTTATTTTTGTTCCGCTACGTTTCTGAAAACATTAGGCTCCGCTCAGTTTTTGTTTTTCGAGTATGAAGAATGGTCATGTCATGACTCATCAGTTCTGGAGTCTGGGTCAAGTCGCGATACCCCAAGCTGAGATTTTAGACAGGAATACTTGAGCACGACTCTGAGCACAAGTCAGAGTCATAGTCTGCTAGTAATTGTGACTGCGGTCCTCCACTTTGCTGTCTGGTTCTGTGATGGTTGCAGCTGAATACCACACAGTGATGGAGGACGTGACGACCTACATCATCTGAAGGAGGTGACATTTCCTCAGTTGACACAAGTGGTACGTTTGTCTCTGGGCCTTCGATAGAAGTGTTCCGATTACTGAGTGAAACTCAGAGTCAGGAATCATCTAGAATTGAGTTGACTCAACAAGCAGTTCGATTGATGATGCAAGTGAAGGGGCAGGTCTGACAGGTACGATTGAGTCACAGATGGTACCTAGATCAAAGAGCAATTCGAGTCATGACTATGTTTGATCAAGTCCAAAACCATCGGTTTTCAGGCATGAGTCAATTCACATCATTCGCGGGGGGAGAATGATTCAGTAAAAGGTGTCACCCCTTCACGAGTCAATGTTTTTTTTTTAGATAAATCTGCTTTCAACTCACCGGTGCTTTAGTCAAAGCAAATGTGTGAGTCATCGCTTCTCTAGTCAGCTGTCATTCAAAAGTGAGGCCAACATGAGAGCACCTCAGATGCACCAGAATGTATCAAAATATTTTCAAGAATGTCGAGACATTGCACTGCAGTCAAAGTCACCAGCCAAGTGATGATGAGTGATGCTCGGTAAAGTTGTGACTCACCAGTGTTTGAGTCAAAAGCCGATCATGCGGGCGACAAAATCCCAAACATAAATACAAAAATCATTTGTTGTCACATTATTAGCTCAGTCTGAGTCTAACCACAACACTGACAGTCAAGACGGTCCTGTCCTGAAAATGTGCTCCCCAAGACCGGTCAACATCAAATGACTCGATGGCTAAGTCATGTTTTAGTTCCGGTCAGCTTGAGTCACAGTCCCCTCAAGGCTCACCCGCTCTCAAGTCTGAGTCAAGTTCTGAGACATCAGCCCTCACAACCAAGTCGCAAGACGTCAATGCTGGACTTGAAAATGACCAGGGCTTTTCATACATGACTGTATCAAGTTGGTGGACAGCTGGTGCCATCAGTCAAGATGGCTGATGAGTCTGGCTTGAGTCATGGTCTGGTCCATATATAGTTCTATGAATAATGACCGTTTTGTGAAGCGACTTGCTAAAGCTGCCTTTGAAATGAGTTTCCAGGCTGAGTGTTTGATTCTATTGTCTTGTTTGTTGTGCCTGTGTGCACTTGGCAACCTCAGCAGTAAGGAGGCACGCCGTCCTCAACATGGCCTCACCAGCGGTGTGTGTATCGACACGCTCCTCCCAAGTCAGCGCTTTATTTATCTGAGCAATACACACAGTGGCCAGGTAAAGCCCCGCTCGTTCATCCTGGCCGCGCTGATATATGGAGCTGTTGCATCCCGACACCACACCACTGCAAGCCTCCTGCTCCTGCATGTATCCTGCTGCCTGTGGAGGTGCGAACCTGCCATTTTTCCCACTTCTCTTCCTGATCTTCCTTAACTCTGGTTCCACTTGGCTGCGTCTCAGCTCTTTGTCCAAGATTCATTAATGCAAAAAAAGTGGAAGAAATGAGGGGAAATAAGAAATTGAGTTTTTCTCTTTTTATGCTGACAGTACAATTACATCGCTTTGGATTTCTTTTGCATGTAGATACGAACTCATTTTTTCATTTCCATAAAGAGAAATGAGTGTCATTTTATTATTGCAAGACTTCATATTGAGATGCATGGACTCGCAGGCCATTTCCATAACATGGGTTACCACTTGCTTCACTATTGATAGGTATTAACATACATTCAATGTTTTTATAACATTACGTTTAAATTCACCCAATTCATGTGTGAACTAACCTGGTGTTGGACTGTTCTATTAAAAAAATATTGACACCTTAGAGGGTCCAGATGGAAAAGATCGATGTTAAAATTGAAGAAGATGAAAGCCTTTTTCACTTCTTTGACCAGAGATTATATAAAAGTAGCGCAGAATGGTGTAACTCTTGCATCAAGACCAGCTAGAGGAAATGATTTAACCCCTCTCAGATCACTCTCGTCCTGTATGATGCTATCTTTTGAAGCAGGGGATTTGAACGCATGATTGATGTTTCCTTGGGAGAGAAAAATACGCTTTAATTCAGTGTTTTCAGAGAAGTGACAACAAATGACAACACAATTACCTGGAAGGTGTTTAGTACACGTTTCCAGTGATACCATGTCAGAGTTTTGACAAAGTTTTGGATGGAAAGAAAAGAGAGACTGAAAAGCTCAAGTATTGCAGAAAAAAAGTTGTTTAAATTACATACACATACAGGTGTGTATATATATATATATATATATATATATATATATATATATATATATATATATACACACATCCACACACACACACACAAAAGCATTCTTCTCTGATCCTTTTTGATCTGTCAGAGCAAGTTGAGATGAAGGAGTTGTATGTATGTATATGAAATCAACTTGTTCTTTTTCCTTATGAAATATGAAGCATCATTATTATGTATCTGTAACAGAGTCTGTTTCTATAACATCACTTACAAAGTACAAAGTCATTCAAAGAGGTGTATATTGGAGGTGTGATTTGCAAAATTAATCGTAAATATAGAAGTTATATTTTTATACCCTTCCATTTACAAGAACTTGAAACTGAACAGTGGCTGAATTTGGATTAGCTAAATATATTCTGGCCCTGCTGCAAGGTTTCAAGTGCGGTATTGCAGTTCGAGTCATGTGACATACCTGCGCTATAAAAGAAAGCTTGACAGGTATTCGGCAGAAATCATGGCGCTCTGGTGCGAGGTCAGAGTTGTTGACAGCTTCAGACCAAGACTGGGTTATCATCTGTCCTTCAAAGAATCTCTTGTATTTGTTTGTGGATGCGCGAACACCATGCATATGCCGAGTAAATGACTTGTATTTATGTATGAGTGTACTTGAGGTGTGTGCACGTGAGCATGCGCCCACTCGCAGTGAGTAGGCAGCGTATTACTTGTCTCGGTGCAATGAGCCGGGCCTTGTATTAGGCAGGTTGAGCTTCAGGGGGAATTTGTGAACACTTGACCTGTTTCACTGAGTCATTTGAGTGGATGGAGAAAGCAAAGGATGGCAGAGGAGGAAGTGAGCTTGTGATGGCGAGAGGAGGAAGAGTGGTGAAGAGGGGTGATTGGAAGAATGAGTGACAGTGACAAGTGGTCAAGGAAGGGGAGGAGAACAACAGCTGGAGCAGCCGCAGGGAGGAAAAATGAGATGACAGTGACTTCATATTTCTCTTTTCTTTTGTGCTCTCCCTCCCTCTCCTCTTGCTGCTCTCATGCCCTCTCAACCGTCCCTCCATCCCGTCTTTTATTCAGCAGCCTCTCGGACTGGAGATGCTCCTCATTACTCACAATGTGAACCTCTAAGGCCATAAGAAGGAGCTCTTGAGAATTCAGCAACAATCAAATCTATTTATGCGACTGTTGCTGCCTGCTTGTGCTGTGTTTTTGGCTTGACTTCGTCTCCCTGCATACATATTAATGGGGCAGTTTTTCATATGGGACACTCAGCTGGTGGTCGCCTGCCTCGGAGGAAGAGTTTAAGCCATCTATGTGCATCACTGGCTTCTTAAATTTTGTGTTCCCTCTCTTTCATCTGTCCTCAAAACCCCGGTCTGTGTGTGTTTTTGCATTTTTATGCTGGTATTTTTGTTTCTGCCGGTGTCTTCTAAATGGTTGTAAATTTTTTCCGCCTGCAGCTTGGCGCTCAAGTGGAAGGAAGTGAAGCATTTTAAATAGTTCGGAACCTTTTAAACTAGGTCTAACCCGAATAATATTTTGTAAGTAAAACCTGCAGTCCGTGTCATTGGTTTAATTAAAATGAAAATATGAGTGTTCAACTGTTTCACTTTGGATGTGTGGGTGGCATTTATTCCGAGGAAAAAACAGCCGTCATTCTGCTGAAGTATTATATTATCAAGGGCTTCCTCATTGCTGTGCCTGTCTCAACAAGTCAGGAATCTTTTATTTGGTCTTGCATTATTGTCGGGCTAGTGTAGTGTCAAACTCAAGGTCGAGGGGCCAATTCAGGCCCTCTCTGTCTTTTAATATGGCCTGCCAGACCTTAAAATGCAAATTCAAATTCAGTTCATTGTCATTTAAAGTTACCCAAAAACTGGATGTTTGAAACAGAAAATTCCAAAATATTGATTTGGAGGTTTGAAGAAAAACCATTTTTTTCTTGTGAGGTGAGGTCATGGTGAACAACAGAGGTGCTTCATGCTAAAACATCTGTCAGGAACTGCTCACTAAATACAACTTTTGTTCGGCCCACTGCTTGGATTGAGTTGAAAATGTCCGCCTCAACACTGTTGCTATAGGACGTCTCTGATATTGATCTTGTGTGAATGTGAATTGTTGCGTATTCATTTATTTAATCCTCCTCTTATTTTCTCAGAGGGGTGATAAAGGTGTCGTGGGCGGGGGACAGGTCACATGACCGGCCATAATTCACCACTGAAGTCGTCCTGTGAATACAAATCTCAATACTACATTCATCCAGGGGTGTGATTCACTGATGAAAACAAGCAGATTGTGCATCAGAGGTGGTCGTATTAAACCGCTGACTTGCACTGAAGACCGTCTCGAAGGTGGACGCGAGCTTCCACTCGTGAGAGAGGGATTTGTTGGCGTCATGGGCTCACGACCGGTGTGAGTGTGACACCGCTGCTTTGTTTGCTGTTGCCGTGGCGACTTAGTGGCTCTTGTTCTACACTGTACTCGTAAACCAGGAGAGTTATTGGCTTGTTGTCGGTGCGTCAGCTGGTCGGAGTGATTTTTGAAATGATCATGAACAATGCTGATCAGAGATAGAATCTGCAAGCATTTCATCGTGTTTTATCGCTGCAGCATCTTCTGTATCAACATCACGACGCTTGTAATAAACAATAGCAGCTGTATCACTCGGTAACTTTTGGATTTATATTAAGAGCATCAGCTCAGTTAGATTTGTAAGAAATCTATGAATAATGCACAGTAAATTGTGTTTAACTGAATGAATAATAAATTAACCTTTACTCAAATATGTTGAATTAAAGTGTGTTTTTGAATATCTGTATTCATAATTCACTTCGTGAATAATTTCCAGCTTCACTCTCGCACTCATACAGAATGTTAACGCTCAAAAATGAAAGTATATTTGTAAAATAAGCGGCTGATGAGGGGAAGTGCGAGAGTCGGCGTGCGTGGAATGTGGAGCATTCGTCAGTCCCCAGACTCCTTACTGCAATTTCGCCAGTCCTCGTCACCGCCCCAGGCCCTGCTAACCTGTCCACACTCGCCTTGCTTCGGTGTGAAACACCACCCAAAAAAAGAAAACTCAAAGTCAGTGCCAGGCAAAGTTTGAAAGGAGTACGAGTCTAATCGGGCCGGATCAGCCTTTGAATGTCGGCTCGGAATATTCAGCCTGTTTGGGGTCCGATAAGTATTTCTTGTGAAAGTACATGAATAATTCACACGTGATAATCTGATATCCGCAGCGATAAAATAAAGCTTGCGCTGGATTCTGTGGCCAATATTTGCGTAACGAGGAACATTTCGGAGCGAGCGGTGAATTATTTATTTGCGTTTCTTCGACATATATGAGTTTGTTTTCCTCAAACAATCTGCTGCTAAATATAGAAGCCGCATGGAATACAGATTAAACTCGTATAATAGCCAGGAGACGCTCAGCACCAGTGAGACTTAGCAGCAG
The DNA here is from genome assembly GCF_027744825.2 of Synchiropus splendidus. Taxonomy (NCBI): domain Eukaryota; kingdom Metazoa; phylum Chordata; class Actinopteri; order Syngnathiformes; family Callionymidae; genus Synchiropus; species Synchiropus splendidus. Next base: position 11,620,169 of record NC_071345.1, on the reverse strand, counting down.
CCAGCAGCTCACTTGCAGAACTGCAAGTGGCTGATATGAATCTTGCTTGGTATGAGCCGTTCATGACCATGAGGAATGAATGTGTGGGGTCTCTCCTTCATCTTCTGCTGGAGGTGCTAAACCTGGGTCTTTTGTGTCTGCTCTTTCATAAACCCTCAGACAAGTAAAAAATTTATTTCAAAATTGTGAAGTGCTGTGAGTTACGTAACATGTTTCAATTATGAAAATAAAGCCTATGCTTTTTTTATCATGTTCATTTAAAGTGATCCGTGGTTTTGTTTAATTTCACTGTTAAAATTAGACTCTTGAAATAATAATAACATGAGAATTTCCTCTTCTTGATAAATGTCTGTCTTTAAACCCCTGTAACACTAGGATGTTCTGGCTATTACACTTTTTCTTCAAGTGACATCACAAACAGCAGGAGCCGAGGTCTAAAGCCAGCAAGTTCCCCACACAATTTAATAGGATTGTGGTGCCGGTCATTTTGGAGTTGAGCGGATCATTCGTGCAGGAAATCGGTCAATAAAAGTACAGTGCAACAGTTTTTTTTTTTTTATCACATTCTACTCACGGTTGCAAGACAATTGTGTTTGATAACTGACACCACAAACAACAAAGTGATCCTTACTAGTCTATTTTATCACGTACAGTGTACTCCCAGGACCAACAAGGTGGTGGAGGGTCTGGTTAGGATCAGTGAATTGTACATCCTAAACAGTCTACCTTAAATGGAGGAGTCCGACCTTCAATGTAGCGTTGTGGTGAAGAACTCCTGACCAAACCATGCAGAGACCAAAACCAAGACTTTGAAGGCCAGCAACCGTGCCAAGACCAAGGTCAGTGAGGGGAAAAGATCAACACCCAGATGGAGACCGAAACTCAACACGATCGCATGCCTTAAACGTCTTGGTCTTGATCTCTGTTTGCTCTGGTCACAGTCTTATGTTTGGTGGTCTGGACTGCAACGCTACCTACTGTGATGAAATTACAGATCTGTATCTTGTATCTTATTGAGGACATTTTAAAATATTGTTTTGAGGTAAATGCATGCAATATGGAGTGGAGAGCATCTGTTATGGCGTGCTAAAATAATCAGTAAAGGGATTTATGTCGGAGGAAAATATTTTTGTTGCCGGTCATAATGTCTTACATAATGTGAATGTTTTTCAAGATAGCTTGTCCTGGATGGAAATGGCTCCAATTTCACAGAATGGTCCATCAGTAATAATTTCATTTAAAACAGGAACTTAGCTTAATTTATGCAAAAACAAGATGCAGCTCTCGTCTTAATTTCATATTTCTTCCCAAGGCTTGTAGATAAGATGCTGCTGTGACAGGAAGTGAGATCGCAATGCCAGGAGCAGCACTTCAGCTTCTTTTTCAAGCGTATTTTCGTGAAGGCAAACAGCAGCGGAGAAAAAACAACCGCCGCTGCTTTTCTTGGTCCAAATCTTATTTCATTACCCTCCGATCCTCCTTGTCGCCTTAACCCCAACTCATGCCACAACAGAGTCTCTGTCGCCGCAGCCCCTCGGCCCTGGCCTGATGGTCAGCGCGGCGGCCGCCTGCGCGTCCTCCGGTGACTGCAGGGCCGCTGTCAGTCGAAACCGAGCCCAGTGTTTGGTGACATTTAGCATTTCACTGCAAAAATTATGCATCAATGTTGACATTCAGCCTTATGCATGAAATTCAGGAGGAATGTGGCACTTCCTGTAGGCACCGGCGAGGAGTGTGTCACTGCTGAGGCAGACACACACCCATACCGCGCACACACTTGATGACTGTACAAACACATCGGCTCATGACAGGAGAGATGTGACTGGAAAAACACTTTTTTTTCCCTCATGCTTATATTTGAAATTAGGAAAGCATTCTTGAGTGAGCACATGCACTCACATGTTGTGGAGGATTCACGCTGTAGAACAGGCATTGCAATGCTAGTTAAGCAGTAAGCAATGAAAACCCACAGGAAGACGTTTGCAAGTGACAGCATCCCGTCTGACGGCTGTCATAGATACTCCAAAATACTCTGGTAAAAACTTTCTGAACAATTTCTTCATTGATTATCAGTTTGTTGGCAAGAAAATATGTGTCAGTGCTTCGCCATGTTAAATCCCCCTGTACCAGGCTGGAGCTTCTGCCCAGACACAAATGTGGTGACTCGATGGACGGCATCATCGATGACTAGTCTGACTGCGGGGGGAGAAACTCTCACAGAGCGCACACAGAGAGCAAATGCATCTGGGAAAGCCAGCCATTGTGAAAGTATTTTTTTGAGATCCTCACTTACTTAAAGTGGCCATTGATTTCTGAGCGCCGCACTCGTGAACTCCACAGAGAAATGAGCGCAGAGCAAATTGCGAAACAGCATCTGTTGTAACATGGAGTACTGTGACAATGGCTGCTGGGAATGTAACATTAAAAGCTTAATTGGTCAGGACAGCAATTTTTCAGTTTATCGAGCAGCTTCAGCCCGGACAGACATTCCAAAGCCAGAGCGAATCAATAACTCTCAGTGCTTGTGAAAACCCAAATGAAAGAAACGGAGGCTCAGAATCAGGGCTGTCTCACTGGCTGTTTTCTTCAGCTGCAGTCTGAGTTTCTCGAGCAGAGCTGTTGACTTTCCACTGGGGTCACACTCTGCACTAGGACTGTGGTGAGGAGGGGTCAGACCTGTACTATTCACTGGTCGTTTTTTGTGTGACATGAGATGGAATTTATTCAGAGTAATACACAATTAATACATGCTTGTTTACTGTTAAGAATCAGTAGTTATGATGGTGTTTAGAGTGACTCTTGACTTTTCCGGACCGTTCCAGGGCAAAATATAGTCCTATACTCATGATTCATTGCAGCTCATGCTGTACGTGGCTAATATTCAGTAGTTTGTTTATTGTTATATATGTTCCCTATTATAAATTGTAGTCAAATAAGTATAGATTGACTTCAAAATATTTAATATAATTTAATACTGGTGAGCAACATGATATTTTCATATTTATTTTTACAACTGTTGGTGGCTGTCAGGGAAATATAAATAAATAAGAAAAAATAATTTTAATTTTAATAATTTTTTTATTGGCAATAATTAAAAGGGTCACATGAGCCAGTATTGCTCAAAGGTGTGACAGCGCTGAGACAGTACATTGTCTTTGTTGCCTTTCGAAATTTCTCTCATATTTAGTTCCATTGGTGGCAGCAGGTGACTGCGAGAGCCCACGTGCAGACAGAACATTCTCTGTTACCCTGGTGGTTCAAAATAGTCCTAAAAATCGTCTTTCTTCCAAAAATAAGAAGCCGGTATTACACACCAGCATATCTGTAATTACATCTGGAGTAAGAATGGAGATGTTTTACCTTATTATGCATTCTGTTCCACCCCTGACAGGCACACAACGGTCCGCAGTTCATTCACTTCTCAGATTTATTCAGGGTTTTTTTTTCTACTCTTATCTCACCAGCCTCATGTCTGTCTCTCTCCACATGTAGGCTCGATGAAACAGTGCGACTTTCGTGCAACGAGCAATGAGTTTGTCAGCTTTTTGAAAGAAATGAGGAAGACAAACGGAGGGAGGGAGCGGGAGGATGTGAAGATAATGGCTTTCTACGGTGATTAACATTCCTCGCTGGTGTGTCAAAGAACGTGCGATTGTCCTATTGTGTCTGCGCTGACAGTCAAAGTCAGCCGAAGGTCTGTGCACCGGGTTCGTGTGCGACAGGAATGGTTTAAACATTCCATGTCTCATCTAGATCACAGCAGAGTGTTTGAGCTTCCATGTGTCACTGTTTGACCCGGGTGTGACACAATTTAGCTTTTGTCTTCAGTGTTAATGGATCCGAGTTCAGGCCAGGCAGCGGGTGATGAGCTGTCGTCCTCTCGGTCAGTGAGTCAGACGGCTTCCCGACTAACCGGCTGTTCAGTCTGTCAGGTGGGATCACCGGGTTCCTGTCACGTTCCTGTCAAGAGGAGGGAGACCATTTCCTGGGTTGAAGCTGGTGTTGGTTGTTGATCGACACCCATCTGTTATGTGGAGATTGTCAGTCAACACTGGTGACGCACAGGTACGAGTGAAGCTGAGTTGAGCGTTGTCAGTGTCAGTCTGGCCCTCAGGCTTTAAGACGCTTGCAATAAAGTGAAAGCAAAATTCAAACTAGAAGGTGGAACCCGGTTGGACCTGATCATTTAGCTCCAGTTTGTTGCTACATTTGGAAGAAGTCAATCTTGGATTGTCAACTTAAACAAGACTATTGGCTGTCTGGTGCAAAGAGCAGCTTATGGAGGGCAAATTGACAGGTTTTACCATGTCAATGGTTGCATGCTGGGAAGGAACCCGAGTCTTGAAACAGACAGTGGCGTCCTATGGAAGCCAGTGGCAAACCTGTGGAAAGATTAAAGCAGGTTGAAGTTGCAACTGCTGACCACAGGTGCAGAGCTGCCGTGCTCCAAATATTGTGTGGCATTATTCTGCATGATCGAGTCGATGTTAGCAGTCACAGAGGGATGCTTGTCAAGTAGCATCCAGAGGGTCTCTGCAGTCATAGTCGGGTGACCACAGTAGCCCTCCAGCAACTCCGCCCCGTCCTAATTGAAATAAAATGGTGTGACAGCTACTTTGAGACGTCTGTAGGAAATATGAGATGTTCTACAGAATTCTCTGAGATGCTTGCCTTCAACATCAGCCCAGCTCAGAGTGACCACTGAGCCAGTCAAACAGAATAATTGCTCAAGATGCTGGCTTGTTCTCAGAGTGTGTGACTCACACATTTCTGCCAGAGCATGGTATTTAACAGTACCTTCCAAATTATAACTGGCGTTTTAATCGACAAACTTCATCGTTTTGGAAGAAAACTCTCATTTTGTTTACCTACTTCTCCACCTTAGGGGCATACGTTTTCTGTTTCAGTCTCTCATCTTTATGTAGATGGGGTCTTTTATGCTGTTTATCCGTCAAGATGAGCTATTTCGCGACGTCAGCGTGGCGGGGAGCCGTCACTCCGGTGGATTAAGCTGTCACCGTTGGCAATTATTTGCAAATTAATCTTGCTTGTTTTAAAAACATTTAAGGGAACTGTCTGCTGAAGTTCAGAGCAGTGACAATGTAAATAAACGCTCGATAGCGAGAGCTACAGGGGCCACCCAGGATGACTGCCTGGGGCTCTTTTGCTGCTGGATGTAGGTCAGAAATGACTCTGAAATGCAGGTAGTCTGAGTCATATTCATGGATAGATGAGTTAATCATCTGTGAGAAATCTGAATCAAATAACTCGGCAAAGATCACGACAATCTTCTCCTGCTTGAAGACTTGGTCCAGGTGTGCGGAGCCAGCAGGTGTTGATGCTTTATTTAGAAAAGCTTGAGAAGGAAAACATCTGCCTGTGCAGCCAGCTCAGAGGCCGCTCAGTCTGGATCCCTAGAAGGAAGTCAAGATTTGCATCCAGTGGAGTGGAGTTTCCTCGCCACTGATCATCTTTCTGAAGGGTTGGTCTCCTGCCGATTGTGTTACTGCTTTTTAAATGTTGCTGCCGTGAGCTGCAAACTGGAGCTTTTAGCTGATCTGTTTGTACCTCGGCTGAAAGGTAAGGAGTCTTTCTAAGCACGCAAAACATGGTGGATGAGAGTAGCTGAGAGTCTGGTTCACATGAGTGTCGTCTTCACTTATCAAACATTATGTTTCCAACAAGCAAGAAGTGCAGGCCCCCGAGAACCATCATTAATCGGAACCTCTTTTTCAAAGCCAGTTCAGAGGTGATGTTTCCTCGTGCATTTTAGGCGCAATATGGAAATCAGTCACTCCATATATGTATATGTCAATATTGATTTTTCTTTTTAACCTTGTGGCTCGTATTCAGGTGTGATTGACACTATATACATTTACTGCGCTATATTATCTGAGTTTAGAGAATGTATTGCATTAAAAAAAATGTATTTTTCACTCTCAAATATTTGTCAACGAGGCGTCTATCGTTTCAGTTCCCCTTCAGGGAGAGATACCTGGTTTCCCCTGAAAAGCGTCAAAACCGTTTGCATCAGCCACAAGCCGTCTTTGTAATCCACACACACTCGCAGACGCTTTTTGCTGTCTTGTCTTTTTTGTGGGCATTCCACCGAGAGCGTGTGTATATGTTGTGCACATATGTGGTTTTGTGCGTGCGCATGTGCTCTCTCTCTCTCTCCTCGTGCGTGCCTAACTGGCTCTGACACATCTGTGGCTTTTCCAGGCGAATCAGGGCCGGTGCCAAGCTGCCAAGGAATCAATGCAACAGACTCGCCTCTCCTCCTTTCCCCTCGTCTTCCCTCCTTCTGCCCCCTTTTCTCTTTCCCTCCAACTCTTTTTTTTTTCCCCTCCTCTGTCTTGCTCAGAGCCTTATTAAAAAATGGAGTGAGTGTGTGTGCTACATATTTAAAGTGGTCATGGATGGATTTAAACGGCTGATGGTATTTAGTGTCTCCTCAGGGAGCGCCGATGAGCCCTTAAGCTGACTCCTCTGACTGGAGCCTGACTGACTGTCGAGCTCACGCTAAACCTCTAATAATGAGTTGAGTACACACAGTCCGCCCGGTGAAGGCGCAAACACACACAAACACATGGTTGAACAGCGGCGTTATCGCACACATGGCTCCGCTGTGACAAGGACGGCGCTTACACTGCGGAGTAGACGTGTGTGCGCCTGGGGAGGGATGCAGACTCACCGGTCAATAACTCATTAGTTTGTCTTTGATGTCGCAGTGTGTAAATGGTTTTAACTGTATTTGAAGAAGCTCTTCCCGTGCGCACAGGGATGTTTGTGTCTCCCAGCCCGGGTGGATGTCACACTGAGCCCCTCTCAGGTTGAGCAGCAAGTGTTTCTGTCATGTTGTCTTTCATGCCATCTTGGATTTAGCCTCCAATCCGCTCTAAGTGTCCTTTGCTGAAACGGTATCGATTGGCACACATGCTATTCAGCAGCGAACATAAATACTGCTGCTGTATACACACACACGGAGACACAACAACACGTGTTCAGAAGAGAAACACTGTTTAACACGCTGCAGAGTTGAGGTGTGAATGCTCCTGATGAGAAGGAGAAAACACACTGACACGTGCACGTGAGCTAAAAGACAGGAAATTATGAAACACACAGATGTCTTAACTGATGCAGACACATTTCAACACCAAAATAAACACACAATGACACATATATTTGTCTATATTTACACACTCCTCCCTTGCCATCACAACTTTGTGATCCGCTAAAGTTCCTTGACTGCACACTCGTGTGAAGATGTCAAAGTTTCCATAATTGATGCTGTGAGGGTTTCCAGCAGCCCTCGACTCTTATGAAGCACGTGGTATCCTTTCTTCTCCACACAGGAGATCCAAATCTTCCATCACTGTGAAGTGGTTTGGATGAGCCTGCGCTTGTTTTCTGATGTTCTCAAGATGTTTTTTTTTTTTTTAAAGACGATGGCCAGCGAGCAGAATGTAAATCATACCCAGGCGAGGAAAACAAAAATTGCCTGAGAGCTGTCTGCTATCCTCAAAGGTATTCTTAAGTAATTAAGTAAATAAATATTTAAATCTTTGACAAGATGCCATCAAATCTAAAAGCAGCTTTACTGAGATCTATTTTTTTCCTCTTGTCACTTTTTATTTATTCCCTTTCTGCTGCGAGGTTGACATCTTTAAAGGATATTTATCTTGACGTTGCTTAATTTTGCCCGGAAACCAATTGCTTAGTTCGCTAGGTAGCTCGCACGCTGACAACTTTATTAGCTTTTAGCATGATAGCGCTGGGTTTGAGCCTTTGTCGCTGTATCAAGGGGATCGTCTCACTGAACAATGAAACGGCTTGGAGATTCGCCATTTTGTTCCAGATTACTTTGCGTTCTGGGAGCCGTTCCTAACAGGGTCTTCACAGAGCTGCTCGCGGATCGTGTCAGAGCACCAGGGACGTGTCCCAGTCAGCGTGTAGTCGGTGTTTTGACGGAACTGTGTTGAAGATTAACAGTAATTATGAGCTGGTGTTGGTCTGAAAGGAAACAGGATGTTACCATCGAAGAGTCAATTAGCCGCAACAGATACAACAAAGTATGATACCTGTTTTCACTGTGCACCTCGTGTGTGTGTGTGTGTGTGTGTGTGTATCCAGTCCTACAGGGGAGAAACTTCCTTTACCAGGCCAAGACAATCCACTCATAAAGGCTTAACAAAAGTCACGTGTTGAAGGGTCTATAAATGGCTTCCTGTCACGGGGACCATGTACTATAAACACAATCCGGCGTCACTGTCCCCTTTGGAAAGCTTATTTCCAATGGTCTGACGTAAGGACATAGTGCTTTGCTGGCGATTGGGTTTTGGTTCATTTTAAATTACTGTAGTTTGATTTCTGCTTTTGCTTTTATTGCTCCTGTGGTCCACACAAAATGACTGTGGGCTTTATTTGGCCCTCGGGCCTGGAGTTGAACCTATAACCAGAGGTTTTAGCTCGCGCATGCTAATCCAGTCCTCCTCAAACGGCAGCCTGGGAGGGAGGGAAATGGTCTTTATAAGTCTTTAAATGATCCTGGATTGCAGCTCTCGTGGACCCTCTTTTTGTCCCAGGAGCTCCATCCTCCTTTCACTTTACCACAGTATATTCACAATATTAGATTGCTTTATACATTTAAACGCCTCTTCGTCGGTGAGATCTGTGTTCTATATCATTACTGTATTTAATCACTTTGAATTGAAGTTGGAAAGCTTAGCTTTCTTGTTTGGGATTGATCTTGGAGGCAGTTGTTGTCCACTGATCTTTTGTATTTGCAGTCCAATGCTTCTGGTGTAATTTAAAGTCAAAGGAAAGCAGTTTGCTCTTCTATTTAACCTGTGGCTGTTGGAATTTGCCTTCATCCGTCTCAGCTTTTCGCCTGGAACTTCTGCCCCCCTCCCTTCGTGCTGACTCTGAAATTGCAATCCATCACAAAAAAAGCCATACACGATATCTATATTTCCTCCCCGTCTTTGCCACAGGAGTCCGGCTGCGCAGGCGTGACTGTGCGTGCAGTTACACAATATAGGCCGCGTCCCTTGTTTCTGCGACGGCATAAATCACCGGCACTTCAAGCCAAGCAGCCAATCAACCACAATTACCTTCTAATGAAACCATTCTTTACTCCCATACAGATAAATGGAGACGTGAATGCTTTCCTTGCTTCCTCCCCGTCTCCTCTGTGTTCTATTGTTTCAGTGTCCACCCACTCGCAGTGGCGCTGCGTTTCTGAATGGAAATAGAGGGAAACGTCTTTCTTAATGAGTATTTGAATTTGAGTTTGGTGCGAGAGCGTCCTGTGTTTTTTTTCTTTTTTTTGTCGGGGGCCCCGACGGCTCACATTGTTGCCGTTCCTCTCCAGGGGCGCAGGGATGAAGAGGCAAGTGAATATGTTGTGAACGTGGAACCATTACGGCGCGGCGTGTCATTAATCAGATGCTGATGAGAGGCAGTTTCAGCCAGCGATGGGCCCCATTACTGCCGCGGCGCTCGCAGGTCGCCACCAGGAGCTTTTATGCGGCACACTTAGTGGTCCACCATGCAGCAGGTTAAACATAAACACTTGAGAGAGAAAATCGTTATCCTCCTCCCTAATAATGCAACAAATCCTGTGTGCAGGTCATTAGTTTTGTGCTTTAAAGCCCAGGGTGTTTGTGCGTCCCCCGGCTGGTTTTCTTTCATCTCCACGTCTGCGCGGAGTACCTGCCTTCTTAGTCTCCCTTCTGTCTGTCGGACAGTGGTTCTTGGTTTAGAGGTCGCTCCTAAATGTCCTCTAAAGTTCTCTCGTATGTTTCCTGTGTTTGAATGGTTTTTAACCACCGTTGTGAGGATGAGCTGAGTTTGAGACCATTCTTGAGGACTTGTTTAGAAGCAACCATGATAGGGCTGGTCGATTGATCGATTTTTTTTTTTTTTATTATGATTATGTCTTCCTCCGATTATGAAAATGTGATAATCATCATGAAACGATTATTTAGCCGGATGTCCCGATGCACCCAAACACTGCACCACGCCTCGTCCGGAAGACACAGTGAGCTTGCTACGCAGAGTAGCGCGAGGCTCTGCCTGTCAGCGAGAGAGCTTGAGCCTCCATTTACACGGCGTGTTGGACGCTAATATTATCCACTGTTCTGCTCCTGACTCGGTACAACAGCGGCATGGTATTCACTTCCGAGGAGCAGACGCTCATCCAGCATTCTGAGTCACAACAGCAGTGATAGCTGCTTGTTGGAGATGTTTCAAAAACCAGTGATTATTTGGAAGTGGATAAATGCATAAGAACAAACCTGAGACAGGGGTGACGAAAACAAGCGCTCCTCGTCATACATCACGCCGCAGAGACGCAGGAAGAGCGCTCTGATGTGGAAGTTTTATAATTTAACGAGTGACTTTCCTCATGATCTCATGAGAAATGACTAAAAAAAACTTGGGATGTGAAATCACTTCTTGCAAGATCAGAACCACAGAAGAAACTAAGCATCCCAGTCAAGTGCCAGCTCAACTCGAACTATTTTCTTGTCCCCACTGTTTCTGTTAGTATCTAGAGAAACATTTAACCTACATAATGAAGGTTAAATATAACTGTTAAATTATTGTTTACATTTTACACATTGTTTTATTATAGATCATTGTTCAATGAAGTTTGAAACATCAATGACTGCAAAACATAGAATCATTGAATAGTCAAAATTATGATATCAATCCAAATAATCTCGATTATCATTTTTGCCATAATCGTCCAGCCGTAGACCACGACATCAGGGTGGAGCTTAGTCATCCAGGAGATGCTCAGAGTAGAACCACCCCCCTTCTTCATTGAGAGAAATGAAGTAGTCTCATCAGGACGCCTTCCCTGTGAGAGGTGCTCGGCTTTGTCCAAATGGGAGGAGTCCTTGGGCCGAACCCTCAACATGCTGGGGAGATTATGTCTCTTACCTGACCTGGCAATGGCACTCAGAAGAGCAGGTGGAGGAGCCAGTCTGGACATCTTTGCTTCGAGTGCTGCCCCCTCGAATCGTGCTGCTTCAGTTGTCTCTTTCCTCCTGGCGTCTCACTGGGTGAAGAAGTAAAGAATAGCGACCATTTTCTCCCAGCGAGTTTGTGACTCCGACATCATGAAGTGCCAAGGCTTTGCAGCAACATTTCAGCACTTAAAATGAAAAGGTAGAAGCAGGATCCTGAATGCTATTTTAACATCTCATTATAAAATGTCTGCTCAGCGGGGTGGCGAATAGTTTGCAGCGAGGCTGTGGCTGCGTCCCAGCTGTGTGCAGGAAATCTAAGAGGAGACTTTGAGGTTGAGTGCCGGGTAATGAGGTGAGAGTGGCTTTGGCCAGAGGTTAGAAACGCAGAGGAGAACAGCCGCCGCTCCTGTGCGCCTGGCCGCGAGGCTGCGGTGACACTGGTCATGAAAGAGGCGTAGCGGGGCGGGAGAGAGAGCTGAGAGGGAGAAAAAATCTGGTGGAGATGATGGATGTGAGGCCCAGAGGAAGCGGGAGGTAAAGTAGTTTGGCGGATTTCATAAATGCAACATTTACTTGTAGTTACAGTGTTAAGTTGTTTGCGCCTGAAGCTGGAGTCTCTGCTGCAGATGCTAGTTTAGCATTCAGCTGTGCCATCGCTGAGGCGGCAGCACAGATCCAAAACACACATCCAAATTAATGAAACATAACTGCCTTTTTCAAAGGTGCGTTCCTACCTGCAACTCAACCCGGCATGGCTGCTGGTTAAATGAGGTTGGTTTCAACTCAAGCTCAAACATTCCCTTCTGAAGCCGCTATCGCTACATCTGGCATCCCAAATTTAAAAACTCTTCTTGTCTTTTAAAATCAAACAAACTAGGGCACTTTCTTCACGGGTCTTTCCTTTGATCTTGTTAACTATCCATGCATAAGAACCTGAGCCAAGTGGTTTACTGTACTTTCACACAACATTCTAAAGCAGTATACACCGTCATCAGCTCTCACATTAGTACCTCTGCTCAGCTTACTTTAAATATTTACTGTACTAGCATATAGTTAACTAGCGCTCTGGCTGTGGGATAAGAACTAGACTACGAGGCACATGCAGTCAGTTGTTTTCTTGACGTTTGCAATACACTGCCATTTTGTAGAAGTAATGTGAAGTACATTTGTGTTCATTGGTACCTCTGCACTATAATAGATCGACACAGCTAAGGAGGGGTACTGAACAATTTGACTGAACAATTTCATTTGACCAAGAACAGCGACCACCCGCCGTAGAATTCTTCTAACACTATCTTACGAAACAGGGTGTTATGAGTGAGTTTGTCTCGATAAGCAGCTCCTGAAAATCCCAGGTGAGATGATCATAATGTGTTCACTAGTCACGATTAAAAAGCTTCATCCCAACTTAAACTGTGATGCGGAACTGAAAGTAGCCCATCAAGAAGCGATCCGACAGCAAAACGAAGACATGAAGGGGCAAGTTCTCTCCACCTGGTTCGTTCCTTCAGGTGTCTGAGTGACAAATTATGGTATTTATAATTTAAAAAAAAACACCCAAAACTACCTTCATCCTATCCATGTGCAGAACCTCACATTAATCTGTGCAGTGCCGAGTCCTTTGTAAATAAATAAATAAATAAATAAATGATTGAAGATGTTCAAAATCTTGATGTGCGACCCCCGCTTCAGGCGCACTTCATCAACTCTGGCATTAGCACATTTCAGCTGTGTCTGGATTTATACATTCCATTTTTGTCCCCACTGTCACAGTGGCGGGTCTTGCCTGAACGATGACGCAACGTTTCCATTGTTAGACTTGGCGACGGAGGACAGACGTGGATTGGTCTGGAGATGGCTGCGATAGCCTGCTTGAGTTGACAGCGTTGGTCTTTTCCTCAGATTGTGATTGCCTCCTTTTGAAAGGCTTTCTACTAAAGTGACATTTTCACTCTCATAAATGTGGACATTTTAGGCACGCAAATGCAAGAGGTCTCAAATGCTGGATGGGTTGGATGAGTTCAGGTGTTGAGCATTCTGAGCGTCCATTACTGCAGTTCATGGATATAGTTTTCCACCATTCTCTTTGAGAGGTTTAAAACTATGCAGGCATTAAAAACACTCAGCCGGCCCTTGCTTTAACTGGTGTTTAAGTCCAGTCACTTCCTGTCAAGAGCCGCCGCAGTTAAACGGTTTCTGTCATCCCATCGCCGCTGCATTTCTCACAGCCACATGGTTGTTGAGGTGTAACTGCAGTTGTTGAGGACAGATTGAAATCGAATCTTTGAAATGGCAAAAAAAAGTGTCCTCGGGAAGAAGAAAGCAGCCGGCCGGGCTGCAGTCGAGGAAAAAGGCACAATAAATAGCTGCTGTGAAATGAGCTGCCGAGAGAAGCCAACCACCATATAACTACCAGCTATGTGTCTGTGCAGCACTCAGGTGCGTCATGACTTGCATTTTATTATTGAACTCATAATTGTACGAGTGTCCAAGGATGTTGTGGAAAAATGGCACTCATCATATTATGGATCATTCTTCAAGTGCCCCCAGTGTATGAGCAAAATGGTGAGAACTGGCAGCTTTATAATCGGATGTAGCTGAAAATATATGAAGTGTGAGGAGGGTTTTGCTTCTTATTCACTCATGGAGGACATTTGTGGTAGTGTACGCTAACTCTACTATCAAAGGTCTATTCTCAAAATATACTAAACAAGGGGTGGGAATCTTAATGCTTGGGATATTTACGTCTGCAGCTCCCAGCACAAGAGGCAAATATGGTGATTTTATATTAAGATATCTAGATGTCTGCGGTTTTGCCATGTAAATGGGTTTGTAACTTGTTTAGCACTATGCTGTGTTTGAGCCATGTTTCTGACAGCAGATGGGAAGAAAAAACACAGCACATTGGCCGGCGTTACACTTGTTGTCCTTATAGATGGAGCTACAAGTGGAACAAATGAGTGGGTCGAGCGGCAAGATGCAATGTTATCGCTGGTGACTTTTGTATTTGCTGCATGGGATGTGGCCAGTGACATGAATCCACCTGAAGTTTGTAAATGTGGGAAAGAATGTTGATGAAAAACACCTAAACAGCGGACTGGATTGTGATCACTCAGTCCTTTTGGGGAAAAAAGAAAAAAAAAAAAAGTGGGCACCTCTGACATTAAAACGGCACTTGAGCCACCTGGCTGTTGCACTTGATCTGCAGCTTATTGTGGTTGATATTTGATTTGAGCGGAGCTCGGTTCAAGTGTAACGCCACCATGTCTGTGTGCGAGTGTGAGCATGAGTCAGAGCTGATGTTCTTGTGTATTAACAGATATTAAACGTGGGCATGAGTGTGAGTAGTTCTATATGCATATTCAAATGTATATACAGTACACTCTCTCTCTCTCTTTCTATCTCTCTCTCTCTCTCTCTCTCTATATATATATATATATATATATATATATATATTTATATTTACATTGCGCAGTGGCTGTGTGTTTTTCTTATAATAGACCTGCGACCTGTGGAGGGTGGAAGTCGCCTCTGGCCCGAACGACTTAAGACCCAAGTGAACAGTTGCATAATAGGATGAATAAATACATTTACATTTGAGCGTCAGGGGTGTATATTTATGTATAATGTTTGCTCATTAGATCACAGTCAGGGTGGGTGTTTATGTTGCATCTGCATATATTTTCTGCCCTGTTGACAGTGGTGCAGAAAGGTTGCTCTTATCATTCACACTGGCAGCTATATGCTGGTGCAGCTGGAGGCGTGTGGCGGGTCCGTGGTGAGACGATGGGATTTTCCACTTGATATCAGTCATCTTGATGTGCTTAGTTTGATGGCATAAAGCTTGAAATTGTCAGAGGAGATGTGGTAACAGATGCGATAACCATTATAAGTTTGGGACCAACTTGTTTTCCGGTAAATCAGTCCATTTTTCGCTTCTCCGACGACTGGTTCTGTTGGTCATCGTCTCTGTCTCACATGTAAATACACAGCAGCCTGGTGATCAATGATCTCATTGCAGTGTCCCACAAGGACACGATTCGTCCACCTGCTGCTACACAGCAAGCGCTAAAGTCTGACTGAGACCACCTGGATAAAATAGTGGGTCATTGTACTTTGATCCTGTGTGTGTTCAGGAGGTAGGTTACAATACACGCTCAGCCGTGATGTCACAATACCATGCCACATCTAGATGCCGGAATCCTCCTGTAGTCGAAATTTTAACAGCCATGTTCTGCCAAACTCATTCCAGAAACAAATAGTGACAGTTTAAATGGCTCGATCTGGTTCCCATTAAGTACAATTTTCTGCTAAATTGACTGTTTTTGCATTTGTGCAGAAGTAAAGGCTCATGTTTTCCACATTAATTGTCGTTTTCGCTTCTGCTTCTGCTCTTGGTGCGGCAGTGCGCCGCCACACCCACTCCTCATTCAAACTCCTGTACCCCAAATCTGCACATTAATGACTTGTGTTCAGCTGCTTCCGCGCTCTTCCTGCTGTTTAATTAGTTTGTTGTTCCTGCGCGCAATCTTGGGAGTCGACTCAGCCCCTCTAATTACAGATTTGAGTCGGCGAGTGCTGTGTACCAGATAGAGAAACATCCTTCATTATGTTGGCTAATGTGTCGTAATTGATTAGGAGAGAGGAAGAACGGCCAGGAGTGGCTGGCGCTGCAGCCCGACCTGCTTCAGCCTCCGCCGGCTCTTTCTCTGGCAGCTTCAGCTGTGTGTGAGGAAGTGCGGGCGCTTGTCCTACAAGCCATTATTCATGTCCTGAGTGGACAGCGAGGTTTGGCTAATGCACGCCCGCCTCTCTCTGCTGCGGCCCACCTCCCGGCCAGTGTAAAGTGCTGGACAAATATTGACGGGCAGGCGGCGAGAGGGGAACACCGACCTTGTCCGACGGAGGGGAGGAGGGCTATGATGATGGAGGCATGCAGAGAAGAAGGGAGGGAGAGAGAGCTCCTACTTCTCCTTAGGCAACTGAGTGTGCTTTGATGCGCTGTGGCAGGGAACACACTGTCTCCCCAGAGAGGGAGAGCAGCATCACACACACACACACACACTGAAATGAGTTTCCGCGTAGCCACCAACTGCTTTTTAAAATGTCACAACGCACACACACACACTTTCTCAGCAAGTGACTCAGACACTTCCATTCTCAGAATATCAAAAGCCGTGATGTGAAATCCCCCCTGTAATCACCTGCCTGGCCGCTTATCTTGGAATTTTTCTTAAACTAGGAGGCATGTTTGTGGCGGCAGAGCCATTCAGCCGAGTGTGGGTTTGACAGCCTGAGCGAGAGGTGAGGCAGCGTCTTTGAAGGGCAACGCAGTCTTAATGATGCCTGTGGGGAAGCATCCCTCACTCCACAAAACTCTTTGAGGACACTCCTGTGAGGGCATCACTTTATTTGTTTGAGGAGTCATTTGGTCCACAGTTTGATTTCCAGCTGCTGCAGACAAACACAATCCATCTCAACGGGTCCGTTTTCCGCCGCGCTATATTGTAATGACGCCATAAGTCAACAGCCGCCGTTAAACGGATGTCAGAGTGGCTGCAGCCGCTCTTCGCGCTCGCACGCTTTCTGAAGGATTAAAGTGTGTGTGCTCAGGTGGGGATGTGTTTCAGGTCGCCGTATCTCCTGTCGCCACCAGCTGCACTCTGTTCCACTTTTTTTTTTTTTTTTGGAACTTCCCTCTTTCTGGTCTAATCTCTTCCACACTCAATCCGGAGCGGCGATCCGTGTACCTGCTGATTGGGTTAGTGTGTTTACCGGGATATTGGCAGGTGCGGACGCGGATTAACCCGCACCGGAGCGGGAATGAAGAGACGCTGTGTAGTTTACCGCCGTAATCTCAGAAACTGCAGGCTTCTCTTTTCTCTTAGTGAGCAATGAGATTACAAGCACTGTCCTTTATCTCAATCTCTTTCAGAGGCCATCAGTTCGCCCGGTGCTAATCTCATCTTCAAGCACAGGGCTGCGTCCGTCGAGGCCCGCCGCCGCCGCTGCCGGGCTGCACCACTCTGATTTCACAGTCAGAGGCTCGGTTTGTGCAGCTACTTGTCTGGTTCCGCTCAAATTTGGCACAGAAATGGGGAGAGAAAGAAACTTGTGTTGTTGAAGTTTCTTTTGACATTGGAGGGAAGAAAAACGGAGAGGAAGTTGAGCAAAGAGAATATCAAATCAAACAAGTGTTTGTGCCTTCAAAGATGCTAATGTTGGTGGATTTATTTCTAATTTTGCTGAAGAAGCAAGCTGGAGTGAGGAAGATGTGAAGGAGGAATGTGATCCGCCAAGCCGTTCAAATATAAAGCCAACGTATAAAGGAGCGTTTGATCTCTGCCGGAGCTGGATTTAAGTCTCCACAGTATCAGGATTACATGTGATCATGTTGAATGTTATGATTTTAATATTATTTTAGAAAGAAATGTTTACTCCAGAGACTGTAATTATTCTTTCCAGCCTTTCTTCAAAAGCTACTTTCATCAATCACTCTGCAAACAAGAGCGTGATATATGTCGAGCATCCCTCAGCCGCGCCTTCATCATTATTGCAAGAATAAAACAGACACATATGTATGTATATATGTATATATATATATATGTATCTTCTGTATCATCAGAAACACTTCCACAATCCACTTTTTTGACACTCAAGATTTCATTTTTGACCAAACAAAATTCCTTGCGTTTGAAATCCTTTCATGTTAGCGTTATTCTTGAGAATCTATGTTACAATTCTAATGTATTTTTATCTGCTGTGAAACCCTTAATATTCCATGTATGCTGGGTTGATAGTTGAGCACAATGTTTATGTTGAAGTTAAAATACGAGCAAGTAGGCTAAACTGTTGCAGTACTGCCTCAAGATTAGCTACATTTGTGATGATGTAGTAGTTTATGTAAGATGCATGTTATGTCTTTGGCCATTTAGAACGTCAATGTTTTCTGGAATCATCTGAAGCTTAAGATCATCACGATAAACCTGCTACACACTTTAACTTGAGGTGAAGTCATGCATTCTATGGGCATTTATTTAGCCTTTCTTCTCCATTACCTCTGTGTTATGTGTCAAAGTCACGGCTTGTTCTCAAATTGACCTGCAGGCACTTACAAGTCTTAAAATAAGAATTCAATCTGAATTCAAGATGCACCCAGAACTAGCATTTCAACCTCATGACCAACAGAGATCCCAGAGTTCAAGCTTTTCTCTTCGACAGACGTTTTTGTGGATTTGTAGCTGACATTATAATTATACATGTCAAAAATAAATCTGGAAACTTCCAGGCGTTAAAGGTTGATGCCAGGTGGATTTATGACGCTGCGTCCAGGAGAGAAACCAGAGTATATCTTTTCTCACGAGGTGTCGATGTTGAAGGAATTTATGTCTTTGGAAGCTCATCACAAAGATGCTAAAATTTGCTTCCAATGATTGACTGATGTCACAGTCCATTCAGTCTTCTATGACCTGGTGAGGTCTTTGTCACAGACAGATAAATTTACACGGCCCTAAACACACAAGTCCATCGGCAAAAAGTCATTGTTGTCCAATGCTAATGGAGCCCAGTGAGTTAATTTAACCATATCTCCATGAAATATAGCGATAGTATTGTTAGTTTATATTTATATGAAGTAAAGATTAAACTTCAGTTCTGTAAAATAGAAACATGCAATCATTTTGGGCTTGAAATGTTATTTGATGATGTATGCTCTGAGTTTATAGAGCGTTTATTCAAAGATTTTCACTGTAATTCATAATTATTGGACGATCTTGGAAACTGGGGGTAAAACAATAGGACCTACAGGTTCATTTTCAAGAGACAAGATAGTTAAAAGAGGAATTGAAAAGTAATTCATGATGAAAAACATACAATGTCTTGTGCTGTTTCTGCATAAACTCAAGTCTCCAGTCTATACTGTAGGTACTATATTGGTATTATAGTGCCTATAATACCAATATAGTATTATAGGTACTAGATTTTTGGATGCTACTATGCACTAACAATAGAACATTAACAATAGTTAAATGGCATTTAAAGTATCAGTGAAGACATGAGAGTCTCAAACAAAGTTCTACCCAAAATTTGGCGGTCAAAACAGATGACATCTTCTTGCGGTCGCCAGTCAGTGATGGCGCTAACTAACTAGCTCCAAACTTATCTGGGCAGCTGCTGTGTTCTCTCATGAATCACACAATCCTAAATGTTCCCTCGAATCCGCTTAGTCATATTGTCCTTGTTTATTCAGCTTGCAAAAAGTCGCTCCAAAAATGGAAATCCCAGTCAAGGTTGGGTTTTATTCTGGTTGAATCACGTTGTTTAATTCAATGACAGAACATGCACAATGACCAGTTCATGAAATGTAATGTTTCTGTTTGAGGGTGCTCGAAGGCGCCACACTGTCGCCCTAGTGGACGGCCGGGGTATTGAATCCTCTCCAGGTTGGAAATGTGATCGACTGCGACAAGTTTACCCACAGAGCTATAATTTTATCTGTGTCACAGTACGATTGTGTTTGATAATCCCTTAAACCCAAATAAAATACATCAACCCATTTTCAAAACGGCTCAGACGCAAACCGGAGTTTAAGCTCATTTGGAGTTTCAAACGTGAGACAGCGAACACCGGAGTTCCGTGATGTTTTGGCTGGTCAGAGCTGCACAATAAATATGAGAACGGACTTGTTTCCATATTAAGTTGGATGGAGAGGGCATGCAGATTACCAGGCCAAACAAGCGGATGCCAAATTGCAACAGGGATGGATCAGGCCTGCGGGATGATGGGAAAGAATGGTGGAAGGCTGAAGGAGTGGTGGAGGAGGTGGGGGGGAGGCCGGCAGAAGCCTGCTCTGTACAGGATGCTAAGGATGGGCCAGCATGTTAACCTTAATCCCTCCTGGGGAATAAACATGCAGAAAGAGGGATTGTGTGTGGGGAGGAAAAAAAAAAAAGCGGGTGATGGGAGATCTTGTCTTTGGGCTCTCTCCCTCATCCCCTGGCTGTGTGATCAGTCAGTCGACGGCCACTGTGGGGAAATCCCTCCGTGCTTATCTGAAGCCAGCCTCTTAATCACAGCCTTCATCTCTCCTCCTCCTCCGCGTTGATTCTTCTCACCTCCCCTCTCAGTGATGTCAGTGTTTGGACCCCTGTCGTTTCTCCTTGACTCATCTCCCAGCGAATCCGCTTTTAGCTGAGCGCTCCATCCTCATTTCAGCTTTTCCTGTCACTGACTCATACGCAGCAAGTTTTTAAGGCGCGCTCGTCTGTCTGAGGCGTTTTCCTCCAGCGCAAGTCTTATTGAAAGAGACAGGAAGAGAATGGAGGTCTGAGTTCACTCATGCATCCTTGAGCTCCAGAGATTTTTGCCGGAATTTCCACTTGTTCGGTAATTCCAGACGTTTTTAGCTGCTGGTGTGAGCATCACTCGACTGTGTTGACAAAGACGGTTTTGTGAGACTGGCACGCTGATGCCTCGCTGCCAATCTGGGGGTTTTGCTGGAGGGTCCAAACAACTGCAGAGCTGGTACCAGTTCAGTTAAGGGGTTTTTCAGTGTAAGTCGTCTGCTGTGTTCGTGTGGAGTAAAGCAGCTGCAGCATTTATTTTGGGATCATCAAACTTAGACGGCGTTCTCCACACTAATGCAGAACACCTTTCTGAAATCAGTTTTGTTTGATGTCCGGTGATTTTCCGCTACATATTTTGGTCATGGGTCACTGGGGTCGGAGCCCGTCCCAGCTACACAGGGTGAGGTCATCAGATTTAGCTCCCCTCCATTACATTACTCATCCTCAGAAGCTGGAACGCCTTCATACTGTTTTGGTCAAAGTAGCTGTATATTTCAAATATATTTGTTGAAGCAGAACTGAAATACACTTTATATTAGGACTGCAAAGATTGACTATTCACTATTATTAATCACTATTTTTGAAGCTGCTCAGGAGAATATCTGGATTTTTATTGCATTACTTAAAAAAAAACTTTAAATATGAATAAATGATAATCATTAAGAAGAAACGTGGATAAAACTAGCCCAAACTTATCGAGAAAAAACAGTGAATACATCAGAGCACCATGCAATTGGCGTGTGAATTTGCAAGCGTGCACGTGGCTAGTGACGTGAAGCAGAGTAGTCCAGGTACTGTCGGTTTGGGACTCAGGATTTATATTCAGTTCCTCCCTGCCCCTGGTTATTGAAACGGCAGTGGACCGACATGTTTGCATCCACCATGCACTTAGTCAGGGGGTGAGTCACATGTCAATGATTGACAAGTCAGATACCGTAGAGCTGTTTTTAAGATCGCACGTGTAAATTTACTCCCAAACGTCCCCACCCCTACAAATGCGTGTTTATCGCAGGCGACCGGTGAGGTTCGATGGTGGTTACTGCCATCACAATGAGTCTGGTGGTGGCTGGTTGGGAAAGAAGTTGGTCACAGTCCTCCCTGTGAGACCCCTCCTCCTGCTCCCAGGGGGGGAGCACTGGTCCGGTTGACTGGTCGGTCATGGAGGTGAGGGATGTATACAGTGGAGACAGATGTGTATCTAACTGGACAGGCATTGATCCGCTCCGAGAAGTGTAGCTGACCTTTAACTGAGTATGAAATGTGGAAGTCTCCTCTCCCTGCATGAAAAGAAAACGTGTCTTGATTCAGCCAGTGCAGCCTCAGGGCTTCTCTCCTCCCAAATAAATAGCATTGGCTGAGTACGCTGGAATATGCAGATGTTTGTGTGTGCTGCTGATGTTTGTTTTGGGAGGAAATGTCAGAGGGCATGTGGCCAGCCAGTGTGTTTGTGTAAACATGTCAGGCGCAGTGATGAGGACACAATACACGACAGCAGCTGCTTCCTAATTGAATGTTTGTGCACGAGCGCAAGTGTTTATTCTCAGTTCACACGTGTGTGTGTGTGCATCCTCTCAATGTGGATTAGGATTAAATCAGGTCAGACATTACAAGATGAAGCAGGCAACCGGCAGCGTGGTCTTCCAAATTCCTCTGGTCCGTGAGCAAGACCACGAACTCTCGCAAAGTTTCCTCGTGAAACATTCATCCCTCATGAAATATCAAACTAGCACTTTTTGTCCCATCGCGCTTGAGCATCATTAGCATTTTAGCTGCATTAGCGCTGCAGCAGAATTAGCCTACTGTCATTTATTCAAGGTTTTATACTGAGTTCCAGTAGCAAGGAAGTGAGAAAACATGATGAAGTCCACAAAACATATTCTCACGCAGGAAACACGCATGCTGTTCGCAACTAAGCCGGACAAAGAGGAAACACACACACTCCTTTATTTTATAGACTTCAGACTATTTCCTGTTTACGTTGGGGGAAGCCATCTTGGATTGCACACTGGAGGTGGTGAGGATTCACCCATGTGGAAATCGTCACCAGCGGGCGTAACTGGAATGCACCCTTGCCACTTCAGGCTAATAACATGGCTACCTTTGAGTCATTGATATAATAATAGTTTTTAAGTTGCGTGAGCTTAATAGCACTTTTCCCCTCCAGGTTTAGAGTCTTGTGTCCTCGTAGCTCACATTCAAGGCATGAAATAGTTTAGACTTTATTTCTACTTATGACATTGTGTAATAATTTTCCATAGGTTTCTGGTAAATAAGTCTAACACACCTGCTTTTTTTGATGTGGCAATTGTAATGTCTGTTTTTACTGGGCAATGGCTCAATACCTGTCCAGAAAAACCTCATATTCCTCACTTACTCTGGAGAGCTGAAATGGCCAACAATGAAGATCGGATTCAAGAGACCGTTGCACTAAATAGAATGCCCTGAATTGTCATTATGCAAGGACAAATTTACACTCATAACACTTCTTGTCTTTTTGTGTGTCGAGGTGGCAGGTATTTTCACTTTACTGACTTTATGTCCCGAATACACATCAGTCCTCCGATGTTCATGCACAACAAATGTGTACTTTGTTAGGTACTGGCCACTGCAGACCCACCACATCACGCTTGTCGCACTCAATATTGCGCCACAGCGTTACTGCCATTTTGTGTACCTTGTGTTTACTGGACAGGAAGTGACATTGAAGGAGTGGGTTGTTTGGAAGTGGGTCAAATCAGTCATGAGGATCCAAGACAACTGCTGCTTTTTAATTCTTTGTTTATGTGCATCAAGTGTATGCTCATGTGTGTCAGTAACACACACCCGCATGTTTGTATTGCTATCATTGTGGGGGCAGTTCATTGACTTTCATGCTTCCACCCTAAACCTCACCATCCAAAACACATGGCTCACCTTAACCTGGACTCTTAACCAAACCTAAACCCAATTGCAATGACCTATTTATTTTAAGTTTTTAATCTTCAAATTGAGACTTTACTTTGTGGGGACCGGCAAAAATGTGTTTCCAAGAATCGGTCTCCCCAAGAATAGCCAAACCAAGTGTATAAACACTGTCACACACGGCGGATATTTCATCAGTGGATACATGGCCGGGGCACAGGGCAGCAACAGAGGTCACACACACACACTCCTGTACAAGTCATTCCCGCAGATGTGCTGCTGCCCCGGTGTCCGCCACAAGAGGAGACACTCGATTTCTGGCCGAAACCTGCTGAGTGAGAACTGCATGGCTTGGATAATGACGCCCTCAAGAAGAAAGTGTGGCCTTTTACTGAGATTCACATACACAAAAAACGGGGGGGTGGAGCGGGGACGAGGTAAACAGAGAGGGATTTGGAATGAGGAAACGTCGGGGAAAACAGTGGTTCTATCATGGGCTCGGGTTTCGATGGACGGGTCTGTTGCGGCACGTGTCGAAGCGGCACAGCGCCCCCATGCGGTCAAAGCGAGGAACTGCTTCTTCAGAGCGTCACTTGATCAACATCTATAAGGACTTTGAATAGTGAATCAATAGCTATTCTTCTGTTTTAATGCGTGAAATATTGTATGTGATGTGAACAACAAAACAAAAGTCGCATCTGATACACTGTGAGCCTTTGAATGTTGCGTTCATGAAAGACAAATATGACTAACGATGCAGTGTCTCACTGAGAACTGGGAGCACAATGTGCAGCCGCATGCATGTTAGTGTGTCAGGCTACTTGCATTATTCATGTTTAACATAAAAGACCAGACTTAAATAAAGCAGCCGCTCGTGTGTGGCGTTCGCAGGAATCCTGTTAAAATGCAACGAGGTCACCACACGTTGCTTTAGTCCCTGGGCAGGTGCAAGAAGGAGACTTTTAGGAAATTATTTCAAAGTTGAAGTCACAGAAATAGAACAACAGCGTCGCCTGGGAACTTTTTCTTTGAACACTTGAGAGGTTTTTTTTTTTCTTCTCACTGCGTGTTGCGGCAGAAAACGTCTTCATGTGTTTTTGGTGAGCAGTGAAGAAGGGATAAAGGGGGTGGCAACACGTGGGGTCAGGCCCCAGACGCCGTGCTGCTGTGGAGCAACTAGTCACTTTTGTGCCGATGACACAATGCAGACGATGTGAGGAGCCAATCTCAGCGTCCATTGTTGTAGGAGACGTGTAATTAGACGACCAGCAACATCCAATCGTGACCCTTCCAATTAGGAGGAGCAGAGTTTGTTCTCATCAGATGGGCTTCAGATCTTCTCTGCCCTTTGCCGCCTCCTCATTAGCATAATCCCCTGGGAATATCTGCAGATAATGAGCCGCTACACCTTAAATAAACACACGCCGCTATTGTGTGTGTGTGTGTTTGCCTGGGTTCACTGGAGTCATGGTTCATTAGTGGAAACTGCGTGAGTCGTCTGCATTGTCTTAATCACCCATCTGACTTGACTCTGATCAAGACTCCTCCTGTGACTCACTCACTGTGAAGTCACTCTTTTCCTCTGTCAGCCCAGTCTTTACTGACTTGACTTTGATTCATCTTTTTGAGAGACTGAAGTGGAACTTATGCCATTAAATCAGGGACCTCAAAGTGGTGGCCACAGGCCGGATCATGATCTGTGGCCCGCCTGTTGATGTCCATGACGACGGACGCTGCTCCTTTCAACAGGATCAGATGGTTTGGAATCACTCCATAATTGAATCATAATGTGGCACTATACTCTTACACAATCTTGTCGTCCCATTTTCGACTATATAAAACTGGAATTTATTCTAAATGCACACAGGAAAATCTTTTTTGATGCAGCCTAATGTCTGTTATTATTGTTATTGTTATTATTATTATTATTTTATCACCAAACAAGATCAATCCTAACCTTTGACCCGAGTGGCCACAGTTTGGAAACCACCATGCGACAAGCCCCGCAGCCTTGACGTCATCGCGAGTGACCTCCAACAACATGGAGTTGCCATGGAGGAAGCAGACCGGCTGGTGCTCGACCACCAGCCCTGGCAAAATCTGGTTCACCTAGTCATGTGATGCAAATGTGATTCAACAGACCATTGAATACAACAGAACACGCTCTGTGACAACGTCACTAACTGTCTGATCGAAGCAGGAACCCACACATGACAGCCACATCACAGTCCACAACAGCAAAACACTCCAGCAAAGTATACAAGAAGCACTTCAGCACGCTGCTCACTAGCTACTATTAAAATTATTTATAGGCTTTAAAACGCCCAGAAACATCAACATACAGACCATGAAGCTGTGGCTTGTGTAATGCTGTTCACGACAGTGACGGCAGCTAGGATGACAACAATTAAGATGACTAATGACAGACTATGATTTCAGCTGTACAGAGAGTAATAATAGTATAATAACACTGACAACTTTTATTGTTCATGCAATAACGGAGGCGTGGTTTTTATCACTGGTGAGGCTGATGTTTGATGATGACATCACCGTAACGTTGGCAGCAAAACACCCGCGCTCACAGAGATTTAGTTCTAGCTCTTAACTAAAGCCAAAACCATGAACCACGAGAGTGACCGCGCTACAACAAGTGACGACTGAGAGTTCTGAATGATGTTGAGGACTATTTCTTTCATGACAGACACATGACAGTCTATACAAGTTATCCTCACCTCAGCATGTGTTTAGCACTTCTGCTGACTGGGTGAAAATACTTGTACTGGTTTGGGTCCTGAAGGCATTTTGAGAAAATGTTCTCTTTTTATATCCATGATGGGAGGAGTGTTCCTTTTCAAACATGCCTCATGGACCATCGTGAGCAAGACACAGAGATCACAGTGATCTGAAACTGCCACTGTCCTTGCTTATTGTTTATTGTTCTTGACTGATCGTCCATCTTGTCTGTTCGCAGGTACTCGTCTCCCAGAGAAAGGTCCCACGACTGGCAGCATCATCGGCGCCATCATCGGGGTCATCGTGCTGCTCGCCATCATCGGAACAGCCATCGCTATGTACCGCAAACACCGCAACAACAAGCTGAACGGAGAGTGAGTGTCCGAGTGCTGTCGCCTGGACGAGTGCTGTGGCACGCTAGTAACTGTCTTGTCTTCCAGTGGTCCTCCCAAGTACAAGCCCCCTCCCCCGCAGAAGACCAACAACTCCACCGCTAGAGTAAGTCGGCCTCCGTCCCAACGGTCTCGTGGTGGTGAAGCTTCATTCAAGTGTTTGCCTTCCAGCAACAGAACGCTGCTCCTGTTCCGACGGTGGAGGCCACGCCCCTGCAGAATCAGCACTACAGTACCCAGAGTGGCGAGCCAGTGACGGTGAGACCCCATGTTGCAGGCTGTTCATGAATCACAGTCGACCATTCCGTCCTGCAGTGCATGCTGGGACACCTCAGACCACATTGGTCCAACATGCTGTATGTGTGCGTGTTGATGGGGAGGACTTGTTAGATGGAAGCTACCGTCGTGATGGTACTGTTTTAGAATGAGCTCTTCAGAGTTATAGTAATACTTCAGTGGATGTACCACCAACGCACTACATTTCTAACCAAAGTCCATCCAGGTTTAGTGTGAGTGTTGCTTTAGTTATCTGCTGAGGAAGGACTTCCAGCAAAAAAACTATGTTTTAAATCAAACAAAGGTTGGTTTGTTTTTAAAATATATTTTCAGCAAGTCAGTGAAACAGCACAACATCAACCTAACATGACCTCACAAACTACAAATCCAAATCTCACCCTGTCTGCAGCCCAGTCTGAAGGATGCTTGGGTTCGACATCCTTAACAATAGTAAAGCTAAACACTAATAATCCTGCTGGCGATATGAGTGCAATTTCCTTGATAGTTATAACAAATGCAAGGGCCAGAGGAGGTGTAGTAACCAAACAGCCAAACTGGAGAAGATAGCATCACGGAAGACAGTGACAAGAATGATCTCGGCCACAAAAATGGCTGACAAAGAAGTGTCCCGGCGAGACAGGGTCAGGTGTCACTCTAGAATCTCTACCTGGCTCCTGGGTCACTTGTGGAGCGCAGGAAGTGGGGTGTCGAATCGTACCACGCTTGACAAAAAACCTCATGGAAAAATATGTTGAATAAACGTAGGCCTCCGTGTCGATCTCGCTGAGTCAGCAAAACAGTGGATTTTTTATGTAAGATTATAATAATACATAAATTGGTTTCAAAATATTATCCTGCAGGCCATATTTGGCCCATGTGCCACGTTTTTGACACCCAGGGTTTTGAGCAAGGAAAAACTAAAATTCTCTTTAGCACAACTGACTTTTAACAGTCAATGCATGACAGCTTTGTCGATATAATAATAACAGTCATAAATCTTTAAAAAAGAAATGCCCATAACCATCAGAAGGACAACAGCAATAACTGATCCAAATGGGTTTTGTTGGGGACTGTTTATGAAGCAAAGGATAAGCAGCAGCCAATGAATTTGACAGTGCAGGACTCAACAAGGTGAGGACGTTGACAGCCTCGACAAAAGACGACCACGACAATGATGAGAACTACAGTAGGGAATAGAACACCAACAATGGCAGCGAGGACAATACGACAGCGCTGGAAATGATAATTAAAACAACGACAACTGCTGCCGTATGAACGTATGCTGTCAACAATAGAGGACAGTTCTGTTCTGCTGCAGCCTTCCACTGAGTGTAAAGCTGAAAGAGTTGTCTCTGTCTGTGTGTGTTTCATTAAAACATATATGTCTTGAGAATGAAACAGAGAAGAAGAAGTTAGCAGTGAGGTTAGCTCACTGTTAACAGCCAGTGTCGACTTCCCTGTGCGGAACTGACTCGGTTGCGCAGCTGTAACACAGTCATTTGGTGATCCAGGACCTGGACGCGTACCAGGACGACGAGAACGGACCTCAGGACCGCGAGCACTACTACGCCGCCGCCCCCACGGGCTGGGACGACCCCGGGAACGAGGAGGTGCCGCCCTTCTACATGCGCACCGACAGCAGCGACCACCAGGGCGATCACCTGAGCCGCGGCGACAGCTTCGTGTCTCCGGCCATGTTTGTGTGAGGACACCGTGCTGCGCTTGTGTGGAAATGTCTCTGCATGAACGTGTGAAGGGGAAAAAAAAACAGAGTTTAGGGGTGTTGAACTTGATGAACTTCCATTTTGCCTTTGTTAGAGCCAATAAGATACAAAACCCTCTGATTGTTTTGAGCGTAGATAAGTCATAGATGTAAGATAAGTTTGGCTATTTTCATCTGTTTGATCTTCTGGGTTTGCTGGAAATGTCAAACCATCGAGGAGCTCCACTTGACCGACGCATGGCCTTCTTTCAAATCAACTGCATTTTTAGAACAGCACATCTGGGCCATTGAAGTTTGACAAGTTCATTTTCTCATTTTAAATCTTCTCATTGGCTCGATCATAATGTAGAGGAGCCCAAACATCATGGGAAAAATACCCTCCTTTTGGACTCAATATTGATCTGTACCACAATGCTCTTGGAAGATGAGCCAAAATTGAGATATATATATTTCTTTTTAAATCAGTTTCTAGTTTTAAATTATGCGACTTTTGTCCAAGTTCAAGCAAAACGAAAAATTTCTTAACTTAAAGATATTTTAAATAATGAAATATGGCTTTGCATTTAATCTGTGAAAAACACAAGTGAGCCTTCAGTTTTGTTTTTCTTTTTTTTGTTGGCAACTTTATGTTGCTCATGTATTCCAGACATTACGGTACGGTGTGTTTGGGATGCATTATAGAAAAGTGTTTCACAGAGCGTCTCTATGAAACATTAGAATTTGCGATGCACATGTCAGTACCATACCGTCTTGAATAGATGAGCAAACCAGAATTTGGAAAGGTGTAGTTATCTATTATTTATGGTTGCTGGCTGTGAATCTGTCCTGACTGTCTCTACTTGAATCTGTTTAAAGCCATGTGCCGCTCTGGCGCCCACCAGGAAGTAGCTTCTGATAGAATCGTGCTTTATTTCGGGAGCCTTGTTATAATTTACTTCTTCTTGCTCCACGATCCTTTGCAGCAGCGGAGGATTTAAGAGGTCAAACAGAAACTGGAAGACTAGAAGCACACTGATATGGCATGCATGTGTTTTATTGATCAGTGTCAAAGGTCAAACTAGTCTCCAGTGGCGCTGCAGTTTTCCTTGCTCTTGTTCTGGTGCCATTAATCTGTTATTTTATCTCAACTGCCTTTTAAATGTTGGCCTGGAATGTTAAACTGATCATGACTTGTGTTTTCAAGATTTTTTTTTTTTTGCTTTAATAAACATTTTTGTGATTTTTAAAATGTTTTGTGAATGTGACTTCATGGAGATTTTAGGATGGAACTCTAGATTATTCGACATTTTATTTGTTTATGTGCAGTACAATGTCATTGGTTGTGATCAGTTATGAAAAGACGTCTGATAGCTTCCTTGGTTTGGACCCGCTCCTGGACTGGGCTGGACGTTTGAGTATTCTGCAAGTGAAAACAAACAAATCTGAATCTGATTATTAGTCTAAATTTAACCTTTTATTCCTTCATTCCAGAGTGTTGCAAAAGACAAGTGCCACTGTGGCATTACCTTTTAATTTCACACCGTCATCGATATGTTAGGTCTTTTTCTTTACATTCTATCATCGCATCATGAACAGAAAACATTTTATATATCGCAATGAAACACGTTTGAAAAGTCATTTAGTGCCTACTGTTCCTGCAGTACAGCCATTCATCCACTGGAGCGCGGCAGAGCTCACCTCCTGTAAAACAGGCGCGCTCATAAAAAATAATAATAAATTGTCTTTTATTGCCCTCTAATCCCTTTTTTATCACCATTTACTGGCCTCGAACGCTAAGAACTCTTGTTACAAAAGAACATTTTAAGAGCGAGGTGATTCATCGCGCCCTAGAAGCTGCTTAAAAATAAACCAAATGCAGCGTCTACTGAAGGAAGAACACGCTCCGCAGCGGTGAGTCACGTATAGATCACGTCCTTAAAGCAAAAGCTCGCAGTGTCCCAGCTGAACCAGGCCTGACACCTCTCGCTGTCGATGAAATCCAGACCGGACTCAAGACTTTTCCTTTGTTAATTTGAGTTGAGGCGGGGTTTTTCGAGGATGATGTTAGAATTTTGCGCTTCAGAATGTTGCTACAGTCACTACTCCTAGTTGGATATCCACCAAAGAGGTGACCAACCTGCAAGATGGCTCAGGTTTCCCCCACCAGAACCATGGTCTCAGATTCAGATGAGGTGATCCACTTCTTTTAATGGGTCTTAAAATAGCTGCTAACCCCCTGCACACGCTGGTCAGGGTCACCTCTGTTGACTTCAATTAACTGTGTAAAATCGCCCGCTTGTCAGCGGGAATGGTTTATTCCTTCTTAGCTAATTCGGAAGAACAATCAGGATCAATAATGACGCCGGCTCCCGGCATTGATCCGTGGCTCAGGGCTGTAAAGTAAAGCACCCAAATTCACATGGAAACCAGCGGCAGAGGGAGGAATTCTGGGCGTCTCTAGTGTGAACAAGCAGGTATCTGTGCAGCGGCGTGATGGGATTAGCAGACTTTGTGAATCGGCAGGCAGATAATGAGTGAGTGAAGGAGCGCAGAATAAACCTCTCACGGCTCCCAATGAGCTAAGCTGGCTAAAAATAGAGGCAGCAGGAGGGATTGACTGAACCGGGCTGGAGAGTCAAGATGTTGCTCCAAGAAAGGGACTCGCTTGACTTTCAGTGAAGTAGGTAAGCCGGGATTTACCAGGTAACCTTGACACCCAGTGAAGCGGCGTGTCTAAGGTGGCGCACAGACGCTTCTGCAACCAGGGTGAGAGTGATGCAGCAAAGAAGAAGCCTTCAGCCTTCCTTGTAGCCCACTGGAAGCTGAGGGTTTCAGGGGACCTCAAATGGTCAAATATGGCACAGGACGTCTCAGCATGTCATGTTGATATGTTTGCCTTGCTGGGGGTGGTAAAGGGGGGCTGAGAAGGGAACCAGCCCTTGTGGTGGGAAAAAAACATGGACTCTAGTGGAGGAAACATCATCTACCTGCAAAGTAGACTCGTAAAAAACACAGGCGGAGAAACAACCCTCATAAAGTTGCTGTTTTTATTGCTGTTGTTAATGATGGATGAAATAGAGTCGCAGACAAACGCGGCAGCTCTGGATCCCCAGCGCCTCATCCACGAAATGAGCGATCGATATGTTTGACTCCTGCCTGCCACGGCTCCTCAGCAGGGTTCAGAGCACGAGAAGACCCACTGTTGCGCAGCAGGCAGGAGTCCTTCCTCTCCCACTGATCCAGCGGATCACCGGTAGTTGTGGTGTTATTTCTGTTCTTCACGGTTGACTGAGCGCCATAAACATCCGAGGTGACCTTCACATGACCTTGAGCAACAGGTGCAGGTCCTGGTGGTGACTTTTCATCGATAGGCTGTTGAGCTTTGAGCAGAGCACGGTCTTCATCCGGACGCCTCGGAAACTTGCTCTCCCTGAGTGGATGCTGCTTCAGTTCGGATATCATGTTCCCACTGTGGCTACAACTGCATTTGGGCATGAGATGAAGGACACCTGCACTGGTGTCTCTCACTCCACACAATATTAGAGGCACCAATTATCCTCTTCTCTGACAGGAGAAGGAAGACACAGGGGTCCCATGTTCCACGCCAGAGTTATCTTGAGCTGGTTCATGACCTTCTTGTGGTGCTACCTCCCTGCCTCCCTCTGTACCTCACTGTCTTCCCTTGACACAAAATAACATGAGCCAAACTACATTTCCACCTAAAACGCCAGATGAAAATGTATTTATAAATTACAAATACTGTATAATAACACAGTACAATTGTGTTCTGCAGTAAACTGGTTTAGAACTTCAACCTCTAGACCCTCCACCTCTTTGTTCTGGTGAGTTCTGTTCTATTTTCCTCTTCATTCTCTTCTTCTCAGCACTTTCTTCGAACCAGTCATCACTGAGAAGCCTCTGCATATTGTTTAAAACCGTCAACTGTTGCAGTACATTTTGGGACCTGTGGTATGTCTGGATCAGTGTGCTGCATTATTTGGCCTGAACGTGTGTCGTGGCTGTAAAGACAGAAGGAGGTGTTGCATGCATGGCGCTTCTGGGAGCAAAAACATGGCGGCAGTGCAGAGCATTTCACCACCAAACAAAAATGGAGGGATGCCAATTTAGCCTAAAAATGCAGGAATAAGAAATGTGTTCTGTTACGACATTATGCGGTATAAAGTATACTTTATATTTTGGCGCCTCATATTCTGTCTGATCCCAAACCTTTCGCTGGTCCTACTGGCTCTGCTCCACGTGTTTTGCTGGGAGCCAAACTCTTTATCTACTCATCCTTTTGAAGGTAGTGTCTGATCTTTTTGAGTTTTTCCTGAGCACATCCAAAATGGAGCTGATCCAGAATCAGGCCTTGTGGCGACTTTTTATTTCAGTTTATATATATCAGCTTGTTGACATATTATATACATGTTAAGAGGCCTAATTATCTGGTTGGCAAGGCCACGCTGGGACAAAAATAACTCTTTATCTGAACTCTGGAGTCAGTCGTGCCTATAAGGAAACACCACTGAGAAGCTTCATTCCGCTGTGCTCTGTAACAACTCTCACTTCCTGTTTCAGGCTCTGCCACTGTCACCTGGAGCTGGACTCTCCTGATGCAGACAAACAATGGTTGTGTATTAGAGTGTTTAATGTCCAGGTTGACCAGGTCTTCAGCAGCGACCCAGGAATTGCTGTTTCTCACCTCAGGCTCCTTCATTCCTGGTGGCTGCTGGTGCACTGACCGTAACGCGGGATGAATTGTTGCTTATTCAGTAGACAAATCTGAAGCGGTTCATGTCACTTCAGGGACTCTGTGTGGTCAGTTTCTCTTGAAAACAGTTCTGTGACATCTCAAAAAACAATTCATATTCTTCGATCCGAAACATTTTTGGTTAAAGTGGGTCTTTATCTCAGCTCATCCAGTTCCAGGTGGTGTCTTGCAACGATTGAAAAAATCACGCTGAATGGACATCAGTCATGTTCCACCGTCACAAAAAGCCGACAGTATGTATCAGCTTTCACACTCAAAATATATTCTAGAATGTTGTCTGATGATTCATCCTCAAAGTTTCTCATCATATTTAAATGTTATTGATGCACATTTGTAAAATATTTCCTTTAAAAAGAGTTTGATTTTTGCTATTAAATTTGCATTTAATTGAATTCATTTTTGGATAAAGAACATCTAATATTGCGCTAATGTTAATACAGACTTTTTCGACAACCTTTATACGTTTAAAAAGAAGAAAAATTGAATTTTAAAAAATTCAGTCCTCATTTTCCTCGGGACTGCCACCCAATATGCGGCAGATATTCATCTACATGTAAGCAGAAAAAAGCTGACTCAGCAATGTATTGATACAAAATGTGTTTTGTGATTTGAAATATTACTGGTGAGACCACCTTTATTTACGGTCAGGACTGCATGAGGTCATCTTTCTTTCTGAAGAGTCTTCAACCTTGCAAGGCGTCCTGTCAAACAGGGGGCGTGTCTGCTCCGCTCCAATCAGCTGGCGGAGCCAGATGGAGGCGGCGATGTGTAGTGCACAGATGTGGAGGCAGTTTGTCTGTGGAGCAGGTTCACCACCTGGACAG